>NC_086258.1:7695145-8014351 GCF_021018805.1 Prinia subflava
CTTCACCTCCTTCATCCCCCACCAGGCACCAGCCTGGGAGCCAGAGCGAGTCCTGGGCATGCTCTGGGATCATGGCCTGCCCAGGCTTCCCATGGAAAGGACAGGGTACAAATTCCACCTCCCTCCAAAGTGTTTTTGCAACCATAGAATCCATTTTGCAACCATCACATGGGATAAACCTCTCTAGGAAACCAGAGTTTCCCTTGCAAAAGCTATCCAAGCTTGCCAGCAGCAGGTTTTCCCAGGACATTTCTCCTTTGGGAAAAAATGACATTTCATGGCCACCGACTCTGCCATTTAGGGTGTTTCAAGCAGGCTCAATCAACAGCTTCAGGGCATGTGTGAGCCCTGAAGGCTGGGCAGAAGCAGGATGATCTGTGCCTGTACAGGGAGCTTAGGGCTGTCAGGCTTCTCCTGTGATCAAACACAGAGGCTGCCCAGTCCCTGACAAGCTTTGCATTCAGTTGTCCCCATTTTTTTATGAGGAGGGGGAATGGAAAATGTCCGGGGTGTCAGGTAGATCCCATCACCCTAATCCACGGAGGCATCTCTCATTCCCCCAGCATCACTACAAAGCCAGGAGTCACCCTGTCCCCTCCCCAGGCTCAGTGTGTGACACCCCTGGGAGGGCTGGGAGAGCAGGGTGGTACCTGGCAGGCAGGCAGGGAGGGAAACACCCTTTTCTCATTCTGCATTTTGGTCTTTTCCTACAAAAACCACAACAGAACCTCTCTGCAATAAAGTGGAGGCAGACGCATTCCTAACAGAGGGAGACGGCAGAGTTTGCCCAGAGCAGCTGTGGCTGCCCCATCCCTGGAAGTGTTCCAGACCAGGTTGGACAGGGCTTGGAGCAACCTGGGACAGTGGAAGGTGTCCCTGCCCATGGCAGGGGGTGGAACAAAATGAGCTTTCATGTCCCAAACCAGTCTGGGATTCCATGCTTGGCTGGTGGGTGCCCAGAGCTCCCTGGGCAGCTCAGAGAGCAGCCCCCTCCTACCTGGCATCCTGCAGCTGTGGTGATTTTGTGTGTGGAGAAGGGGAAGGCCTCGTTGCTGAGGTCGGTGTCGAGCACTTCTTGGAGGACAACACGGCTGGGGGGAAACAGCAAGGTGGGCACAGTGAGGGCACTCAGTTGCCAGCCTGCCCTCAGGGTGATCCCCAAAACTTGTTCCCTTGTCTTGCTGGCGAGACAGACTGCTCACTCCAAAGAGGAGCTGAGGGGGCTGATGTGCAGCCTTGGAAGAAATTGCAGTTCCATGGGAAATGGAATGGTACCCCAGCCAGACCAGTGCTTATCATGGGGCTCACACCTGTCCCTGCCCAACAGGGGCACCTGCACCTGAGGCAAAGCTCCCTCTACCCCTGCATCCCTCCTTCCACCTCTGCATCTCTCCTTTTATCCCTGCATCTCTCCTCCCATCCCTGCATCCCTCCTTCCATCCCTGCATCCCTGCATCCCTTCTTCCATCCCTGCATCCCTTCTTCCATCCCTGCATCCCTTCTTCCATCCCTGCGTCCCTCCTTCCATCCCTGCCTCCCTGCATCCCTTCTTCCATCCCTGCATCCCTTCTTCCATCCCTGCGTCCCTCCTTCCATCCCTGCGTCCCTCCTTCCATCCCTGCATCCCTCCCTCCTTCCCTGCATCCCTTCTTCCATCCCTCCTTCCACTCCTGCATCCCTCCCTCCCTCCCTCCCGCTCTCCCCAGTCAGGTTTGCCGGCAGGGGCCCCACACCTCTCACCTCAGAGGGCCCTGGATGCTCATCATGCCCAGCTCCTCGGAGCAGTCGAGGAGTTTGCACTGGAATTTCATGTCCTGCAGCACGGTGGTGATGTGGGACCAGTTGTGCTGAGCCACAGCCCCGCCGATGGCCAGGTAGTAGCCGTCCCCTGGAACACAGCCCCGGGCTGCCTTTGTTCCCCCACCCCGGGCAGCCTTTGTTTGTTCCCCCACCCCGGGCAGCCTCTCGGGGCAGGGCTGGGCTGGTCCTGCTCTGCAGAGCCTCAGTGCAGCCCTGAGCCTCTCCAGCTCGCACAGCCCCAGGTGAGGACTGCCAAAAAATGGGGGGTTAAGGAGCAGTGGGATTAGGAAAGGCTTTGGGGCTCTGATTTTTGTGTGAGCCTCACAAAAAGTGAAAACTAAATGACCTTTAACAGTGAAAGTGTGTGTGAGCATCACAGGAAAAACACTCCTTGAGACCAACAGGAAAAGCATCTGCACCTCTGTCCCGGTACAGAACAGAGCTCAAGTGTGGAGGGAGCTGTGAGCTCCAGGTGGGAGCAGGGAATGCTCCAGTGCCCAGCCCATAACCAGTGTGGGAACTGTGCCGTATGCAAGGAGGAATTTCACCTCCTCAGTAATCCTGGGTGGAAAAATCGCCAGGGATGGGGTTTGAGAGCTGATTAATATGTAATCAATCTTCCCTCTGTCTTTCCTGCCACTACGAAATTGCTCTGTGGTATTCTGTCACAATGATAATAAGTGCAGCCACCTACTGTAATTGGAAAAATAGACTTTGCTGTGATCAAACTCCTCCAGCACCCGACAAATGCTGCAGCTCTGCCAGCCACTTCCCACCCCGCTTCCCGTGCCAGTGTCCCAGACAGGAGGGAAGAAGGATTCTCCCACAAGGCAGGGAAAAAATCCCTGGCACCCCACGCTGCTGGGATGAGCACAGTGAGGTTGTCCCTGAAGGTGACAGGTGACACAGCGTGGGGACAGGGCCCTGTGGCACCAGTGCTTGGCCAGAGCCTGGCTCAGCATCCTCCTCCTAATGCCATTTCTGCCCCCAAGGCTGCTCTGCTGCCTTTCAATCCCCTTTAATTGCAGCTGATAAGGACTGGGACAGAGGTCAGAGGCGAACAAATAACAGCGCAGGGCCTGGGGACAGGGCCATAATCGGGTTACAGGGACACAGGGACGGAGGTGGACAAAGCCATTAGGCTGCATCAGGAAAATGCAATCAGCCCTGTGCCTGCAGCCCCTCCAGCGCAGGGAGGGAGGAGGGGCTGGAACAAACCTGCCCAGGACTGGAAAAGTCTTTGTGTCACAAACAGGCAGAGATCTTATAAATATCTTACAAATTCAGGCCTTGCTCTGATAGATTACCAGCCAGCCTGTGAGTTCCCAGAAGAAAGAATCAAAGGAGTGAAAAGTCAGTTAACACAACAACTTATTCCAGTAAGAAAAGGAAGTTTGCACCTGCATAAGCAATAGATCTGTCCCATGAGAATCCACAAAGGAAAAGGGTAAACACTTGAGTAAAAGAGAGTCTTAGGTACACAAAAAATGCCTTTTGACCAATGAATTAAGTGGCAAGATAACTACTGCACACAGGGTCTGTGAAAACTGTATAAAAATGAGTTATGTGAATAAAGAATTGGCTTTTCCTGGATGAAGAACTGAGTCCCTTATTAATGAAATGTCTTTGTGTGCATCGACAAGGCTGAAAAGGCAGTGGGAAAGCCTGGGAAGTCACTAATAATAAATAATAAAAATAAATAAAAATAAATAATAAATAGTAAGTAAAATAATATAACATATTATAAATATTTTATAAACCGTAAAATAATATAAAATATTATAAATATAAAATAATAAAAATAAACTATGATTAAAAATAAGTATAAAATTAAAATAACTAAAATATTATAAATACTTTATAGAAAATTGAGAATAATATAACATAAAATAAATAGAAATAATAATAAATAAAATAATAACAAACAAAATAATAATAAAGAAAATAATAATAAATAAAATAATTATATTAAAATAATAAAAAATAAAAATAAAATAAAAATATAATAATTCACTAATAATAAACTGCGGGAGGCTGAGCACAGCCAGAGCTCCCCTCTCCAGCATCCCCGAGCTCAGGGTTTTACCTTCAAACGCGGGGGCCAGGGGGGAGCCCGGGGCCCCGGGGCTGATCCTGCTGACGGTCAGGTCGCTCTCCACGCCGCCCTGCCGGTTCAGCATGCAGGTGTACACGGTGGAGCCTGCGGGGACACGGGCACCGCTGCCCATCAGCCAGCCCCGGCAGAGGCGGCTGGGCAGCGGGAAAATGTGTCCCCATCGTTAAAAAATGTGTCCCCATCGTTAAAAAATGTGTCCCCATCGTTAAAAATGTATCCCCGTCATTTAAAATGTCCCCATCGTTAAAAATGTGTCCCCATCATTTAAAATGTCCCCATCACTAAAAATGTGTCCTCATCATTTAAAATGTGTCCCCATCGTTAAAAATGTGTCCCCATCATTTAAAATATGTCCCCATCATTTAAAAATTGTCCCCATCATTTAAAATGTGTCCCTATCATTAAATCACCCGCCTGGCTTTGCCCTGCCCCACTGTCCTTGTTCAGGGCAAATTTGGGAGGAAACCTTCGAATGGATCCCTCTGGAAAAAGCAAACCCAAACGGCCCCACCCCCAGCTGGTCTGGGAAAAAATCTCCTGAGAGAAAAGCAGGGAGAACTATTGATTTAAAATGCCCACAAGCATAAAAAAAGAATAGCATGAAACAGCAAAACCTCTCGCTGCTCTGAAGAGAGACTGCAAAATTGAGAAAATCCTTGCTGTGGGTGTAGCTTGGCTCACGTGAAAATTCCCAAGCCGGGGGATCAGAAAATCCAAAAATCCTGGATGTGCCAGCACCAGCAAGGGAAAGGAGCGACGCTTTTTTCCCTTTCCCGTGTGAGGAGCTGGACTTGCCTCCTTGGAAATGCCACAAGCCCCTTCCCAGCCTCGGAAAAGGGGACAACAACCCACAGCTGGCCAGGGCACCATCGCACCTCCAGATGTGAGCCACAGCTGGAGGCAGAGGGAAACCTCCCTCCTCCATCCCCAGGCTCCGAGCGCTGTGTAAATGAGGCAGAATCAAGGGAGAGCAGCATCTCCCACACCCTCTGCGAGGGCAGCTTTGAAAGGAAAAACCAGTCTGGGTCCCCCTGGGCTGTTTTGGGGTGAGATTTCCCCGGCAGAACGAGGAGCTGAGCCTGTACCTGGAGCTTTGCTCACATCAGCACTGAACAGCCAGTCGGCTGCTTTGGTGGCTTCGGGTCCCACCAGGTAGAATTTCCCAAAATAAGACATGTCGAAGAGAGCCAGGGCGTTCCTGCACGTCAGACATTCCTTCTTGATCTGCAATTAAAGCAAACACGGCGCTGAGGCTGAGCCGTGCTCTCAGCCCACAAAGGGAAACACAAATTAAACCATTTACGTAACGGGAATGATACCAGGGCACTCGCCTGGTGCCTTGAAAGGCTTCAAAATGCTCCTGGAAAAGTAGATATTTACAGGAGGGAGCCTGACAGGCCACCCCGAGTGCTTGATCCCATTCCTCTCCTCACTAACTCAGTGACAATTATCATTAATAACACCCAAATTTTATCAAATTGAATTTTTCCCCCACAAGCCGGTCTCAACGCTTTAGGAAAGCAGCAGCATGATTCCCATGGCCTCTCCCCTGAGGTGAGCACGGACTACACATTTCTCTTAATATTTTTGGGATATTTTTTGCTGTTTTTGGAGCTTCCCCTCCCTCCGAGCATCACCAGCTCCCCCAAAAGCAGCGATGGGGTGCAGCTCCTGCTGCCTCCAAGTCCCCTGGTCCCCTGGGAGTTTTGGCAGGGCAGGGGGGGCTGCCAGCCCCACTCACGACGTCGTGGTGAGGGGGGAAGTCGAAGGTGTACTCATCCCCCAGCAGGCGGTTGTAGGTGTAGTCCCTGTGGCGCTGGTGGCCGTAGGCGCCGTAGTAATCATAGTCCAGGACCTGGGGGAGCCGTGGGAGCACGGGACAGGGAGGAAAAGGATGTGAGGCCGAAGCTAAAGGACTCCTTGTCACCTTCATCCCACTCCTGGAAAGATGGCTGTGGTGGTGGGTGCCCACCCTGGCACACAGGGTTAGCTACAGGGATGGGTTCCCACCCCGGTATCCCAGTCTGTGGGGATGGATCCTCACCACAACATCCCTGCCCTCAGGGATGGGTTCCCACCCCAAAATCCCTGCCCATGGGGATGAATCCTCACCCCAAAATCCCTGCTCTCATGGATGGATCCTCACCCCAAAATCCCTGCCCATGGGGATGGATACTCATTCCAACATCCCTGCCCATGGGGATGAATCCTCACCCCAATATCGCTGCCCTCAGGGATGGATCCTCACATAACATCCCTGCCCTCAGTGATAGATCCCCATTCCAACATCCTGCTCTCACTGATGAATCCTCATCCCAAAATCCCTGCCTTCAGTGATGGGTTCCAACCCCAAAATCTCTGCCTATGGGGATGGATCCTCACCCCAAACTCCCTGCCCATGGGGGTGGATCCTCACCACAACACCCCTGCCCACAGTGATGTGTGCCCACCTTAGCATCCCTGTCATGGTGAGGGGTCCCCACCCCAAAATCCCTGCCCTCAGGGATGGGTCCCCACCCCAAACTCCCTGCCCTCTGGGATGGATCCTCACTCCAGCATCCTGCTCTCAGTGATGAATGCCCATACCATCCACCCCTCAGGGACTGATCCTCATCCCAACCTCCCTGCCCATAGTGATGTGTCCCCACCTCAGCATCCCTGTCATGGTGAGGGGTCCCCCCCCACAATCCCTGCCCTCTGTGATGGATCCCCACCCGTCCCTGCCCATGGTGATGGGTCCTGCCACAGCTGTTCTCTGCAGGCTGAGGACCCCCCAAAATCCCCGGTGTTCTTACCGGGGCTGCTCCCCCAGGGCTGAACCAGCCGGGTCTCTCCCAGCCGTGCCTCTCCTGGAAAACACAGCCCTGTCGCAGCAGCTCCTACACAGAAGAAATGGGAACAAACAGCTTTTTTTAAAAAAGCCCTTTCACAGCTTTTTGAGCAGCACTCAGGCTGCTCTCCTCGGGTGCAGATGTGGGCTGAAGACCAGACTTGTGACCCCTTGGCTTTGGCTATCAAAGCCAAAATCAGCCCTGCAGTTTGTATTTAAAACAGTGCCAGACCTAAGAATTGCCTGATTTTTGTCCCCCTCAGGCAGGATGTTTTCCTCAAGGGTGGTCAGGGGGCAGAGAGCTGCAGCCCAGCTGTGCACCCCACCAAAACCTGCACTAGGGTGCCCAAATTACCACCCAAGAGATGCTACATGCAGAGAGCAAGGTTCCCCACCATGTTTACAGAGTAATTATATAACAACATTTAATATTTATACTACAACCTTCTCATCCCTCCTCTGTGCTCTCAGGAAAATCTCTCTGCACGTAATTAATTAGGGATCCATTAAGACATTTTTGTTTGGAGCCTCAGCTCAGAAAAGAATAGATTTTGTTGAACATCTCAGAAATCACTCAGTGCCTATTTATAAAACACAGCACATGTTCTGGAGCTGCATGTATAAATACCAGCCTGTCAGTCAAGTGGGCATCGCTTATTAGACGTGCTATTAAAAAATAAATTGCATCCTCAGTGACAGAAAACAACTGAGCTGTCAACCAAACACCGGGGGCTGGCGGGCAGGGGTGTCTGTTTTACTGCTTGAGCCTCTGGCCTCCAGTTGGAAGAGGAATGGTGTGGTGTCAATCAGAGAGAAGCAGGAATGGGCTTGGGAAATGTGGCTTTGTGGGGCTGGCGGTGGGATGAGGCTCTGGTGCTGAGTCACGATGAGTGTCTCAAGGAATTTGGGGGGTTCTGAGCTGCTGGTGCAGCAAAATGCTGGGAATTGGGGTTTTTCTCTCAAGTGCTGCCTCTTGGGAGTGTTCACCGATGGGTGTTGGTGTGGAGAAGGGGCTGGAGCAGGAGGGAGCCCTGGCTGGTGGCTCCAGGGAGCAAAACCACTTAGGGGGTGCTGGCAAAACCATCTCCACAGAGGAACAGCCCTCTTCACACACCTCTCCTTATGGCCCAGCCTCACTCCACACTGAGAGAGGTCATTTTGGGGAGAAACTGCTGCTAAACTGTGATCAGGACACGGTGAGCAGGGCAGGAGATTCCTGTGAGCGTTCAGCATCCTCAGCCCTCTCAGCTGCCCCTGGGATGAACTCAGCCTCGGAGCTCTCCCCTTTTACCTTGCTCAGTGATCATCACCAGGCTCTCAATCCATATCTGCTGAGTTGAATATCATGGGATAAACTCAGCCTCAGAGCTCTCCCCTTTTCCCTTGCTCAGTGATCATCACCAGGTTCTCAATCCGTGTCTGCTGAGTTAAATATCATGGGATGAACTCAGCCTTGGAGCCCTCCTCTCTTCCCTTGCTCAGTGATCATCACCAGGCTCTCAATCTATATCTGCTGAGTTGAATATCATGGTATGAACTCAGCCTTGGAGCTCTCCTCTCTCTCCTTGACCAGTGATCATCACCAGGCTCTCAATCTATATCTGCTGAGTTGAATATCATGGGAATGCTCAGGCTTCTACCACTAAACTCCCCATGGCCCCAGAACCCTCACAATGAGTTTTGTCTCTGTGTTGTCAGTGGGAAAGTGAACAGTTGTATGGGGGGAGGAGAAGTGTTTTGAAGGTTTCATTCTGATTTTTGTTAATTTTTTCTTTCTTGTAGCTTGGTTAATAAACCTGTCTTTATACCTTTAAGGTTTGAACCTGCTTTGCTTCCCTCTTAGTCCCATCTCACGCAGAAAAAGAGTAAATAATTCTAAGAGACATTGAAACTACACTAATTTTGGGAAACGGGAATTGGTGAATGTGAAATGAATCTGGCAGGGACCTCCCCGGGATGGATGGATGGGAGCGCAGAGGTTTTGGGGAGCAACACAGCTGCAGCCACCCCTCGTGAGCTCTTTTTGCTGCTGTGAGGACCAGCCCTGGCCCTGTCCTCACCTCGTGCAGGGGGTCCTTCCTCACATTGCGCCCTGCCAGGGGCTCATCGTGGGGGAAGACCACGGAGTAGTTCTTGGCGTAGGACTCGTGGCTGCGCTCCCGGATCCAGCGGTTGTTGTCGGTCAGGGAGTGGTGGAACCTCCTGGAAGGCAGGGAGGGAGATGGCAACATCTGGATGAGTCCATCAGCTCACAGTCTTCTCACCCAGAGCCGGGTGTGGATGCAGCTGCTGGTGTAAAATTGCTCTCCCTGCTCCAGGTTCGTGGGTAGGAGCAGAGGAGCCGAGCAGGGTTGGGTGCTGGCCCTGCCACGGTGCTGACCATGGGACTGCAGCCCCCACTGAGCCCCCAGCCCCACCCCAGGGCAACTGGGAGCAGAAACAGCCCTGCTGAGGAGGGGAAATAGAAAAAACATGAAACTTGAGGTTAATTCTGCCTCACTTTAACATGGGACCACACAGCCCTGATGAAGGAATGAGCCCTGGACATTCCTTATATTTTTTACCCAATTCTCCCCAGGCTGAAATATAAATAAACCCCAAATTTATTTTCAATTCATTTGAGGTACTTTCATCTTTCAGACAGAAAATCTCCTTGAAGGAATGTGCCAGCTCAGCCCACGGTCAGGTTGTTTATCCCAGAGACCTGCAACTCACAGGGAGCAGCCTTGGGCACAAGTGGCACCTTTCCCAGGGCTGGAGAAAGGGAAAATGAAAAAAAAAAAAAGCCATTTCTAGGGACTTTTAAAATGCTGCTTTGAGCTTCCCTCCTCCCTGTGTGCAGAGGAGAGGCAGGGCTGAGCCCTTCAAGGAATACAAGTGATGCTCTCCAGAGCTGTGAGGGCAGCTGCCTCTTCTGCTGGCAGGAGGTGACACATGGCATGTCACCAGCACCCCTGGCTGCCCCAGCAGCCTCAGCCCCTTCACCAACGAGCTGAATTTTTGACAGCAGCGAGCGGGCAACAGCTGCCAGATGAAATATTTACAAGCAAATGTTCTGAGAGGATAAATATTGAAATGTGCAGAAAAGGGAGTTATTTAAAGAGGAGCTGGGTAATTGTCAGCCAAAGGAAGGAATGGGACTGACAGCTTGATGACAGGGCACATGGGACATGTTTGGGTGGAAAAGCCCTGGCTGCTCTGAGCAGGGCTGGGGTCTCTTGGTGCAGGTCAGGGGGGCTGTGCTGGTGCCAACCCAGTGCCCAGCCTGGGATTTCTCCATCTCTGCATGCCCATCCCCAGCCCAGCTGGTGGAAGGGGCATCTGCAGGCATCTCCCCTGATCTCTGCAGCCCTTCACTCCCACAGCCCAAGCCAACGTGGCATTTACCAGCTTGGCCACTAAAGCAACGTGAGATTTTCAAAGCTTTGTCCCCGACAAGGTGGTTGCTGTCACTACAGCCCCGTAAGAAAGCCCAAACCCAATCAAAGACAATCAAGCCAGTCAAAAGCAATTACTGAGCCAACATCTGCACAGTCACAGCTCCCAGCCCGGGTGGTGCTGCAGAGGGGGGCCGAGCCAATCTTTGTGCTGTTGAAATCATCCCCCCCATTATTAACTTAGAGGATTAGGCACGGCACTAATTGAACAACAAAACCCAAACGTAATTACCCCGTCCTTCCCCATCACCCTGATCTCCCTGTGCCTGGTGGGAGCTGTTTGTGTGGGAGTGGAATGAGGGAAATGAGATAAACCCCACGTGCACACTCATTAAACTGCGTGTAATTGATTCCAGCTCCTCGGAGGGACACAGGCTCTGCCTGGACACCCATCCCTGATGCCAGCCCTGCCTTGAGAGCATCCCCAAGGAGCAACAGAGGGGAGGGATGCCCGTGAAGGGAGCTGGGGCACTCACCTGATGTCGTAGCCGTACATGTCCTTCTCCGGCCGGCCGTGGATGATCCAGTGAGCCAATTCCCTGCCACAGCCTCCTCCCAGCATCATCCCTGGGGAGCAGGGGGGAGGCAGGTGAGGCCAGGAGGCCAAGCACAGCCAGGACCCACCTGGGATCCGATGCCAGCAGGGTGGGACCCCTCCAGGTCTCTCTTACCGGCGCTGTTGAAGCCACAGCCCAGGAAGAACCCTCGGACCTCCGGAGCTTCTCCCATCAGGGGTTTGTGGTCGGCTGTGAATGACTCTGAAAAGAGAGGGGATGTGCCAGCCAGGCCAGGACAGGGGGGCCACACACCTTGGGGACACATCACACACCTTGGGGACATGTCACACACTCTACAAACAGGTTTCCTGCATCCTCCCGTGCTGACCTCGTCCTGCTCCCAGAGTGGTCAACAGAACTGGACCAACACCAAGCACTTCCCAGCACAGGTTTTTGGAGGTAGACTGAAAATTTGGGAAGCAAAACGAATTTCCCAAGAGGAGGTGCATGAGGCACTGTGAGGGCTCTTTTTTCCTTCCCAATCCTCCAGTCAAGGGGGCTGCACTGATCTGTTTTTTGCCACTTTAATATCTGGGCCCTATTTCCTGACAGTGTGTTCCACCTTCATCAATTCCTGCTGGGAAATTCCACAATTTTGAGCCACTTGGTTCAGCTGAGGGAAGGTTGGAGACGTCTCTCCTGTGCTCATAATCCCTCCTGCTGCCAGTGTTATCCCACAGGGCCATCAGCTCTGGAAATCCCTCTACAAATCCCCACCAGGGAGGACAGCAAAGCCCCTGACAGAGGTGTGCAGTCCTCCTCTCTGTTTGATGGTTGTTTATCCATCCATCCATCCATGTAAAAGGAGAGAGGAGAAACTGATTTCATTGTAGTCTTTCCCCACTCAGCAATGCCCAGTTTGCTTCCCCTGATCTCCTCCAGAGAAGGCAGGAGCAGAGCCAGAATATTTCCACTGTCACCAGAGCAGCTCCTCACGTGCCAATATCCCTGCACAGATATTCCAGGCTACAAACTCAGGGAGTTAATGGAGCAACAGCCAAACACCTCCCCTGCCAGCACGGCTGACTTTGCCCTGGGACAGCTGCTGAGGGCTCCAGGGACCTTGGCACAGTGACCACGGCAGAGGGGACAAAGCCTTGGCCATTTGCTTCAGCCCAGCGTGACTCAGCTGCCACAGGCTGCTGGTTTCAATCAAGGAGGAGAAAAGGAGGAGAGCTGAGCCTTGGAAAATGACATTATTGTACTACAAAGAGGAGACATTGATCTACCAGCAGCCAGTTCTGCTCTGCTCACCCCGCAGTGTAATCAAACCACTGGACCCAGGGCCAAGGTCTCCACCTCTTACAAGTCATGTTTGATCTGCTGCAGAGCATGAGATGTGCCCTACTTTCCCTCATACAACCCAAAGAATTTCCCTTTAAGTGCCTCAGCAAAAAGGGCTTTTACTACAGGTGATTTTTTTAGTGCACAGTGGATTTTAAGGCCAAACCCCATGTGGAAGGCTTGGGCTCAGTGTCTGGCACCACCTCCAGCTGGCACTGCAGGGATGGCTTTAACTCCACACCAGACTGCCTGGGATGTAAATCTGGGTAAATCTAACGTCACTAGACCAGGAGCAAGTAGTAAAAATAATTATAGAAGATAACGCTTGGTAAAATAACAGCCACTGCTTAAAAACATCTGCCTCTTAATTTTCCAGTCCAGCGGCCACAACATCAGCTGGAAATCCACTCACTCCCAGAGTGGACCAAGGCAATCAGCTCCCCAGGAAAATGGTTTTAAACTGAAAGAGGGACAATGGAGATGGTAAGAAATCTATAAGATTATAGGAAATTAGAAGTTATTTACAACAAGGATGGGGAGCTCTTGGCAGGGGGTGCCCAGAGAAGCTGTGGCTGCCCCATCCCTGGAGGTGTTCAAGGTGAGGTTGGACAGGGTTTGGAACAACCTGGGCTAGTGGAAGGTGTCCCTGCCCACGGCAGTGGAGCTGGAATTTGATAATCTTTGAAGATCCCTTCCAAGCCAAATCATTCTCTGAGTCTCTGAATGTGTGATTCCATTTCTCCACCCAGGCTAGGCCTGGAATGCCACCCCTTGGCAGATGCCACCACTGCAGCCAGACCAGCAGCACTTCCTCTGCATTCAGAGATTTCTTCTCCCCAGGTTATAAAGATTCCCTTTGCAAGATCTTCTGAGAAACCCAGCCACCACAGTGCCACCAAGGTGCCACCACAATGTCACCACAGTGCCACCACGTTACCTGGCCCGCAGACTGTGGATTTAATTCCTGTTTTCTCCAGAACTGGCACTCTGTTGACAGCACCTTCAATGTGTTGCGTGAAAACATCCCAGTCCAGGTCAAAGAGGCCAAAAGCAAATTTTTCAGATATCTAAAGGTGATAAACAGGAATCAGAACACAGAACAGAGGATGGCTGATGGTGTGAGACCTTCTCATCTTTGGCAGCCTCGGAGAAGATAAATCGAAGCTGCATTGAATCTCTGGCATTTTGGGGTTTTCTTGAACAACCCAGACAAACCTGAACTCTGAATTGAGGATGGAGGGATGGGCACAGCTGCTTGTGGCTCTCCTGTTGCCTCTGCACTGCATATCTGTGCCACAGACAGCCCCAAAGGGGAGATGCTCCCCTCTGCTCTCCCCACCAGCCACCAGAGGTTGGTACCTGCAGAACGCTCACTCCTCCGAGGTGGCTTCCCTGGAAACCTGCCTTGTTCCCCCAGAAAACCTCCCTGCTCCACTCACCTCCTCCCAGAAGATGGGGTTTGACTCATATCCACCCACGGAAAGGGCATCGCCTTGGAGACGGAGATAGACCGAGGCGTCGTGATCACGAACGTTTGGCATGTTCTGAAAAACGGGGAGGGGGAGTGCAGGGGTCAGGGGAGGCCAAGAGCCCTGGGGACACCCCTAGGGCACCCAGCGAGGTCCAGGGCACGGGGTGGGCACCTGCAGCAGGGGCCTGTCAAGGATGGGACACCAGGGGTGCTCCCTCAGCAGTGAAATTTGGGTGCCTCCATTGCCCCAAGAGGAAAGCACCCAGCTCAGCTCTGGCTAAGCAGCCCAAACCACGGGCAGAGCAGCTCACACAGACACCTGAGCAGCACCCAGGGGTGCCCTGGGGACGGGGAGCAGCCCCTGTGGTTGATCCTAGCTCAGGAATCATCACTCCTCTGCCACCCACCCCCGCAGGAGGATGCGGCAGCAGCAGCTCGACGCGCAGGCAGCGGTGCATGAAGAATGGGGGATTTGTTCTCGTGAATAATGGATGGGGAAACGTTTAGATAACACTGAAGAATCGGTGTAGGGCCTGCTGCAACCCGTGTTGACAAGTGGAATTAAGTGGATTGAACAGGAGGCACCGAGGTCTGCAAGCTGCAGCCTCCTCTCTGAAGCCTTTCCTGCTGCGTACGGCACAGAGGAATTACCGGGACAGAAATGTGACCATGGGACACGGCACTTCTTACAACGAGGCACCCCGGGCTGAAAGGTCAGGCACAGCCTGTGTCAGCAGGATGGAAACAAATCAATGTGTCACCCTCAGAGCGCTGGGGCCTGAGAGAATGAAGCCTCCTTCAACTCCTGAGCAGCTCTCCGCAGCCAGATGGCAGGAGCAGATTTATGGGGCAGTTTAGAAACGCTTGGAGAGCTGCACCTCTGCCTGCCAGGGCTGGGGCTGGCTCAGAAAGGGTCTGGGATCGTTATGAGTGCTGCTAGCAGACACCAGGCACAGAGAGCCTGAGGAAAAAAATAATTATCCTGCCAGTTGTAACCTCATTAAATATTAAATGTGGCTCTGTCCAGGGTGGTCTGACAGCCCTGCCAAGGGTGCGCGCTCCCCTGAGAGCAAAGCCTGACCTGGCAGGAACGAGGAGGTCCCACAGATCTGGGGCTGCCCTGGAAGGGGCAGGGCTCTCTGTGCCTGTCCTGCCCTGTCCCCCAGGGCAGAGGGGCCGAGCTGCAGCAGCGCAGGACTGACCTGGATGCCCTCGATGCGCTCGGTCACCACGTAGGCGTGGTGCATCCCCACCAGCGGCACGTGCACGCCCGCCAGCCGGCCCAGTGCCCGTGCCCACACCCCTGCAGAGACAACAACCCCGTGCTGAGCTCCTCTCCGTGCCCCACAGCCCCAGAGGGCTGCAGGGGACAGCCACGCAAGGGACAAGGGCTGCTGCAGGCTTTCCTCCTCACGGGAGCAAAGCCACCAGTGAGCTGTGGCTGCTGCCCCCACCCCACGCCTTCCCCTGCGCCCTCCGTACCTGCACAGTTCACCACGCAGGGAGTCTGGATGGTCCCGTGGGCTGTCTCCACTGCATGCACCCTCTTCACCCCAAAATCATCAGTCCTCACCTGGATGCCTGTGACCGGGCAGTTCTCGATGATCTGGTGGCAGAGGAAGGGTGGCAGAGTCACAGCAGGGTCACCAGGGCAGGGGGACAGCCCCCCTCACCTGACATGCAGCTCCCAAATCTGGAAAAAGTGAACCTAAGCAGTGTCCTGAGTGCCTTGTTTTGCTCCTAAGGGTCTTTTTTCCACCCTCTATTTCCCCTGGATCTCATTGTCACTGTGACCCAACCAAGAGGACATCACCCTTCTTGGGAGAGACCCAAACCTGCAGGAACAGCCCTGCCCCAGTGGGAAAGGAGAAACTGAGGAAGGCAGAGGGTGAAACCAACGGGCATTAATGAGTAAATTACTAATTAGGAACTACCGTGGCGCCTCTGGCAGTTGCTGCTCTGGCAAGGGTTGAGCAGGTGCCAGCGGGGTCCATGGTGCCATCCTTGGGGACGTACAGGGTGCCATACAGGTCATCAACGTTCATCAGAGGGTACAGGTCCTTGGTCTGGGACGGGGTCAGCACGTGCGACTCCACACCGTACACCTTCCCCAGCTGCCAAGGGACAGGAAAACACCCAGCTCAGGCAAGGGACAAAAGCTTTGCTCATCACTTGCTGCTGAAGGAGAAGGAGGAGGAGAATCCCAGGACTGTTTAGGAGAATCCCAGGACATGTTTAGCTAATCTCCATTTAGGAGAATCCCAGGACATGTTTAGCTAATCTCCATTTAGGAGAATCCCAGGACATGTTTAGCTCCCAAACTCTAAATCCAGCATGAGGTGATGCTCAGATTCCAGGGAATATGGCCCTGTTTTCAAATTCAAGCTGCCCGTGCAGCTTGATGGTGCACAATGGGGAAAACGATTCTACCGCTATTTTAACGCTTCAAAAATCCAAGGCTGGTGTTAATTTTGCCAACTTTGCAGGAGTTTGACAGATTTTGGCTGCCTTATGCGAGTCAGGAGGCTTCCCTAGAAGGATCCTTCCCCGATCCTCCTCGCTGCTCTCCAGGCGGGAAGGCAGAGCGGGGTGGGACATTCAGAGACGTGAAAGCTTCACAAGAACACCCCCTCCTGCAGCCCACCCTGCTCCTCCCTACCGACATGAGCCTCTTGTACTCATCCAGGCGCTGCTTGTTGGAGGCGATGAAGAGCCCGCCGTTCTCCACCCAGCCCGTGTGCAGCCCCGTCTCTGCCGGCAGGTCCCGGCTGACCACATCCCTGGTGTGCGCCAGCAGCTCCACTTCCACATCGCTGGGGCGCAGCTGCCACAGGAGACCTGGGGGGACACGCGTGGGGTGGCACAGAGGCGCTGTCACCTCCTTGTCACCCGCAGAGCTGGGCAGGGGGGTCCCCAGGTCCCCAGCGAGTGTCCCGTGTCACCCTGCGGGGCTCGTGCTCCATCTCGTGGATTTGTGGGAATCCTACAAAGCATCGGTTTCTGCTCTTTTCGGGTGTTGAATTAACGGGGCTTGAATTAGAAGACTCAGAGGGGAAGTTCCACCAAAAAGGAAGCGGCTCCAGTTACCCAGGAAAAGTTAAAATCAGCAAACGTGAAACTACTACAGGGGGAAAGGGTTATGCAGGGGATGGACCCCAAAAGTGGTATAAAAAAAATAAAAGAAAAAAGCTTACATGGCTCTGCCGCCCTGCCAAAGAAAAGTGGCTTTAAAAAGGAGGGGAAAACTCTAGAAATAAAGGAGTTCCTTTTCCCCGCAGCCACATAAATCTTGGGAAAAAAAAAAAAAAAGAAAAAGAAAAGGAATTTGGGGGACTTAAAAAAATTTATAGCAGAAGGAAAACCAGAAATTCTCAGAATTTACAGCTAAAACCATCCAGCGCAGCCTGTCCAGTGATCCACCCCAGGGACAGCAGCACATCCCGAACCCCGAGCATCCCTCGAGCATCCCTCGGGCATCCCTCGGGCATCCCTCGGGCATCCCTCCCGCGCCCCGCCGCTCACCCGCCGTGTGCCAGGTGGTGCCCGAGGTCAGGCGGTCCCTCTCCAGCAGCACCACGCCACCCAGCCCCATTTTGGCCAGGTGATAGGTGGTCTGGCAGCCCAGGCTGCCCCCGCCCACCACCACCACCTGCGCCGAGGCCGGCGGGGCCCGGCTGGGCTCGCTCCCTGCTCCTTCCTCCTGCAGTGTCTTCTGGTACGGGACGCTCTTCTTGGCCGTGGGGCCCGAGGCGCTGCTGAAGGGCCGGGGGCTCCTCCAGGGCGCTGGAAGGTGGGCGGCTGCCCGCCAGGCACGGCTCGTGTGGGACATCTCCACCTGCGGATCCCCAAATGCCCTCGCTGGTCCCTGTGCTCAGCTCACCGCCCATCCCTGGATGCTGAGCGAGCACATCCCTGGGGGGTGCTGGGGTCCCTTTCCAGCAGGGAAATGGGATCCCAGTTGTGTGTTTGGAGCTCCCAAACACCCTCCAGAGGGGCATCCCTAGAAAGGGGGCTTGGGAGTTCCCAGAGCACGGCAGCCCCTGCTCGCTCATGCCTCAATAAACCACTTTATCCTCCCCGCTGGGATTCGGGAGCTGTTTGAACAGAGAAGGTGCCAGGTTTGCTCCCTATCAGCGGGTGGGGCAATGGCAGCTGGGGGAGAAACGGGGACAGATCCTGCCCGTGGACACTGAACCCCCCGTGCAGGTCCTGGCTGGGGACACAGCTCGGGATTTCCCCCTGGAACAAGATTTTGGGGGCACATGAGGGGGGTGGTGGGGCCAACACAGCCCCCCCTGCCCACCCACAGGCCGTGAGCAGGGTCTGCCCTGGGGCTCACCCCACTGAGACCCCCTGCTCGCTGCCACGTGGCCACCAGAGCACCCGCTGTCCCCCCAGTGTCCCCCCAGTGTCCCCCCAGTGTCCCTCCAAGCCTCAGACTCCCACTCGGGAATGCTGTGACCACCCACGACACATTCCCACCGGGCACCACTCACCAGCAAGGCTCACTCCGGGCTGGCTTTCCCTGCCGGGATGTCGTGGGGCCCCTGCCTTCCTCTGATGCTCTCCTCCTCCTCCTCCTCCTCCTCCTCTTCCGTCCCCTTGGCCCCTGCTGCAAAAAATATTAACCAGCACTTGGAGGCGAGTGGAGCCAGCCTGAGCGGACAGAAAAGAGGAACTCACCTCCCTTGTGCCCCCTCCTCGTGGCTCTGCTGCTTCCCAAGCAAGACAAAAAGCCCGGCAGAGCAGAGAAATTCAAAACAGGGAGGAAAACGCTGCTTTTTTTCCCCGGCTCGGTGCCCAGCAGAGAACAAACAGCCCAGCTGGGGCCAGGGGGACTCGCAGCCTCCCGGGCTGGCTGGAGCTGTCAGCTGGATGCCAGAGAGCAAACACGGTGAGGAAAGGCACCATCTGACCCTCCTGCTGCAGCTCCCAGCGGCTCCAGTCAAAGAACAGAGTTAAAATCAATTTACACCTCTCCTAAGCCAGACCCCAGAGCTCAAAGTGAAGGTGGCAACACCAGAAAAAAAATAAAATTACATTAAATTGGAGTTGGGTAGAAAAATAAGGGTTTGATTTAGATCTCTAAACCTGAAGGTTTGTTGTTGCTTCAGCTCGGGGCTCAGCCCTGGAATTAGGGCCTGTTTGGGCAGGACACAGAGTTTCTGCTGAAGGGCCTCATGCTGGTATCTCAGAGAAGCAGAAGTCGGGGTGGAGTCAGGGTTTGGCTGGTGGTTGGGAGGGATTGGGGTCCCAGCAGCATCATGATCCCCCAGGCAGCATCACCCACCCCTGCAGAGCTCTGAGCAGCCATGGGATGGTTTTTGGGGGGCTTTAGGCATCCAGCTTAAGTGGAAGTGCCCATTTTCTGCTCCTCAGTGCCCAAACCCTGCTGGACCCCCTGTGGTACCCAGTGTGAGTCCAAACTCCCCCACTTAGGGAAGGGTTTGAACAGCACCCAAGGGGTTAACTTATTCCAGCTTTATCCCCTGTCTCCAGCAGCATTTCCCCTCCTTCTCCCAAAGACAAAACCTGCTTCTCAGTTTTACAGAGAGAGCCCCAATTCCTGCAGGCTTCTCCACGGACTAAATTGCTCAGAATAACCACAGAGCTGCAAACAAGTCTAAACTCCTGTTTGCAGTGGGGTGTTTGTGTTTGACAGGCCAGAACCATTTCCAAATTATAAATATGACCTTTGGGTTAGACCAGACCTAGAACAATACAAGCCCAAGTCCACTCCAGCAGCCTGAGCCCTTCACCAAGCTCAGGGTGGACAGGGGGGAAGTGGCAGCTCCTGCAGCCCCTCTGAGCCCTGGTGTGATTCCAGAGCAGGAATGAGGGGGGTTATTTTTGGGGGGTGTCCAGTCCAGTGTGGGGGCAGCCTACACAGTTCAGTCTCCCCTTATCATTCTTAGGTTAATTCTAAAATAAAGCAGCGCAGTGGCTCAGGCGCCAGCTGGAGTTTTCTAGGTCACAGAAATCGTGGTTAATGCAGGGCTGAGGCAGCCAGGCGTGCTGCAGACTGTCAGCATCGCCTCTGCCACCCCAATCCTCGCCCTCATCAGAGCTGCGGGCTCAGCTCTGCCCCACAGCCTCAGTCCGGGCTTGGGAAACACCACCAGCATCTGAACAAAAAACACCCAGATCCCACCGATCCTGCTGGGCAGAGCTGTTCTGAGCTCCCCTCTTGGTCACCCCCTGCCTCAGTTTCCCCACCCTGATGGCACGGCAGTTTTGGGATGCCCCGGGCTGGGTGAGCTCACCCCCAGAGGGGCAGAGGGAGGTGGCCAGGGCAGGTGGCTGTCACCCTGTGACAGGAGCAGGAGCTGGCAGAGGGCAGCCAGCAAACGCAGCCACCCCCATTCTGTGTTTGCTCAGAGCCCGGCTCATGGGCTTTTTGTCAGCAGCTGTTCCTGCTGGGGGAAAAATCAGAATAATAAATAGGACCCCGTGCCTGGTGTGTGTCCCTCGTCCTGGGACAGGCCAGGCGCTGCGCAGGGCTGGAGCCAGCTGTGCTGGCCGTGCCTGGAATTTGCTCCCCTGTTAATGCCCCTGGAACGCTGTTCCTGCTCTGATTTCTGCACCTGGCCGTGGCTGGGCACGCTGGATCAATGCCCCATTTATTCCTGAGCTGCCAGGCCCTGCACAGGAACAACCCCCAGGAGAAGATTTTGGCACGAAGCTGAGCAAAGCCGCTGTGGAGGCACCCGGCTGCCAGCTCCAGCCACTCCCCAGGGGCTGGATGTCCCCAGCCCTCGGGCTGGCAGGGATGTCCCCAGAGGCAGGACAGGATGGGAACAGATTTTTGCACTGCCCAGCTCTTGGGTCCAGGCTCCAGTGCTGTGTTTGGCAGCTCAGCTGTGCCACGACCATTCCACCCACCCAGGGCCAGGCTGAGGCTCATCACCAGCAGGGACCAAAACCTGGGATTTCATACCTGGTGAATGTGGGAGAGTTTATCCCAGGCAGGAGGAAAGAGCTTATCCCAGGCAGGGTCAGCACCTGGACCAAGGCTTAATACCTGGCTGGGCAGCACCTTCCCAAACCAGCATCCAAAATTTAGTGCCCAGCTCACGTCCTGATTCTCTGAGTAAAACCCCTCTGCTCATTGCTACATCCCCTTCCAGCTGACCCTGGGAAAAGTGAAGCACTGGGGACTCCCAAGGGTGGAAAAAATTAATGTTCTTAATTAAATGACATGGCAGCTCACAGGGACACCACATCCCTGCTCAAGGTGGAGCCTCTTGAACACCTCAGGGTTTTTTTTTAAGCAACAGTGCAACTTATTTATTGCTCTGGAACACGCTGCTGCCTGCAGGGCCAGGTGGGATTCTGGAATATGATATTCAGCAGTGACTAAAAGCCATGGAAAATCAGCCTCTTTCTTTCACCCTGCAGGAGTTCAGCTTGGAAAATGAGAGGAGTCACAGGGAAGCTCCCGGGTGGGACAACTGCTCCAGTGGCAGCTGCTCCAGGAATGAGAAGGAACCCGACAGGCACCGCAGGAGGGATCTACTCCAGATTTTGGAGGGGGAAAAAACACTCACTGTTCATGCCAGGAATCGTGAAGGATCCACCCCTGGGAGCACCCATCTTCCTTGGATGGGCCAAGCCACCCCTGAGCCCCAGTGCAGCCAAGGGGGTTTTAATGACAACAACCCTGACATGATCCTGACCCCCTGGCACATTAAAAACCATGGCTGGGAAAAAAAGAAAACCTATCAGCAAAATTACATTTTATTTTGTTGGGGTTGTTTTTTTTTTTTTTTCCATTGGGGAATTTACTTTGATGAATTGTAACTTAAAAATGCCTGGAAAAACCACATGCAAAAGGGTTTCTAAGTAGCAGCTAAAAGTTTCTATTCCAGCATTACAAGCTATTCCAAATGATTTCCAAATTCCCAGCTATAAACTATTCCATTAAACAAACAGTTTGATCTTGAAACCCCCTCCACCCTACCCCAGTTAGTGCAGTGCAAAGGAAAAACCCAAGGAATTTACATATTATTTTCCAACATATCCCATTGCAATTCCGAATGATCTGCGACGAACTAAAATAATACATACAATTTTCTCGCCATCATCATAAAAAAAAAAAACATTTCCCTTTCTTATTCACAGATATATTTGTGGCAAATGGCTGAATAATTACTTACAAACAGAACAATCTCTTTTGAACGAGTTTTTTACACCAGTAAACACAAGAGGGAGAGCTCTCTGGGGAGGGGGTTTGGCAGAGGGTGGGGGTCCCTTTGGGGTGTAAGGGACAGAGGGGCCCTGGTCCCTGTGACAGGGCTGTGCTCTCCCAAGGTGATGCCCTGGCCACCTCACAAACTTGGCCACGTTAACAGGAGGGGCTGTGAGGCTTCAGGATCCGAGGCAGACCAGGAGTTTGTGTGTCCCATCCACCCAAACGCCCCCTGAGCCCCAGCACAGCCTCTGGAATGGGAATGGAACCCTCTGCTCTGCACAGGAGCAGGGAATTGTCAGCTCCCTGCTGGCTGCTCCCCTCAAACTGGGCATGGAGGGGCTGGCTGGGAGGGGTTAGCACCAAACAGTACCTTGGGAATGCCCCGAGCCCCATCGTGTCCCTGTCACCTCCTGTCTGCACCCACCTCACACCCCCTCGAGTGGGGGCACTCCCAGAGCTCCAGGAGGAAAAGCAGGGTGGCTCTGGGCTTGTCACCGAGCGTGTAATTCCCAAGCTGGCATCATTCCCTTGACCTTGAGAGATCCAAACTCTTCCATTTCTCATCCCAAACATGACAGAACCTCGCACTGCTCACCCACCCAACACTGGCACCTCCAGGCTTGCAGCAGGACCCCACACCAGAACACGATGCTGATACCCCAAATCCCAGGAGAACAACGCCAGGGCATGGAAGCACCAGCTCAAAATTCAGGGAGGCAGCTCCTGGGGCTCACATATAGGGAAGTTATTCCCTGTCATGCCCCCACACATGTATTTTGTTTGTATTTGCACTTTGGGAAGGGCAGACTCGGACTGAGGGGGCTCAGGACACAGTGGGAATGTCACAACACAAGGACCTTTGACAGCAGCAGGAACAGCCTGTGGGAGAAGAGCAGGGGGCAACGCTGCCAGCCCCCAAAAGTGCACACAGCTGGGGAGAGGAGATGCTTTCCCAGCCCAGGGACAGCATTCAGGACTTGATACCGTAGCCCTTATTCAGGTGGGTTCGCCCTGAGCTCATGAGGTGGGATTTGTCACAGCTGCAAGGAAAATCAGCCTGGCTTGGGGGGTCCTGCTGCCAGCTAGGGGAGGACAGACCCAGGGACACATCCTCTGCATGTGCCTGGTGCCTTGGAGGCCTCTGAAACCCTTGTGTGGAGCTCATCTCCAGTCCTGCAATGCACTGAGACCTCCTGCTCACCAGTGGGACCAGTCTGCTCCCTGGGCACCCCCCTGCCTGCAGCACGGCTGGTGGGACTGAGGTGACTGTAAAGAAAATGGGCTTGGGGGTGCCAAAATGGCTCTTTCCCCTCCTGGCTGACCTGAAGGTCCAATTCCAGCCTACATCTCAGGGTGAAAATGGTCACAGCCCTCTCCTCCTCCTGGGCCAGGTGTCCCCAGCCCGCCCCTCGCCCTGGCCACAGCACTGCCCACGGCTGCCAGGGCCACTGCCAAAATCCTGACCTGGGCCAACACCTGAACGGGCTGGCGGGGGCTCTGCGTTGTCTCCTCGGGGCTCCCTCCCCTGGAACCCCCCCAAAATCGTCACCCAGGCACAAAAAACCCTTCGGCCTCACCCTCCCACCACCATCCCCACACGGTGGCTTTTCAACCCCCGTGGCAGCAGAGGGGTGCAGCCCCCACGGCCTGCGGGGCACCCCCGAGTCTCTGAGCTCTGTCCATGCAGGGGGAGCGCCGTCCCACAGCCCAGCAATCTTCTGTACACGGGCCGGGAGCAGCCTGGGCCGGGAGGGGAACGTCAGGGGCTGCGGGGGCAGTCCTGGGGGTGTCCAGCACGGGGACAGCGTGCTCGGGCTGCAGCTGCCGGCTCCGGGCGCTCGACGACTTCCAGCGGCCACGGCCGCGGTCACTGCACGCCCTCCTCCTCCACGTACGTCGAGGGGAACCAGCCCACCTGCAAGGGACAGGAGAGGTGAGTGGGGAGATGGAGGGGCACAGCACAGAGCCTGTCCAAATTCGAGGATTTGGACACTTCAGGCACAGTGAGGGATTGTTGGGGGGTCCTGTGCAGGGCCAGGGGTTGGACACTACGATCCTTGTGGGGCTCTTCCAAGTCTGTGGTTTTACAGAGGAGCTCCTGTGCTGTCACTGGGATTGTTCCATTGTGCCCTTAAGTGCTGTTCCCAGTCCTGGATGTGCCAGGTCCTGATGGTGTGAGCCATCACCCTAATTTGGGATGGAGCTAAATCCCCTACATCACCTTGGACACTGCCTGCAAGGGATCAGGGCAGGAAGAATCTGTGGGATCCCAGGTCAAGCCACCAGGCTGCTGGTTTTCCTAGGATGCAGAGACTGCAGACATCCCCCACGGGCAGGTTTAGGGAGGATCAGACCCTCCCACCACATGCTCCCATCCACCTGTGTGCCCTGGCTATCACTGTCACTGTCACAAAGCACCAAATGGCCACGCAGAGGTGGCTCCCATGAGGTGACAGCCCACCCAGAACCCAAGAAAGAGTCGGATTGTAGGCTTGGTATTTTTTGGGCCTGAGAGATTTTAGCCTGCTGGTAGCTCCTAACTCCTTTCTCAAGAGAAAAGTTTCTTAGGAAAGCTTCTTCCCAAAACAATCTTGGCAGAACAACTATCCTCTCCCAAAACAATCTTTCTGCAGGTGGTGTGTTGCCTTCTGGTTCTCAGAGAAAAACACTTTGGGTGTTTCTCTAGTTTGACCAATGAGACTGGGAAGGTGTCAGTCCTGTTCACCAATCATGTTAAGTCTGTATCAGAACACCTTATAAAATTAGACAATTTGAGGTTTTTTATGCCTTTTGCCTTCTGAAATATTTGGAGTCTTTAATTTTTTGTCCATGCCCTACAGCAACACGAGCTGGCGTGGGACACATCCCCCCTTCCCTTTGCCGTCCTGACAGCAGGGAGGACATCCCAGAGCAGGAATTTCCCTGGATGCACTCACCCTTCCGTTGGTTTCCCCTTTCCACCATCCCTGGTCCCCTCCAATCCTGCTGTAGATCTTCACCACGTCCCCCTCCCGCAGCGACAGCTCCCGCATGTCCCGCGCCGCGAAGTTGTACCGTGCCACGGCCGTGCCTATGACCCGGGGGGTGAACACTGCCAGGGGACAGAGCACAGCGGGTCAGGGACAGCCCCACACTGGCTGAAGCCTGGGGAAAGCTTGCAGAGGTTCAACCTGGGTTTTCCATCACAGCACCAAGAGCTGGAGCCGCTGGGATGGAGGGGTGGTGTTGGAATCCCGGGCACTGGGGGAATTTCAGGATTTCTGTGCTGACAGGCACTGACCCCCAGGAAAATACTGCATTGACCTGAGGGTGTGGAAAAGGCTTCCAAAATTGAGTGACAGCACTGGGATTGTGGGTGTGGGGTTTGAATAGAAGTGTGTGATAGCACAGGGTGGAAAAGTTTAAGTTTTCCTTTTTTTTTCAGAGAGTTTAAGGTTTTAGGATATAGCAATGTATATAAAGTAAGATGGAGGATTTAGGGCATAGGCTAAGTTCTTCCTTTTCACCTTCTTCTCCATGGCTCTGGGTGGTGTTTTGTAATTGGGTAGAAAACCCTGCATTGAGGGCCATGTGTGGCTGGTTATTGGGTTAAAAGTAAAAATAATCTAGGTGTCATTTCTCAACTGGACAATGTATCCCTAAAAGGCCTTGTAGAGAGATAGAGACAGAGGCATTTTTCACTTTGCCAGCTAGAACTCACAGCTTGTGAGACTGTACTATAGATAAGAATTAATAAACACCTGAGTCCGAACATGAAACACCATCTCGAGCATTTAATCCTGATCCTGGCAGAAAAAGAAGATAAAAAAGCAACAGGGTGGCACCACCTGAGCTGCTCAGCCCCACATGGGTGGGGTTAAACTGGGTTCCTGCTGGGCTTTGAAGGGTCCTGTGGGTTTGGGAAGCTCCTCTCTGCTGGTCAGGGGCTTGGTGGGGATCACGGGGCACTTTTGTGAGGTGGTAAAAGAAAGGATTTCATAGGAATACACAACCATTAACCAAGAAATCATGGAAAAATCCTGTTCAGCTCTCAGTGCCAGGTCTGGCTGCCACACAGCTCCCAGCACCTGATGGAACCACTCTGTAAATCAACATCCCTAACACTGACCAGAACCTTGGAGTGAGGAGATGACCCCAGGAGCCACCTCAGGAGCCAAACACCACCAGCACAGCCCCAGGATCTCCATCACTTCAGGCATGGGATGCTCAGGGGAAGCACAAGGAGGGGGAAGGCAGGGGCAGCACTCAGCATTCCTGCCCCAAGGTCTGGGCATGGGGAAAAAGGCTGGAGAACAACACTGGAGGGATGGGACGGGCAGAGGAGGAGAAAAATGCACTTTCTCTGAAGTTCACAAAAAAAAATGAAATAAACACCCTGAGGGGATGTTGTGTTTCACTCCCCCTCTTTCTCCCAGGATTTCCAAGGGTTAATTTCAGCTCTAAAAGTGTGCAAACCAAGGTTGAACGAAGTTTGGGGGAAAGCTTTGCCCAGGTTTTCAGCTCTTGGGGGGGAAGGAGGTGAGGATGGCGATGGTTTGGACACACAGTGTGTGATCACTGGGGGGTTTGTCCGTCCTGGCCAGGCAGCCAGGCTGGAGAATGGACAGAAACCACGGCAGCTTTGAGCTCCTTCATCAAGAGCTTGCTCAGAGCCCCTTGCTGCACAGATCACTTCCTGCAATACTTTCTGTGCAGTTAGAGAATCTCAAAATCCCGGATTTATGCTTGAAAAGTTAAGTGTTCTTCCCAAAAATGGCACCAAGGAAGGCACATATGGCTTTGCTGGTGATTTTCTCTGTCCAGCCTAAAGGAGAGACTGAAAGATAAAAATGGGAAATAAAACTGGCAGGATTTTGCCCTGATCCCATCCAAAGGGAGGATGACACCAGTTTGGGAAGGTTTTCTCACCACTGCAGGGACACTGAGCCCCAAAACACACCTGACAGCTCAGGTGTGTCCCTGTCCCCTCAGCAAGGGGCTCTGAGCAGCCTCAGACACCAGAGCTCAAACCCTGCAGGACACTGGGATGCTCTCCTGGAGGACAGGGAGGAGCAGACTGGGACAGGGTGTGATGTTGGGTGAGACACACGGGATAAGCAGGTCGAGCTTGAAGTACATCATGAGATCCCAAAGTGCTACACCCACTTTTTGTTTTGGTTAATTTTCGCCCCTTTTCTCAAACAGCAACAAGTCCATCTCCTCCCTGCCTTGATTTCACTGCCAACCACGCCATGGTTAATTAACCTAATTAATTTATTTCCCAGGGCAGCACTGGGGAACTGCCTGTGGGGATGGAGGGACAGGGGGGACCCCGCAGGTCCCACTGCTGATGGCTTTCAAGCTGGGGATGGTGGCAGGTCCCTCCAGCAGGGAGAGGCACTGGTACCTGACCAGAAGGGACTGGAGGAACTCTGAGAAGAAAAGTTGAGGCCCTGAGGACTGAGAAAAGAAAAGTTGTAGGAAGCGCAGGAGGCTGCAAAGAGGTTAGAGAGAAACAGAAAGAGGCAGAACACGCATTAAAAAGGAAATTAAAATAAAATATTATAAGGCACAATGTTTTAAAAGCTGATGGAGGGATACAGGGCAAAGCATGCAGAGGGTCTTGTGCAGGGGCTCGGAGCTGGGACAGCTGAGAAAAGGTCTGGCCACAGCCCCACAGCCACTGGGGGCTCAAAATCCATCCTGGGCTTGTATTTAATTCAAAAAGGTATTAAACCAACTTTTAAAACCTATCTTCCTTTGGTATTCTTTTCTAAATATACCATGGAGAAAAATATTTAAAAGTTATCTTTCCCCACAAAGCAGTTAGTTCTGCACTCAGGCTTTTGGACAAAACAACATCTTGCATTACTGCACTTTTTTCTTCCCATTTATTTTGATTTTTCCTTTCTTTTCCTTTTAGACACAGACTTACCCTTTCACCCATCACCTCCATTAAAGGAATCCCACTGGGCTTCAAACCATCCCAAGTCACACTGGATCCATTAAAACACAAAAATCTCTCGTGGGTGGGAAAAACAGGATAAATCCCAGGAGTGAACATCACATCCCTGCTCCCAGCCAGAGGGTGGGCAAACCACAGGAGGGGAACTAGCCTGTCCCAGCAAAACCTGTCCCTTCAGAGAGCAGCAGTGCCAGAGAGCCCCAGACCCCCCTGATCCCTCCAGTGAGACCCATCCTGGAAATGCCACCAGCCCAGAAGAACTTCTCTGCAAGCTGAGGAACTCAAGCCCTACAGTGAAGCTGTAAATTCCTCCCTCTGCTCCTCCAGCTGGCTGGAAGGGGCAGGTTTTCCCTGCCACCCGAGCTGGGTTTTACCTGGGGAGCGGGTGAAGGTCCTGGAGGTAGAGCGCTCCCGGGATTTGTAGGGATATTTCAGTGTGGTGTCCAGCTGCTTGAAGCTCTCCTTCAGTGAGTGGCTCTGGTAGTACTCAACCAGCTCCTGGGAAGGAAGGAGAGGCATGTGGCTGTCTCTGCCAGCCCCTGCATGACTTGCAGAGACAGTGCTACCACAGAGAGGGAACACAAACCCACCAGCAAGCTTTCAAACTTCTTGGCTTCCGTGATGTGAATCCAGTTGTCCTTCTCCACCACCTTGATGTGCTTCACCTCCTCGTTGAACCTGCCAACGACAGCAAAGGCACTCAAAAAAAACCCCACAGCCACGTGCTCCAGCCCTGGGTCGTCCTTTGTGAGTGAGAAAAATTGAATTGTTGAATTCCTAAATGGGGAATGACTCACTTAATGCTGATGGCAAAGCGCTCGGCCTCGGCCGGCCGCTCCCGGATCAGGTAGGTGCCGCTGACGTGAGACTTGAGCAGGTTGTCTGTCTGATGCCTCTCCATGTTCCCTGCAAACCTGAGCCCAGAGGTTAATTAGTTCATTTAATTCATTAAAATGAACTTGTAGCTTTAAGCAGGCACGTTTTGGATGAAAAGAGACACCTTTTTTAAAGGCATGCAGGTTGCGAGGCAGGTGGAGAAACATCCCAAATATCCTGAGCAGGAAGGAAAGTGCCCTGAGATACACAAAAAGCTGTTGAGCCACTGAACCACACAGAGGGCAGCCTCTTCCCTTTGAAGCACCTGACACCTGGAAAAACCCACTAATTGGGACTCAGTCTCCAGGTTAATGAGGCCTCAGCAAGAGCTGGAGAGCAGGGATAATTTACATCCACGAATCCGTAAACCTGGCTGGAGCTGGAGAGAAGGAGCAGCAGGCAAGCCAAGCACAGCCTCTCCTGCCAAGGCAGGAGTTGCCTCCTTCCTGCCACAATCATTTTCTGGGCACAGAACACGGGAAGAGAAACCAGCACCTCTCTTTGTGCCTCTGACCCTCTCCTTCAGCAAAGAAATCCCCACAGCTGCTGCCAGGGCTTTCAACACCCAGACCCCACCGTGGCAGCTGCTCCAGGGCCGCAGAGAAAGCAGAGCACTGCTGGCCTGCCTTAGGAATTCCTGCCTGGAGTGGATTCCTGAGCAAGGGACAAGCACCAGGCAAGGCTGGGTTGTGTTCCTGCCCTCTCACTCACCACGGGTACGCCGTGTAGTCGATCTCCCGCGAGGGCGGCCGGCTGTTGGGGGGCTGCAAATTAAGAATTGCTCATTAGTGGGGAAGCAGCAGCTCCTCAGGCTGAGCATCACCTGTGGGATGCTCCTCTCCACGGGAGGATTCCCTCTGCCCAGCCAGCCCTGGATTCTGGGCCCGGGCAGCGGAGGGCAGTGTTGCTGCTGAGCATCTCGCTCCTCTCAGCTCCCCGCTGGGATGAGCAGGCTGTGTTTGCTCATTTACCTGAGTGGTTTTTAATTGGGAAGCAGCTGACAACGTTACAGCAAGCAGCTAAAAGCAATTAAACTAAACCGAGTGCAGTTTTCCTGCACTGGGCATGATCTGGAGCGCTCTGCTCCTGAGCAGGAACAGAGCTGGCTCTGATGATGCCAACCCCAGCCTTGGGAACAGGGCTGGGACAGCCCTGCCTTGACACCTGCAGCTGTGGGGTGAGGGATCCACCTTCCCTGAGAGGCAGAGAACTCCCTGAAGGTCCAGGGAAGGACTGAGGGCTCCAGGAGAAGGCTGAGAACAGCGACAGGGACAACCTCACCCAGCTGCATCTCCTCTCTGGCACTTACCCTGGCATCCACGGGGCAGGGTTTCACTGAGGAGCTGGGGAAATAACCCGACTTCTTCGTCTGCAGCAGCCTCCCCTGCAAAGCCAAGCTGGGCATCAGACTGGGGGGCACTGGGGGCACTGGGGGCACTGGTCCCAAGCTGCCTCCCAACCCCCAGCACACCCCTGCTCCAGGAAAAGCCCTCAAAGGAAAGGCACAACGCAGAAGTGAGTGGTTTGGAAGTTCCCAGGAGTTTCCCAAGAGGAATCAGTCTCACCTCCCACCAGGGCGAGTCGGGGTCCCCCCTCAGCAGCTCGATCACATCCCCAATTTGGAAGGTCAGCACTGGCTTCCCTGGAGGGGCTGGGTTTCCATGGTAATTCTGAACCCCCACCATTTTAGGACCTGGCAGAGAAACAAAACAGTTTCACAACCTTGTCCCTGCTGAAAAAAATAACCCAAACAAACCCTCCTGAAGCCTGTTCCTCCTCATCCCCTGACACAGCACAGCAGGCAGGATCCAGGGGCAGGAAACATGAAAGCAGAAAGGAATGGTGTCCACAGTGAATGTTCTTGGCTCCTGCAGTTCCATGCATGACTGAGTTCCCTGAGCAAAAATAAACCCAGGGAGGGCCCAGCCAAGCTGAAGCTGCAGCTCCCAGCCCTGCACCTGGATTTGAGCCTCTCCCAGGCAGAGCAGCCCCTGCCAGGCAATGCCTGGCCAGCACCAAGCCCTGCCAGGCTCAGCAGTGACACCACAACCACAAAAGGCACCAGGGGACACTCAGCCAGCTCTGAATCTCAGCTGGACCTGGGACTCAAACGCCCCTGAAGCTCCCAGTCAAAGTCCACTTGTCTCGCCAACAATTGCACATTAAATAAACTTCCCCCACTGCAGCAAACCCACAGTGTTTATCCTCAAAATGCCTCCCCACCTCTGCCTCTCCCCTCCCAGCAAGAGCACTCTGTGCTTGTTTTGTTGGTTTTTGTTGGTTTTTTTTAACCACAAACTCGATTCAGGTTTCTTTTCTGCCAGGCTTGGCTTTCCTTCCATCAGAAACAGCACAAAAACAAATTGTTCTTCTCCTTTGAGCCAGAGCAGGGGCAGGGCAGGCCCAGAGCTCTGTCCAGGCAAGTTTTAAACACAGGAAGATAAAAGTTTTTGCAGTAACCTTTGTGACTGACCCCCATCAGAGGCCCTGGACGTGCCAGCAGCAAGGTGCTCCCCAGCAGCAACAAATCTCCCTGCCAGAACCTGCCTGGTCTGCCCTGGAGGCTGCTTTGGCACAAGGATGTTGTGCCAGGCTCTCCTGGGATGGGCAGAAGCTCTCCTGGCCCAGCAGGGCTGGCCAGGGGCACGAGGGCACCCAAAAAACGATGTGGCAGCAGGGACAGGACACTCCCCAGAGCCCCATCGCTGCCCAGGAGGGTGCACAGGAGCCTTCTGCAGGTACTGAAGCTCTTTCCTGGCTTTGGAAGGATCCTCCCCCTCCCACACACTCAGCACTGGGGATTCCTGCAGCCACAGCCTCTCCCTGCCCTCCCATCCCACAGCAATGCCCTTACCAGGTCCTGCACCCAGTGGATCCTGCAAAGAAAGAGGAGAAAGGCTCAGTGAGGACACAGCAGCCTCAGTTCTCACCCACCTGAGGCCACAGGGATGAGAAAACCTCTCCCCAAATCCCCCTGGTACCCCCCAGCCCATGCTGGCACCTCCTGAGGGCTCTGGTGCTGCTTAAACTGGGCCAGTTTCAGGCTGGGGAGGAGGCCACTGGTCCCAGTCCTGTCCCACTGAGACCCCTGGGACCCCTCTGAGGACAGTGCTGGCCCTCCCCATGAGCTGCCCACACCCAGACTGGACAGGGACACAGCAGGGAGAGGAAAAGGGCCAAGCCACATACCTGGTCTGCTGAAGAACCTGCAAGAGAAATGATGGGATAAGGGGTTAATTAAACAGGCAACAAACCAAATTTTCTGTTTCTCTTGATGCTCTGAGTACCAACAAAGCAGCCCAAGGCAGAGGTGGGGTCACCTGAGTCACTTCTTTGCACAAATGGGATATTTTCCACAAGCTTTACTGAGGTATCAGCCTCACTGCAGGGTGGGACAACTGAGAGGTGGCAATGCCCATGTCCTCCAGCAGCAGCCAAAGGTCTCCTTTTAAACATTTTTAAAATTTTTAAGGGCATTTTTAAACACTTCCCAGCCAACAGCATACTGCTAAAGCTCACAGACAATTGTTCTAGCCAGTCAGTAAGAGCACACCTGCCTCAAACAGTGTTTGCATGTGTGCTTGCTATTAACAACACACAATAATCCATTATTAAGCTTAAAACCTTCTACTGTCTTGCTAAGCAGATTTTTCTGCAGTCTTAAGATCTATCCAAGCCAAGCCTAAAAAACTCAAACGATTGTTTCATGTCCTTGCTTGCTGTCCTACTCTACCTTCTCTACTTAAAGACTTTGCAGAGGCAGCCAGCTCCAAGTTTTCTGCTCTTTCTGTTTCTGGGGTTTGCTTCCACAGCTTTCTGAAAATCTTCTGACCTTTACTGTTCCCCACAGTGGGGCAAGACCTGGGCTGTGACTGCAGCCAGGCAGGGGCATCTCCTCCCTGCCACAAAGGTCTGCAATTCTCTTTCTTCCTTTCTCCATTCCCCACCCAAAACCTCTCCAAAGCCACCCTGAGACAGCTCCTGGAGCATCCCCAGGGTCCTGCCCCGGGTGAGCACAGTGAGCCCCAGCTTGGCCCAGTTTAGTCCCAAGTTTGCCCAAATTTTTGCTGTACTTTGGGACATTTGGGGTCCAGAATGGGCTCTCTCCTCATCAGGAGTGTTCTCCCTGCTGCAGACCCTCCTGCTTTCACTGTTAAATGATGAAGAATGATCACCTCTCTTAAATGCCCACCCACAAGAGCTGCAGCATCACAGAGCTGCCGTGATTCCCTGCCATCCACGGGATGCAGCTCTTTGTTCTGGAGAATTTGGGCTGCTTTGTTTGTATTTTAAACCACCAGAAAACGCCAACTGCAGCCCTGGCAGGTGGGTGGGAGCATACTTGTATTTTTTTAATGCATTAACAAACATCAGTGCTTTACAGAGTGAATTTCTCAGATCATTCACGTGCAGCAATGAGCTGCTCAGGAAATAACTCACCCATCTTGCAGGGAGGAATAATCTCCAAGCACTCCTTGTGAGCACCTGCTCCACATTTGGGACAAAGATAGCCCTGGTAGAAGGTTCCTCTGTGCCAAAAAAACAAAAAAAAGTCAGAAAATCCTAACCCAGCCTCAGCTTGGAGATTTTTCTGTCCCTGTTTTACTGCAGAGCAGTTGTTGCTCACCTCAGGAACATCCTGCAGGCCTTGCAGTTGGTTGTCTTCTCAAATGTGTACATCTGGAAGTTGTGATGATTTGCATTGGCTTTCTCTGGCTTTATGTTGGACCTGAGGGAAAGGACCTGGGGGTTATCAGCCTGTCCCCAGGGGCTGCTGGCATTTCAGTCAGCTTGGGCACCACACAGACACGAAATCCAACGTGAAAGGAGATCAGGGCTCGGTTGTGGAGAGAGGATTTTGCTCATTACCCTCCCCTGGGACAAGAGTCACGGGTTTGGCCTGAGTCAGTCACCAGCCCAAGCCCTGCTCTGCTCAGGACCAGGTCCTGCAGCACCACCCTCCCTCCTCATCCTCCCCCTGCTCCAGGGTGGGGTGTCCTTCCAGAGAATCACAGAAAGGTTTGGGTTGGAAGGGACATTTAAAATCATTCCATCCCACCCCCTGCCATGGGCAGGGACCTTCCACTGTCCCAGGTGCTCCGAGCCTCATCTACCCTGGCCTTGGGCACTGCCAGGGATCCCGGGGCCTGCTCTGGGCACCCTGTGCCAGGGCCTGCCCACCCTCACAGGGGAGAATTCTTTCCAAATATCCCATCTCCATTTCAGACATAAAATCTGCTTCCAGAGATGCCTTGGTGGGGCTGCTCAGAGAACAGTTCCAAGCCCCCTCTGCACTGGGGCTCATCCAGCAAGGCCACATGAGCTTCCCCATCCCAGGTTCTGCCATCAGAGCTGCTCTGCAGGGACCTGATGGCCCAGGACACTTTTCCCCCACTCCTGCCATCTGCACCCGGGGCCAGAGCAGCCACTCGTGCTCACATGGCCATTTCAAACTGCTCCATCCACTTCCTCTTCATCTCCTCAGTCTTGCAGAAGAACTGGAAGCCCTGCTTCCCCTGCAGGTGGATCAGGTAGAAGCCGTACGACCACTGCAAGAGGAAAGAGAGCTGATCTCACAGCAGAGCACACCACACATCCCCTCACACGCCTCAGGCACTGCTCTGAGTGCCTGTCCCTGCCCCTCTCAGGGTTGTTGATTCCCTGAGGTTCTCCTTGGGGTTGGTGTTCCCCATGGTACTAAGGTTCCCCCAGGGTTGCTGTTCCCTGGGAGTTTCCCCTGGGTTGCTGTTCCCAGAGTTAATCAGGTTTTCAGGCTTCTCTTTGCCCTGGGTGTTTCACACCAGAGGTAGAGACGACAAGCTGAGTCCCCAGTGCACATTTCCAAGGTTGTTTATTCTTCATTATCTCAGTTCTGTCCCAGCTCTGCCAGGCCTCCCTGGCAGGGTCCCTGATCTCAGTTCTGTCCCAGCTCTGCAGGGCGTCCCCAGCAGAGCAGGACACGCGGGGGACTGGGCGGGTCAGAGAGCCCCACACCTTATGTACAGTACCCCTGACCCAACCACTGTCCGAGACGTATTTTTTATTTACAAAATTTTACCAATACCTACTACCTATGCTAACATGTCATTTCTACTCTAAACCAATCCTTGAGATCCAACTCAGCAGAAAACGGGGGACGAGAACAAGAACAAGGAGCACAGGGGCCACTCCCCAATTCCTCCATCTTGTCTCCTCAGCCCCATATGCTAAGAATCCTAATTTCTATATTTATATTCTATAATAAACCATCCACTACTTATTTTAAATTCTTAGGATTTGTGATTCTTCCTGCATGTGAGTGTTCACTGCCATGGACAGGAATCAGAGTCAGTGTCCTCCTGGGATCTGTGTGGGTCTAACTGACCCCCCTGGACAGATCCCAGACCCCCTGTCTGGTCTCCAAACCCTCCAGGGTGGCCAGAGGGATGTTCTAGACTCCAACATGCTCCCTTCTGCTCAACCAGGGCCGGGGCACACAGGGGAGGAGCAAGGAGAGCTCCGTCTCCCTAACACATCCCAGCTCATCACGCCTGAACCGCCTCGGCGCTGTGCACTTGGACCAAGCTGCATTTCGTGGTGGCAGATGAGAGAACCCAGATTCTTCTGCTCCACTGGGTCCTCCCCAGCCGTTCTGCCTGTGGCTGACAGCAAGTGACAGCCCAGGAGGGACATCTGACCTGCCCACTGCACATATGCTCGGCCTGTCTCACGGGCACACCGCGCACAAACACGCCACGGCCACGGGGGTGCTCTGCTTACCATTTTTCCGTGGGACTGGGAAGCATAGGAGAGCAAAGTGGAAACAGATTGCATTAAAACACAAAGCCAGCAGCGTTCCCTCAGCAGCCAAGTGGCAGAATTGGCTGTCCTCACCCCAGTGTCCCTTGTCCCCTCTGCACCACAGCTCTTCCCGTGGCAGGGGATGGGTTAAGCTAAGGGGGCTCTGCTGAAGCAAGAGCTGGGAGGTTTTTGCTCCGTGGCTGCAGAGTGAGCCTCAAAGCACAGGAAAATGATGTTCCTTCAGTGCTCCCAGTGCCAATTTTGGTGTGCAAAGCTGCCTTTCCAGGCTCCTCCACCCTGCAGCTTGTGGGAGAAAGAACATCCTGGACCTTCCCTCCCTCCCTGCCCTCCTCTCCTGCCCATCTGATGTTTGCTCCCTGACACTGGGCCAGGCAGCAGGGAGCAGCTTCCTCTCTCCCAGCTCCAACCATCCCAGCCCCCTCAGGGCTGTTCTGCCAGGACAAAGGTCAAGGATCCAGCCCAGCCCCACATTAATAAACATTTCCCAACGCTCTTTAAGGCTGTCCTGAAAGTTGAGCGTTTATTTTCCAGCTTTTTTCTATTTTAAAAGGCTAATGGGAACACACTACCCTGAAACAGCTCCAAAATGCTCTCCAGAGCTAATCCTTGGTCCACCTACCTTCTTAATGTCCTTGTTATTCATGGGGTCATCAGTCATCTTGTGGAAGAGCAGCTCAATAATTTCCTTCAGCTCATAATTGTATCCTTTCCTCTTGCAGACAATCACCACTTTATCAAATAAAAATAAATACCTGCCCAAAGCAAGCAAACAAACAAGCAACCCAGTCAGACACACCGTTAAAAAAAACCCAAGGGGAAGGATCTGGAAAGCTCTGAGGAGCTCCCCAGCCAGCATCGCTCAATGCCTGTGCCCTGCTGTGCCTTCACATGGATGCTGGGTTATGTCAGTGAAATTAGAGGCAGTAATTAATTAAATGAGCTCAAGGGGGGTCGTTATAGGGGGGAAGGTTTGGTCTGGGGACGCTGTGCTGCCACTCACCTGTCCTGCTTGGTGTGGTTCACTATGGAGCGCACCTTGAGCTCCCCGTCGATCTTCGGCCTCCCAAACTCCTCCAGCTTCACTTGCTGCAGGAAGCAAAGCAGGGCTCAGACCCACAGCCACACTCTGGGCAGGAGGGAACCCAAAATGTGCCCACTGCATCCCCCCAGCCCTGCCTGGGGCTGCCACAGCTCCTGGGAGCAGCACCAAGGGGAGGGAGGATGCTCCAGGGCATGGACACAGGTCCAGGAGCCCAGGAAAGCCCAGAGCAAGGCTCAGCAGCCACAGCAATTTTGCAAACCACTCCCCACCTCCAATGAAGCTATTTTTTCAGATCATTTTTTCCACAATTTTCAGCTATTTTTTCCAAAATCATTAAGGATTTTGTGCCTGTGAAATAACCATCAATTAAAAGCTCATCATTTCTAAATGAAGTCAAGGCTTAAAGCCCCCAAACCCAGCCCCCCTCCAGGTGAGCTGAGGCACAGCACTGGGGCCGAGTGTTTGACACCTCTGGGGCTTGGAGGATGAGTTCTCCTTAAAATACCTGGCTGAAATTTTGGGGGATTTGGTGCCTTTTTATGTGAGCCCTTCCCTTGCCCCTTCAGTTCACCTCTGTCCTCTTGAAAGCAAAATAAACCCTCTTTTTAAATAGAAGCCAGATACCAGCTTGGGGAACTTTTGTGTCCTCCCTACACTAATAATGCAAGAAAAACCTGAAGAAACACCTATTTTTACCCTACTTTTTTTACCCTATTTTTAGGGTAACACCAACAAGAGAAGCCACCCTCCACCACAGCCAAAGCAGTTTTGTGGTGGAGCAGCCACCTCTGGACCATCAGCAAAACATGAGAGAATCTGAGCACACAGGGATCTTTCAGCACATCAGAATAAGTGGTAATTACACCAAAAAACCAAATATGTTAATAATAATCAAATTAAACTGGGTTCAAGAGGCTTTTCCAACTTACCAGGTTTTCTATAGAGCTCTGAAATTCACTTATTTTCTTCAAAGTCTCTTTGTCCCTCTTGACTTCATTGATGTACATGGCCAAATCCTTTAAAAAACAAAAGGGTGAACAGTGATTTTTACTTCACCAAGGAGAACAAACACGAGCCTGGCTCCCTGAATGCCTCAGGAGTGTGAGCAGGGCTGCAGCCTGGGCCAGGTGAGGCTGTTGGTGCTCCCAGCGCTGAGCCAGGCAGGTGCTGCAGTGTTTTGCATTTCCCAGAAGGTGGCAATGCACGAACCCAGCCCAGCACAGCAATCCCAAACCCCTGAATTTTCATCCTCCAAAGAGAAAGAACCATCCCTGCCACTGGAACAACTTCTTGCACCCTTCAGAGAGGATTTTCTGTGCCTGTTTGCTCCTTATCTGCTCCCTCCTTAACCTCAACAACAGCTCTTGTCAGCTTGGATTAAATCTGAACAGGGGATTTTTTTAAGACGTCCCCCCCGGGTCAGACCTCGCTGAGCCCCCCAACACAAGAAGGGTTAATCACAGCCCATGATCACAGATCTGTGTGACAATAGTTGTAAAATCACCGAGGCATGGATGGCAGGGATGCTGATGAGAAATGACACAAGCAAAAGCCTTCTGAGGCAGGGAGACACAATCCGAGGGAAACACAATCCCAGGGAAACACAATCCCAGGATCAACTGTGGAAATATTGCAAATATTGGCTGTGGAATTTCACTGGGAGCTGCCTTTCCCTCCCCACCACTGGGAACTCCTGTGTTCTCAGGCAGAGGGTTGGTACCTGCACCAAAAATACCCCACCACAAATGTTTGTGGGGTTTTTTTTTTGGTGCAAATCCTGCCCTTGCCTTGCAAAAATTTTATTCAAGCAAAATAAAAGGGAGCTGAATCCCTTTGGGAATGCCACTCCATCCATCCCCCCGCACAGCTCTCACCCCAGACAGCAGCAACGTCTGCTGCCTGCCAGCACAGCAGACAGAAAGGCTGGACTTGTGATGAAAGACATCACTTGGAAGTTAAGCCTTGGTCCGCAGATCAATTAAAACCATTCTGAGTGGCTCCCGAAGCCCCCCGAGCCCAGCGTGGTCGGAACTGCTCCCACACTCTCCTGGTGATGGGGAGGAGAAGGGAGAAACCTCCCCATCTTCCTGCCACAAAAGCTGAGCCTGCAGCAGAGGCAGAGCAAACACAGGTTTATTTTCCAGCAGTGGTGCTGGGTGATGAGGCCACGAGCGGGGTTTAGCTGCTGTCACCAGGTCCAGCGTTCATCCGAGGCCACAGCAGCGGGCTGGGAACGTCCTTCAAACACCCTCAGCTCCACACAGAGCCCCACAGCAGCTCTGGATGCCCGGGCTGGCAGGGATGATGGCTGGAAAGGTCACCCAGCTTATGTAAGAGCCAGGAAAGGCAGCGGGGTTACAAAAGCTGCGAGGTGGAAAACAAAGTGACCACGAGCACAGGGGTGAATCCTGAGGGGCTCTGTAGAGGAAAAACCTGGAGGTCATGAGCATCCTCCAGCCAGCTTCTGCTGGCTTCTGTGGTGTGAATGTGTGTGTGGGGAGACATATCCCAGTCAGAAAAACGTCTGGATGATTCTACAAGTTGATTTTTTTTTTGTTGCTGATGGTTTTCCTGAGATTTTGGGGGCTCCAGCTAAAAGCTGAAAAAAAAACCCCAACTCGAAGCAAAGCAAACTGTTGATGCCAAAATTCATAAACGGTTGAAAACAATTCCTCCTGTACCTGCATCGCCTCCAGAGCCTCCTTCAGCTGCTGCCTCTCTGGCCGCTCTGAGGAATGGCTCAGCAGCTCCTGGAAAAGCAGAAATGAATAAAAATAAAGAGTTTGGGTGTGCTAGGAGAGATGCCCAGAGACTGCTTGCACCGGACAGGCTCTGCCTGGGTGTTGGCAGGGTGGTGACAGAGATGTCAGGGTGGCTGCAGGCATTCCAGGGGTGGCTGGAGGGATCCAGGGAGATGGCAGGGATGCCAGGAAGGTGGCAGGGATGCCAGGGATGCCCAGGCAGGCAGCTGTGGCTGCAGGACAGGGAACACACCAAGGGCTGGTGCTTGAGAGATCAGTTACACGGAGTTGACAGGAGGAATTTCACACATAATCAGATTATATGCAAGCTTATTTTATATTCATTAAGTGCCTCTCGTGGCTAGCAAGTGCAGAATTACCCTGGGTCACCGTACTTTAGGAGACAGCACAAATATCGTGTTGTGTTAAGTAGCTCTAGTAATTATTTTATTTGAAGGGGAATAAAAATCCCAACCCTTGATCTGCATTTGGCAATGATTCACCCTCCACTGGCAGAGGTGAAAGATGCTACAGCAGAGAGAGGATGTGCCAGTGCTGAAAAACTTACTTTTAACAGGAGATGATACTTCAAAACTCTTTGCATTGGAACCACCAGCAGATCTTGCAATTTGAATTTCCCATCCTGGACCTTCAGTGTGCATTCCTGGGAAGGAGAGCAATAAACCAGCAGTGAGAAAACAACAGCTTCCCACCTAAAAGGAGTCTCAAAACCCTTGAGAATGTTTGTTGGGCTTCTGTAAACTCAGTTCTGATGCTCACAGACCTTGCAGCCACCCAGCCAGGGCTGGGCTCCCACCACAGAGGTGACCAAGGGATTAATCCCAGGGGCTGGGCCCTAAATTCCAGACCCTGCCATGCAAATGAGCTACTCCAGCCTAATGAGATGCTGCTCATTAGGGCAGGGCACGGATGCTCTCAGAGCTGGGGAAATGTCAAAGGAAACCCATTTTCCTCCTCCTGGGCCAAGCTAACACAGCTGACCTGTGAGGGGCTGGCACTGAGCACGAAGCCCTGGAGTCACTGATGAGCACTGAGTCATTAAGATGAGCTAATTGTGGCAAGAGGAAGTTTTGTCACCGCTACCTTGGCCCAGACCCATTTCAGCTGGCTGAGCCCCCCTGTGTGACCTGACAGAGCTGCCACGAGGGAGGCAGAGACAGGCAAAGCACAGATGCTCCAGCCTTGATGTGAGACCCTGGGAGCCCACACTGAACAATTCCTAAGCGCAGTTTTACCCCTGAGCTGGGTTTACACAGGGAATCAAAGCGTGTTTGTGGGAGGAGAGGTAACGTGTACAGACAGCCTGGCAAATTCCCATTGGCATCAAGAGCAAGGCAGGAATTAAAGCTGGGTGAAAACAGCAGCTCAAACAATGCATCCCTTCTGGGGCTCCTTTGATTCCCTTAATGTCTGGATCAGCCCCTATTCACACTAAAGAGGCCAGAGCAGGAATTCCAGGGATTTGGGTTTGTCTCTGATGTTCCCATGCTGCTGGTGGCTTTGGAAAACCACGTGGCTCCTGGTTTGGGGATGCTCAAGGCCTGCACAACTCAAAGAACTTGTCCCAGCCAGCCCCACTCCAATAAAGTCACTGGTTTGTTTTAATTTGGATAAACTCGGGGAGGAAGGAGAGAGCGCAGGTCTGGTGAGGAGACACAGGAAAAATGAGGGTCAGGACAGGGGAACGCCCAGCTCTGCCTCCTCTGTGACAGCACAGACACACTCTTACACCTTTCTTCTCTTCTGGTAAATCAAACATTCCCCTGACACCATTCTGAGCTCCAGCAAATCCTTCCCAAACCCATGACAAGGGGATGGGGGCAGCCCTCAGCTCACCTCCACCTTCTGCCGGACGTCCTCCCGGTTGGCAAGGAGGTGGTTCAGGGTGTTCTGGGCATATTCCATGTGGCTGCAGTACTTGCCATAAATCAGCAGCCTGGAGAGGGGAAAATCACAGGTTTAAGCAGTTATTTGGCAGTTGTAAGCTGTTATAAAAGATATATAAATGTGTGTACGGCGAAAGGACCAGGCAAACAGCTATTCCCCCATTTAACTGCTTAGCAAAGTACTCTTTTATTGTGTGGCTTTTTGACATTTAGATTTTCAACAGTTGAATATTTAGAAGTTGCCAGAGGTGATGAGCAGCTCATGATGAGCAGAAGGAGCTGGGTGGCCAGAGCAGAGGAGTTTTTGGAGGGTTAGATGAGATATTGGAATGAGATTCTTCCTTCTGAGGGGGGTGAGGAACTGGCAGAAGTTGCCCAGAGAATTTGTGGCTGACCCTAGAAGTATCTAAAGCCAGGTTGGACAGGGTTTGGGAGGAACCTGGGACAGTGGAAGGTGTCCCTGCCCATGGCAGGGGGTGAAATGAGATGAATTTTCAGGTCCCTTCCAACCCAAACCATTCAGTGATCCTCTGATGATTCTATGTCACATTTTAGAATCATTCCTTCTTGAGAGAGCCACAGGGACCTAGAGATCAAGAGCCTGGGTAATTGGGAAAAGAATGTTGCCACAGCCTTTGGAAACACAGGAGAGCTCTGCATGGACACCCTGGGCTATAAATTTCAACACTGACAAAGGAGAGCAGTTTTGTCGTGGATTCCCCCTCTTCCCTCATTAATCCTGCCTGACAGGTTTGGGTTTTCTCCCCCTTCCTGGCTGTTAACTGTTCTGCTGCTGATAAGACACATCCCCCATCACAACCTGCAACTCATCCATTATTTGGGGGCCTCATCCCTCTATGGAGATGACCTGGGAACCACTGACCCAGCGTTGCTCCATAAACATGGGACATTCACACCCTGCAGGGCAGTGAATAAAGAGATTTATGGAGCCACAGCCCCGGCAGAGCCACAGCCAGCAGAGACTATTCTTCTGCCTTTCCCCCATGACAATAATATCTACCTTGCCAGCACGGGGAGAGCTTCAAAAAGGCTTCAGGAGCATAAATTCAAACCTCTGGCTCCCAGAGAAAGAGATTTACAAAAGTATTTCCTTAAAAAAAGGCCCCTGCAAAGCCAAGGAGCAATGCATCATTTTGCCAGAATGTCTCCAAGGATGTGGAGGGAAGCAGGAGTGATTTGTCATGGATAGATTGGAGGGAGGAAGGTCTCCTGTTCTGGGACTCTGGAGCTCCGTGTTCCTCTCTTGGTGGGGCAGCCCTGTCTCCCCAGTGAGTTCACTTTTCCTCCTCCTGCACTGAAATTCCCTTGCTGTAAAATGATTCCTGATGCAGGAAAGGGCTCTGCCTACTCACATCAGGTGGCTCCAAACTCTTCATCCCCAACAATCTGGTTTTAGGGACCTCTCCAAGGCAAAACCCTGCTTGAGCAGCAGTTTCCCACAGCACTGATGTTCCCAAAATCCCCCCAGACTGAAGAGAGTCTCAAATCCACCATCACAGCTGGTTTGGCTCCTTCCCTACCATCTTTCCAAGGCTTTCAGGTCCTTCAGGAAGTTCTTGGCAAGCTCCCTTTGGAAGGGGGGTCATTGGTTCACCCATCTGCATGAACTCACCAGCTCCAAGCACTCTGCCAGCTCCCACCAGCACATCAACAGAAGAAAACATTGATTTCATGGCTCAAAACCAAGCCTCGTGCTCCTGCACAGCCACAGCACCTCCCTGGGCAGCAGTGTCACCTCCACAACTCCTCCCGTGTCCCTTCCCTGCTCCCTGTGCCCACAGCTCTGCCCCAGGGATGGCACTGGCATGCACGGAGCTGAGCCAGGAATTAGGAGATCAAAACCACCTAAGTGGGTTTTATGAGTATTTTGAAATTATTTGCATTCTTCTTTGGAATGTTTTTTTTTTAATTTAACCCAGAAAAAACCTGCCCTTTGTAACAAGAGGCGCCGTGAGTGATGGAAGATGTGACCTCACGGTGTGTTATTAATGCAGATGGTATTTCTGGAGTTATTGACTTCTGAATGGCATTTCTGTGTCTAGACACTGGTTTAATCACAGTGAAATAACAGCCTGGCACCATTCCACAGTGAATCACCCTTTGATTAGTATTAAGGATATTAAAGGCTTTTATCAACCTGATCTTCTGTGTGCTGGGGTGCTCCCGCCTGCAGCTGCCAAAACCCAGCATTGATTCTGTTTGTGAGAGGAACATTCCCATTTATGCACCGTGCCAAAGGTGCAGGATGAGCTCTGAGAGATTCTCTGGGAGTGAGGAATCGCTTTGATCTGCCCTGCACAGGAGTCACCACATCACAGCCCTCTGCTGCTGTGAGACCACACAAACCCCTGAAATCCAGGGAGGGTTTACTCCATCCCAGCTCACCACAATCTAAGCATTCCCAGCTTTATCCCCTCAGATGTGTCCCCACAAACACATGGGATGTTCAGTCTCCTGTGGGATGCTGAGCTCAAGGAAAATCCAGGTGCAGCCAGGGGCAAGGATCCCACACGGCAGAGCCTGGCTGTGACAGGGGAGATGTCCCAGCTCCCTCTGCCCCCGATGACCTGACAGCTGTGGATGGATTTGGCTGCTTCATGTCAGCACTGAGGGATGTTTCAGCTCCCTGAGAGCATTTTGCTGTGGAGGATGCAAATCTGGGCTGCTGTGAGAGGCATTGCTGGAACCACAGAATTATTAAGGTGGAAAAAAGACCTCTGAGTCCAACCACTACCCCAGCACTGCCACTGAACCATGTCCCTAAGCACCACAGCCACACGATTTTTGGGCACTTCCAGACATTGTGACCATTCCACTTCCCTGGGCAGCCTGGTCCAGTGCTTGACAACCCTTTCAGTGAAGAAATTTTCACTAATATCCATTCTAAACCTCCCCTGGTGGAACTTGAGGCTGTTTCCTCTTGTCCTGTTGTTACTTGGGAGAAAAGAAAGATCCCAACCTTTCAGGCAATAGTAAAGAGTAACAAGAACTCCATTTAAATCTCTGAAAACATGAACCCAAACCTGTTAAAAGTGGAGCTGCCTGAAGCCCACAGTTCCTTTACCTCTCTTTGAATTCCAGGAACACTTTTGCCAGGCTGCTTCCCCCAGACATCATCGAGACATCGATGGCTCTCAGGAAACTGAAGTGCACTTTAATCAGGTCCTAAAACCAAGCAACAGTCAACACTTTAAACACATTCAAAGCAGGTGGGCAAACAGAGCCTAAGGAGGTGCACATTCACTCCTTCATCAGGTGGGGTTTTCCCTCTTTTAGGTGCTTGTAAAGAAAGCTGTTCCAGTGGGATGCAGCCCTGAGTGGCCTGGAGGACAGGGGTGTAATTCCATTGAGGTTACATGGTGAGAAATGCCCCAGGATGGGGAGGGAGGAGGAGATGGGCTGGAAGGAGTGGAGGAGATGACAGGTTTTGACCCAGACCCCCTGCAAACCAGAGTAGAAACAAATCCCTCCATCACCCTGTGCCCAAATCATCTAAATCAGCTAAAATCCAGAGCTCCAGCCCTGAAACACCCACTAGATAGAATTGTTTTCTTACCTAGAGTTCATATATCCCCCACCTCTAAAACTGAGTGTTAAAGAACATCTCATAAACCAGTTTAAGCTCCACAGCACACAAAAGGCTGAAGCTCTCCAAGTGAATGCACAAATCTAACAGGGAATCAGAAAACCTCCTCCTAAGCAGGGAGAGGGCTGAGCTGCTGTGAAAAGAACAAAGATTTAAGGCAGGATGCCCACGACGTTACCTCCAAATTGATAAAAATGGCTTCCATGTCTTGGGGAGTCAGTACCAGCCTCAGGGGGTTCATGTAGTTCTGCAAGAGGGAAATGGAAAAGGGATTGAGGTACTGCAGAGGAGGGAACGAGGTTGTGCAAGGGATTTGTGCTTTTTGCTTCACCAGCTGAGTTCACCTGGGCAGGTTTTGATGAGTTTGAGCACTTGCAAAGGCAGAGGATGAGCAGGGATAGGAGTGGGAGGCAGGAATTCCCATGAGAGCATCATCCCTGAATTCCCATGGCATCTGCAGGGGTGGGAAGGTGCAAGACCCCCACCCATGGGTGCCCATAGCCCCCTCCCCTGCTAAACCTGCAGCAGGGGGGTGAAATGCATTCCTTCACCTCGCTGCAGCCCCTGGCTGCACTGGAGCATCTTCCCAGCTCTTTATCCCCCTGGAATTCTGCCCTTCTGAGGAGGCAGCGATGATGTGATTACATGGGCAATGCCTCTCTGAACAAATACATATTAACAGGAACATCTACGTGACTTGGGACTCCAAAAAACCCAAATACAGCACACCCAAGAGGGGATCTTCCACCCCTACCACCAGCAGGACCTGCAAAGCCTTTGCAAGCTTTAATTGAGACAAAAGCAATCATTTAACTCTTCCTTTCCACTGAACCAGAGGGCTGTGGCTGTTTCCAAGGAACAAGGGTTCACTGGAAACATAAATGACAAATGCATTGGGACATTTTCCTGGAAAATGGGAAATGTTCTTCCATTTTTCCACTTTTGCTCACGGCTTCTTCAGGGGGAACTTTCAGCAGACAAGAGGGAAAGGATGGCAAAGGGGGAGGAAACAAAAGCATCAGGGAGATCAGAAATGATCAGCTTGATTTTCATTATTGTTCTTCCTCCCTGCTGCTTTCCTGGGAGCAGGAGGCATCTCCAGACTCCGCTGCCTCACTGAGGTGTTCGCTTTCCTTTGTTTTTCAAAGAAAGGCGCCACAATAATTCATCAAAACCAATTAAAGCCCCGCCAATTTAGGCAGCAGAACGTTCCTTTTAATCCAATTAGCTTCAATGGCAAGTCAGCACAGCTTCAGCACCCGGAATAAAGGAATTATTCCGTGGCAATCAGAGTGATAAGAGATATCTGCAAGCACGGCTCTTATCAGCAAACCCGGCCTGGCTGAGCGAGGAGTGGGAGATTCTCACCCCAGGACAGGGGGGGTTTCCAGCCTGGTTCTAATCTGCAGCAATCAGAAAAAAAAGAAAAAAAGCTGCTGCTTTTGGCTGCTGCAGGCTGCACATTTGTGCTTCTCAGCCTGGGGTTTGTGGCTCTCCCTCCTCTTTCCTCCATCCTGCCTCCTCACAAGAACCAACCCAGCAGAATTCCTGTGGGATGCAGGGCTGCTGGGGATGCTGTGGAAAAGAGGGCTCAGCTCTCACCTTCTCTATATCTTCAAGCGTTTTGTAGTATTTGGCCTCGGTTTCTTGGATTTCTAGCAAACAGCAATTTCTTTTGTCATCTTCTGTCATTCCCATTTTCTAGGGAGAGGAGAGATGAGGCACAGTCAGATGGTCCTAAGGGAGGTCGAACAACCTGCTGGGGCTCCAGTTCAGCCTCCAGTTACAGCAGCCAAGCACCAGTTTGGAAAGTCAGGAGAGAGCCACCACTGGTTTATGCTAAAGGGAATTACTTTTATGCAAAAAATACAAGGAGGAACCCTGGCTGTGTTATTAAATATGTTTCAACATGGAAAACACGGCATTTTTTGTATTTATTACAGCCACACCACCAAAGACTATCAGCTAAAGAAGAATAATAAGAGATAAAGGCTGAATTTTCCCTTTTAAAAATTTTGTTGTTGCTTAAGATGACACTCAGAACAGATACTAAGTGGGTCACAAATAATACGTTAGACTTATACAAATCCCTGGCCAGAGTTGCCAATTCTGGTTATTTTAGGTCAAAGCTGATAAAATGTGCTTCTCCCAAAGCCCCAGCTCCTGTTTCTGCTCTGCCAAGCTGGGACCTGGTGTTGGGAGCTGCTGCACTTGGCAGGGCAGGATCTGAATTTGGGAGGGATTTTTGGGTGGGGTTTTGTGGATCATGCACAGGAACAGAGCCCCTCTGTCCACCCCCTCAGAACTCACAGCTGGGACCTTTCAGCTGGATAAAACCCCAGATTTTAATCAATTCTTCTTACCTGCATGTATCTAATCTGAAGCATGCAGAAATACAAGAAGCCATTAGCATCACACACTTGCTGTTGCAATAAATGTTACCCAAAGAGTTTGATTTTTTTGGCAGATGTATTAAAAATAGACTCTTTTGCTCAGGGAAGGGAAAGGGGGTCACCACAGCTCTCAACTCTAACACTGTTTAGCAAAAAACATAAAGTAATGTGGAGAGGACAGTGAAAAATTGCCAATTCCCCTGACCTGAATCCTATATTACCTGGGTGCCGGAGCTTTCCCTAATTTTTCCCACTTATGCAAGAGATTCCTACCAAAACCTCCCCCTGGGGGCAGTTTTTGGGCCAAGTGGCTTTTGCAGCTGGTGGCAAAAACCACTGGTGGCCAACGAGCTGTGCTGATTCCGATCCCAGCGCTTCGGCAGGATCAGTGGGAAGATTTTTGGGAAGACTCCATGATCCAGAGGGGGTTTTGGGGTGCAGGGAGCTCCTCCAGCTGCAGGGAAGGTGTGCAGGGATGGAATGAGGGGTTTGTTGTCTCTGTGCACACCCATGGGTGCAGCCCTGCACTCCCAGGCTCCAGCCCCGTCCCGCTCCAGGGACTGAATTGATCACTGAACTTGTCCATTGATCCTGCCCTGTTCCAGGGAGGTGTGTGCTGTGGGAACTAGGGGAGAGTAATTAGAGTCTGAACAAAGCCTGGGGGTGGCAGATATTGGAGCGGGGGGAGAGAATTGGGAAGGTCACACTGTGGAGAAGGTCCCTTCCAGCCCTGCACCACTGCTGGGGACACAGGTAGGGAGGTGGCTGTGGGCACATCTGGGGAGGTGCAAGGGCCACCAACACCTCCTTGGCTCATCCATGGAGTGTGATATTTGCTCCAGAGCCCTTGGAGACACCACAATTCCCCCCATGACGCTGTCCATGCCTCACACTCAGGCTTCTCCAGCAGTAAAATCTGGTTTATTGAGAGGTGACAAACGGGGAATGCTGCTTGTCCCTAACACCCCACGGCTCCCTGCAGCCCCGGAAAGCTCCACTGCGAACACCTTCCTGCCCTGAGCCGTGCAGGCAGGAGCAGCAGGCACAGACAGCTGTGGATCCCCCACACACAGATCTGTCACCCGCTCTAAAAATACCGGCGGCACCGTCCTGGAAAGGCTGGAGTGACACAGCCCCAGCAGCAAACTCCTATTTTTAGCTTATCTTTTAGGGCTTGCTAGGTCTCCCTTTCCCTTCCTCCTCCCCAAACTCCTGCAGATGACAGGCTGGGCTGGGAAACTCCTCAGAGAGCCCCTCTGGGCCGGTGCCATCCCAGCCATGCTGTTCTGAGGAGCGACTCAAAGCAATTCCCTTCCCTGCAGCATCACCTGCCACTGGCACGGGGTTATTTCCATCCTGGAGTCCCCTCCCTCCCCTCCCACCCGCAAAAAGGCAGCTGAGCTGTTACCATGGGCTGCTGGACTTCCACTCTGATGATATCCTCGTAGATATCATCGCCCTCATCCTCGCAGGGGACGCAGTCGTAGATGTCCTCCCCCAGGTCGTGCTCGCTGCAACGAGAAGGAAAAAGGGTCAGGGACCATAACCAGGGGATGTTCACTGTCACTTCATCAGGCACCGAGGAGGGAGGAGAACCACAACGAGAAAACCCTGTGAAAATTCACGTGCTCAGCCCGTGCTGTCTGTTTTTCCCGGATCAGTGCCTCCTGCACATTTCTTTCCGCTCGCTGGAGGCTGGAACAGGCGGAACGCTGCTCGACACCAGCGGGGATCAAAGCCAAGAACTGCTCTGTGCCCCGTGCCAGGCGTGCCCACGGCACCACGGGCTGCCAGCTCTGCCCTGCAGAGCTTTTGCTGGGCACTAATGGGCCCAGCTGAGAGGGCTCTGCCAGCCAAGAGCACAGCGGGACCATCTGAGCCACCAGAGCCACCAGCTCCAGCTCCACCTGCTCCAAAGATGCCCAAAACCTCCCCTTCAGCTCCACCTGCTCCAAAGGTGCCCAAAATCTCCCCTTCAGCTCCACCAGCTCCAAAGGTGCCCAAAACCTCCCCTTCAGCTCCACCTGCTCCAAAGGTGCCCACAACCTCCCCCTCAGCTCCACCTGCTCCAAAGGTGCCCAAAACCTCCCCTTCAGCTCCACCTGCTCCAAAGGTGCCCAAAACCTCCCCTTCAGCTCCACCTGCTCCAAAGGTGCCCAAAACCTCCCCTTCAGCTCCACCTGCTCCAAAGGTGCCCACAACCTTCCCTTCAGCTCCACCAGCTCCAAAGGTGCCCAAAACCTCCCCCTCAGCTCCTCTTCAGGACCAGGAGCAGCTCTTGCATCAGTGACTTTATATATGTCTTGCATATATGACTTTATATATCAGAGAATTCACTTTAAGGGTTGGATTTTGGTCTGCTTAAGGCTCTGTGTTTGCTCTTGATCTGATTTTGCTTTTCCTCACTGAAAGGTTTCCCTCGTGCCAAGAAACCATCCCCTTCCCCCAGCCAGGGGTGCAGAGAGCCAGATCCAGCAGGAGCAGATATTAAACACTCATCAGTGTCTCTGAGCAGCAGGAGAAACCTCCCAGTGCTGATGAACCAACACCCCCTGGGCTGTGCAGGACCCACAGCAAAGCCTGGACCCAGCCCTGGGCATTCACCCAGGTTTAAACCCTCTGCATCCAGTTATTTGTGTGATGCCAAACCCCTGCCCTGATGGGCAACGGGGGGATTTTTAACCCTGCATTGCCCAGAGGAGTGGGAGGCTCTCCTGACCACCACCAGGCAATCTCATCAGACACTCGGCTCGGTGGGCAGAGGCCAACAGCAACATTTACAGCAGACAGCAATTAAGCAGCAAAATGTCCCATTTTGAGGAGCAGCCCCGTCACTTTGGAGCTGCCCCTGCACTCCCAGGCTTCAAAGGCACCCCAGAGCTGTAGTGCCCAGGTTGTGCTAAAGGTGATGATGTTCAGTAATTAATTATCAACCCAGACTTCACACCCCTCCCAGGGGCTCCTCAGCCTTGGAACACTTTTGAAAATTCAGCCCACATTAAGCACCAATTACCAATAATAATTCCAGTGCTTAGATCTACAGGTGCTGGCTGCTAACAGCTCCCACTGAAGTCAATCCCACAGGATCAGGACAGTGTGAAATGCTGGAATATCAAACAGCGCTCGCATATTTTACGAGCTGTGTCTTTCAACAGGGGCATTAATTACACACAAATAAATTTAGGTGTAAAGCTGTGCTCCAAGTGTGGCACTCAACATCTCTCTATTATATATCAGGGAGAAACAGAGCACATCTGTCTGCAAAACCGAAAAAAACCAGGCTTTATTTCTCTGCTCAAATACGGCCCTTCCTCTTTATACCAACAGATTTATTTAATAAAAGTTTGGGGATTTTAAATAAATACACTGGCATGATGTATCCACCCCATTCTTCCCGGGTGATGCATTGCAGCTGCTGCAATAATGCCCACTAATAGCTGGTGATCCATCTTCCCCCTCCCAGGCGTCGCCGTTATTATCTGCACCAATATTTATATTCTGGGCTCTGCTCCTCATCCAGAGCCCGTCGCTCCTGATGGATCTCCCTGCCCACACCTCTCGGGCTGCTGGCTGGCTCTCCATGCATCATTTCCCTGGCTGGAGGGTTCTTGGGAAGGTGTGGTGGGGTTGGTGTCACGAGCAGGAGCTCAGCTGGGTGTGACACGGCCAGGAGAGGGCTGGGGCTGTGCAGAGAGCCTGCTTGGAGGGAGGGATGAACATTCCTGTCCCTGGAGAGCTTGGGAACTGCTCTGGGATATGTGCAAAGGAGAAGATGGCATCCTGAGGTGTCCCTGAGCATCACCCGGAACTCCTCTGCCACACCAGCAGGTGCCACAGCCAAGCCTCAGAGCCTGGCACTGCCCGTCCCCAGCCTGGAGCTGCTGCTCCCAGCCTGGACAAACTCTCCTCCTCTCCCTCCCCAAGAATCCAAGAGCTCTGGAGCGTGGTGGGCACACACTGGGACAAACCCAGGGGGCAGCACGTGATGCTGGAGGGGCTTTCACAGAATCACCAGGGCTGGGAGAGACCTTCAAGGACATCTGGCCACACCTGAACCCAGCTCCACCACAACCACCCCTAAGCCACATCCCCCAGTGCCAGATGGGCTTTGCTCCATCATGGGCAGAGCCTGGAGAAGGATGGATGCCCCAGGGCCTGGCCCCACTTGGGCCACCAGGAAAGAAATGCCTCCCAAGGGACGTCCCAGCAGATCTGCCACAGAAGTGCCAACAGCCCTCGGACACAAACGCTGCACCCACCACGTCCCGACAGCCCCCACAGCCCCCATTCCTCTAATGAAGGGGCTGAGCCTCGCTGCTCCACTCCTTCCTGCTGCTCCACAGCAGAACAAGCCCTTCCCTACTCCAGTTTCTGGTTTTGGGAAGAAAAAATAGGAACTATTCCCACATCCTGGGGATGCCTGGCAAGACAGCTCCACTCCAGAGCTCTGGGAGATGCACCAGAGTTCCTCAAACTCGACAGCTGTGGCAGTATTACAACAACCCCATCATCCAGCAGTCTGTTATTTATTAAAATACATTCTCAGTGCATCTCTGAGAAACACCAGAGGCTGCCAGTTTTTATGGAGAGCAGTAAACCACGAGGATCAGCCTCTCCTGGAGCAGCCAAGCTCCTGCTGTGCTGTATGGATGTTGACATCTCTGCTTTGCACATATTGATCCTCACCTGTGCCCACACTGTTGAAAACACACACCCTGCCTGTCCTTAAAACAGGGATTGGGATGATTTAACCAGTGGAAACCTCAGGACACGCAGAATTCAGGCAATAAATTCAGCATCCCAAGCGTGTCACGGGCAGACGGAACAACTTGAGCAGGGAAAGCCAGAGATCACCTCATTCCTCACAAAGAAAAGCAATTTACTCCTTCAATAAAAGCACAGAGTCTGCGAGTTACCCGTGGGTATCAGAGCCTGTGATCTACTGCTTGGATTAGGAGATTCATTGACAGCTCTGGGGTTAGGAAGGGGATTTCAGCCGCCCTTCAGAGTGAGCACCAGCATCTGCAATTACTGTTATTAGGATGGATGTAACCAGCTTTAGGCTGGCAGCATCTTGCCGAGCCAGAAAAGCTGGTAATTAATAAAGCTTTTCATATTTAAGGCAATTTCAGGCAAAACCAACGCTTTTGGCTGAGCTCTGCCTCGCTGGCAGTGCCTGCTCTGCACCAACACCCACCCGGTTCCCAGAACAGAGGGGCTGGGGCCAGGATTCTGCCTTGGAGTGAGGGAAAGGGAAGGAATAACTCCACAGGGTCACAGAATGGCTGGGGCTGTGAGTGGGCACAGACAGTCTGTGATGCCCCCATAAAGGACATGCAGCATCCAGCACACTGAAGGAACCCTGCACATCATCTTTGCAACCACACTGGGGCTCAGTGGGAAATCTGATGGATTTTGGGGCCACTGAAAAGCCTCTCCACCCATAAAAGCTGCTGTGGGAAGCTGATGAGTTTGTGCCAGCCTCAAGAATCCAAGGACAAACCCTCATGACAAACCCACCACAGCAAAACTCCGTCCAAACCACGCTGAGGAAAGAGCCAGAACCACCAGGAACAGCAAAAGAAAGAGCAGGAGGGGACAGAAGGAGCTAAAATAAGACAAACAAGACACAACCCCAAATTTCCAGTCCTGTGACCAGGGTTAAGAGCCAGGAGACCTCAGAACCACCACAGGTCCAGGCTGGGAGTGCCTCTGCAGGGTCTCTGAGGCAGCTGCCAGGCTCCAGCCCATCCCAGTAATCCCCACCTTCGTTCTCACTCTGAATTCCCAGCTATAAATACACAGTTCCTCCAACCAACCCCCTCATTCAGGGGTTCCTCCAACCAACCCCCTCATTCTGTCAGAGAGGACAAGCAGAACCCTAAATTTGCAGCACATCTGGCAGGTTTAGGTTTCAGGGTGAGGGAGTGCAAGATGTGCAGCTGCTGGACTCGAGATCTTGCAGGGTTTTAATTACTCAGATTGGACTTAGATGGAGACACTGGTCTGGAAACATCAGGAGAAGCCTTTTCCCATCCTTTCTGCTTGGGTTTTACATTCCCCATCCCAAGTGGGACATTCTGATGCCAAGGAAAAGCCTCACAGAGTTACAGAGACCAACATGAGCCCAGGACAAGCAGGATGTGTGAAAATCAATACCAGTGACACACAAGGACAGACACGTTCACAAGCACGCTGGCTCAAGTGCCCTGCACCACAGAGCCATTTATTTGAGGGGCTGTTGTGCCTGGTTTGTCCAACATGGCAGAAATAATGAGAAAAGTGGCAGCTAACTCATCATCTCACCCTGGCTCCTGCGCTCGTTACTTTTTTTAATGCATTTCAGGAGTTGTGCTGATCACAGCACTGCTTTGGAACAGTGAGGGGGGCAATGCTGGTGACAGCAGGGAGAGAAGCAGGAGAAACTTCAGCAAGAAGAGGCATCACTTGAGAAATTGTGGCTTAGCAGATCTCCTTCCCCCCTTCTCCAGGATGGAAAGTTTGGGAATGCACGATTATCCCAATAAATTTGTTAGGGATCAATTCCCAGTGAGCTGCAGCTCAAAACAAGAGCAGAGGACATTCACACCAACCTGTGGGACAAAGCTCTCCAAGGGTAGATTTGGTGGGGACCTGCTTTGCCTAAAACACTTATTTGGTCCTTTATGCAACACTACAGCCCCTCTCCTCAAAAAAATGATCTTCAGAAGAGAAAATAAAGGTGAAAGTTATGCAAATTAAATGCTTCACCTCAAACCAGTCACAGAACTTCTGCCTGACTCTGAATCCTTCAAACAGCCAACAAATAACCCAAAATCTGCCCTGTGTGTTCTACCTAACTGTGCCACTGCAGAGGGACAGTGCCAGGAAGTGGAGAAGGTTCATCACAAAGAAGGCTCTGGGGGTGTAAAGACGGCCAGGATTAATTGCTCTCGTAAATTTAATGAGACAAAATAACTGGAGAGAGCTCAAGTGGCAGCGGAGAAAATTCAGGTGAAATGTTAAGTATAACTCAGAGGTACCAGGATGGTTTGGAGCAGCTGAAAGAGCCATAAAGAGGGATGGAAAAGCAGTTGGCAGGGCAGTAAGGTGGATAATTGCCTCCTGACATAGCTCCCAGCAGGCACAGCCATGTGGGAAGCAGCAGCTCCCATCCCTAGGGATCCACAGGAGCATCCCCAGGACAGGGGTCACTGACACAGCCCTGAGCCCACACCCTGCTGCAAAACCCAGCTCATTTCATGGACCAGCTCCCCGCAAACCGGCTGCCCCAGGGTCTGGCACGGGCCAGGCTGGAATAAATCAGGCAGCAGAGGCCAATTGTGCGATTTACTGCTCCTCACAGCACTGCTCAGGCACCGCTTGAACGTGAGCAGCCCCTGTGAGCAGCCCCTGCCATCTGCCCGGGCTGGCTGCAAGCTGCCATCTGGCCCGGGGCATGGCAAACCCAGGGGCCAGAGGGCTGAAAATAGGGAATTTGAGAACTTCCCAGCTCCCCTGATGGCCTTTTAGCTTCCCTTCCCCTTTCCATCACCAATTGTTTGGTTGCTTTTTTATTTTTTTTAACTAAATAGCTGTTTCCAGGCAATTACGTGCCTTGATCTGCTGGCTGGGATCTGTCTGGAGCTGGGATTAATCCCTGCAACACCCCAAAGGTGAAGCACAATGGGGTCATCAAGGCTTCAGCATCATTTAAACACAGCAGCACCCCAGGACTGCACATACAGCTTGTTCCTGCAGCCCCTCTCCAGCCCTGGCACTGGTTTTTGTCCCACAGCTCCTCTGTGCTGGAAGAGTTATAAAAAATAACTCTCAGAACAAAGGTTCTCACTCTTTAGAGCATCATGAGGACAAAGCCTGGCTCCTTCTGCTCCCCAAATCAGCACCTCCATCTCAAATATGTTCATGTTTTAAAGGCTGTGCAGCGCAGGAATTCAAAATCTCAACCTGAGGACACCAAACCACTCCGCTTAAGTACTTAGAGCTGAAAAGAAATATTCTGCCACTCTGCAAAAAACCTCATTTACCAGCCCCCAAAATGTCTTGTTACAGCCAACTCAGTGTTTACCCTGAGGTTTTTTTCTCACCCAGCACCACAACTACTCTAAAAAAAGAGTTCCCTTTAGGGGATTCCTCTCTCCCAGGGTGAATTGGTGGCACAGAGCCCACCAGGGTTGTCCTTCCTCACCCACCCACGTCCCTCTGAGGCCTGTGGGGACAGCAGAGTGGCACCCTGAGGTGACAAATCCCTGCTGGTTTTACAGGCACGGCTGGAGCAGCTCCCTCCAACACCCTGGGTCGTTTCCCTGCCTGCTGTGGAAATCTCTTCCTTGCCTCCAACAAAAAAAAAATTCATTTTTTGGCTGCAGCCACATCTTCCTGCTGCTGGATCCTCAGCAATATGAAAGGCAGAGATGCTGGATGGACTGAATCGTTCCCAGCAGTGAATGCTGCCCTTGTTGGGCTGTTTGGAGAGGGCAGGAATTAAGAAAGAGCTTTCTCATGGGTGCCACAGGCTGCCCGTGCCTGGGGCACACCACGGGGACTGGCACATCTCCAGTCAGTCCCCTGCTCCAAGGGGGAAAAGGCAGCAGGAGCAGCAGCACTCGTGCTGAGGGGTTTTTTGGGGTTTTTGCAGCTCCAGGTGAATTCTGGCCCTGTTTTGTGGGCTGTGTTTCAGTGCGCTGCAAGGATCCAGGCCTGGGTGAAGGAATTTGTGCAGTCCCTGCTGGTTTCAACAAGCCTTTCCCTCCACGAGTCCTTAATATGATGTAAAAAAAAGGGGTTTTTGCAGAGAATGGGGAACAGGGAAAGTTAAAAATCAGAGATCTGGGACAGCACAGGGAAATCAGCTGAAATAAACCTCAATAAATTATCTGATGGGCATCACAGCCCCTCTGTGGGGACAGGGACAGTTTGGGAAGCTCCCAGCTGGACACCTTGTCCCCAGCAGACTTAAAGCTGGGAACCCACTTCCAGCACCAAATAACCAAGTGTGGCACCCCAAACCCACCCTTTCAGCACTGCCACCCCAGCACTGGTGTGAGAGCCCCCACACAAACCCTCTCTTCAATTAAAGGCACATCTGTCAGTGAGAAACAGGAATTCTAAACCCCAATGTTAAAGGGATTTGGGGAACTTTTGGAGAGGGGGCACAAGAAATGCTATTCTTGAAAAGGATCCCTTTGTTAGCTAAAATTTTATTAAACTGCAGCTGCTGGGAGCCAACAGCAAGCAGGGAATTCCAGGGTACTCCGTTCCCTCCGCTGGTAATTTATGATTTACTTTCGTAATAACTGAAGCCATAAGGAACTCATTGGATTAAGGAGTCTTATTATTTATGTTGTGGAACAGTAATATTTAACTGCACAAAGCCACACATCCACCCATGCAGTCCATCCCTCCGTGTGCAGCAGGCTTCATAAGCAAAACCCTGGCTCGATGGGAACGCTGCCATTGAATTCCAATAGTGCCTGCACTTCAACCGTGTGTGCTGGGGCTCAAGGTTGATTTTAAAAGCCTGTTACATCACCACCACAGGCACAAAACAACAGATAAACACAGGCAGAGACAGCAGCAGCATCACCCCACATCCCACCAAGGACAAGCAGGATGAGGCTGCCACAACCCTGGAAGTGTCCAAGGCCAGCTTGGATGGGGCTTGGAGCAACGTGGGATGGTGAAAAGTGTTCCTGTCCGTTGCAAAGGTGTGGAATGAAATGGTCTTTAAGGTCTTTTTCGACCCAAATTATTCTCTGACTGTTCCAGGGCCAGCTGGTGTGGTCCAAAATCCCCCCTGGGGGATGAAGCTCCATGTGCCAGCACCCAAAAAATGCCATGGGGGGAACCAGCACTGCTAATAATGGGAACCTCACTCCCAGAGCTGGCCTGGATCACCTCAGAGGATGAATTATGTCCCACGGTTCTGGGATTCAGGAGGAGGAGGGGATCCCCTGGGCTTGGACCCTCTCACCCCCCACCAAGCCACTCATCAACTCAACCCAATTAAAAGTGACATCTCCCAGGGCTTTACACGAGGAAAAGATGGACTTTTGTCAGAGCACAAAAATCTCCTGGCCAGAGGATCAAAGCAGCCGTGCTGGCTCTCCCAGCCCTGCTGTCAAACTTTATCTGCCTTTGCTGGAAACCCACAGCAAGTTTCCCCTCCCAGGAGAAGGTGAGGCCACTCACTCCGCCAGCTCCTCCAAGCTCCGGTACACGTCATCGTCATTCTCCGTGGTCTCCTCCGAAGGGAAGGGCCTGGGAAGGGAAGGAGTGACAGGGTTACACTGATGCCTCACCCCTCACAGCAGAGCCCCTCAGCTCAGCCCAGCCCTCAGCATCCTGCTGAGCAGCACAAAACATCCACTGCAGATCCCTTTTTGTGCCAGAACCGCCTCTGCTGCTTCCCAAGGGCAGAGGTGGCAGGGCAGGAATGCAGGAGGGGAGGCTGGCTGAGCACACAGGGCAGCAGCTGGGCACCAAAATGAGGAGCTGCAGGTCTGAGAGCATCCCAGAGCCCCATGGCTGAGCCCTTCCTGCTGAGCTGGTGCTGCACAAACAACCCAGGAGTCTGAATTCCAGCCTGGGGTTGGATCTGTTGGGGTGGAGAAACATTTTCTCCTCCAGTGATGGAGCCTTTCTACCTGTGAGCTCCTTCCCTGCTGGGCCAGGCAGGGCTGGGCACCCTGAGCTGCTTCCCACTGGCACCTCCCAGCAACCCCACTGGAATGAATGAACCCTTGTGAACCCCTCATCTTAACAACTTTGTGACAGCTGAAAAAAGTTAAACCCCTGGAGATGAGGGAAAGGACACCAAAAGGGCAGAAAGAAAGGAGGGGAGAAAGCAGATTGAGAGAGCGAGGGAGGGAGTGGGGGGAATACAAGAATTCCTTGGCTCGTTCTGAAGCAATAACCGAATAATGTAAGAGGGAGATGAAAAATACTGTTTTAATTAAACCCCACGTATTATTGGTGGCACGGGGCCAGACTGGGCTGTGGCTCTGCTGGGGCTGGATGCACCTCATGGCTCCAGCTGTGCTGGGCATCCCCACGGGCACTGCCAGCCCTGTCCCCAGCACAGGGACACGGAGGGGTGGCAGCTCTGCCCAGCCCTCCTGGGCATCCTGGAGGAGGCAGCTGGGGCTGCCCAGGCTGTGTCCACAGGGAGGGGACACTGCTGCTGAACCCTCAGGAGCAATTCCCTCCTCTTCCCTCCCTGCCCATGATGGATTGCCTCTCCTGAAAGATTTAATGCGTGCCCTGGTTAGCCCCCGAATTTGCTATTTTTGGATCCTTTCACCGGCATTAATTGGCTTTCTGTCCCCTGCTACACCTCAGCCTTCCTTGGGTGAGCAGCTCCACACCGGGCATTTTGAAATAGTGCTGAGACCTGCAGCCAGCTCAGTTAAAACCAGGACCAGGGGGTGAGTCCAGGAGGGGACAGAGCTCTGGAGACCCCAGCCATGGAGCAGGACAATTCCAGCTGTCACAGCTGCCCTGCTCAGCTGCAGCAAGGAGCACCCAGGGTGTGTCCAACCATGTGCAAAGTGGCAGCACAGGAGGGAGGAAGGCAAGGGATGCAAAGCTCTGGCAAGAAGGCAGAACTCAGAGGTGACCTCTGTTTAAATAACACTTGTTACAACAAGAATCCACCGTAAGGCACGACCTGCTTTCTTTTACGTGCATCTTCTGCTCCTAATCTCTAACTATTTCCTTCCCCAGCACTCACCACGCCAGGGAGAAAGGAGTAAAAGAGCCATAAAGAACATTAAAATCACATGGACACAACTCCAGCCATAAATCTGGGCTTGAGGTGTAATTGGCTCCTGTGATACAACCCCCCATGTAAGACAAGGAGGCAGAAAAGGGAGAAAATTATTTTCTAATCAGAGTTTCACGGGGATTCAGCTCCCCCAGCCCTCCCAGCTTCACCTTGACCACCGGTGAAGGCCCAGAGTGAAAGTCAGGACAGGGGAGGAATTAATAACCTGTGTCCCTGCCGTAGCAGCTAATGGCTAAATAAGGACTCACAGAATGCAATTAGAGGGAGAAGTCACACCAGGGTGAGAATTACTAAATGGACCATCCAAAATGTGGAGCTGAAGGGCAGCTCCATGGACAAAGCCTTGGGTTTTTCCTTTGCTCATCCCTTGCTCTTCCCCAGGAGTTCTAAGTGCAACAACACAATTTAATTTGGCTCTACCAACAGCCACTATTTGGAATATTTCCCTACTTTTGACTTAAGCTCCCCTCTACACCGATTTAGGTTATTTTTTATCACTGAACACACCTGAGCTGGTGGCAGAAATGGATTTGACGTGGTGGGGACAGGCACCCCACCAGATCCCTATCAAGGCAGCACAAAGAAAAGCCAGCTGGGAGATCTTTGCAGCCAGCATTTCTCACAAGCACAGAGTTTTCACTGAGAACCTTCCCACAGGCCATGCCCTTGGCCCCAGCCATGCAGGGAGCAGCATCTCCATCCAGATGGGTGAAGGTGCTGCTCCTTCCCAGGAAATACCTGGTTTGGAATCAACCTCTGTGGGTTTTTCTTTTTTTTTTTTTGTAAAACGAGTAAAAAATGTTGTCAGTCAAACGATCGAAATGCTCTGGCTTCTCTGGGGAATTCTTAAAGACCTCCAGGCACACTGGAACTTCTTAGGTGGGAACAGAGCACAGCTGGGAATGCCCAACAGGAATGAGCATTCTGAGAAACCCAGCAGGTCTGCAGAGATCCCAGCTGATTCAAATTCATTTCAAAACGTCTCTGATTTCATCTCTTTAGCTAAACACCACCTTTTTTACCCCACCACCATGCAAAAACACCTGCTGAGCCATTCACCCCAGCCTGGGCTGCTGCGAGCTCCACCCTGCTCAGGTGAAAAGCAAAATCTCCCAGAGCCATCAAACAGGGCTGGGAGAGGTTCTCCAGAGATAACAAAGCTCCCAAAACAGGCTCCTGCACAGGGAAACCCACAGCACTCCCCAGCATCCAGAGATCAGAGGAAGGAAGGGAATTTGGATCGATGTGATGGGTTTGTTTTAGGGAAGAAAGGGAAGAAAAGCAATTTGTTGTGGAGTTTAAAGTGAGCTGCTCCTCTGGAGGGAGGACTTGCAGCACATGAGCTTCCTGACCCCCTTGATCTCACAAAACATTCTGGCCACTTTCTGGATCTCACAGAGCTCCCTGCAAATGTGGCACAGCCACAGCACATCGCCCACGGGGACAATTAATTAATATTTCACGAGGTACCTCGTGCAAAAAAGCCCTCCCTGCTGTCAGGCTGGCCCGTGATCCCTCCCACACCACATCCCCACCGTCCATCCCTGCACAGGGAATCTTTCAGCACTGCCTGGCTGCCCTTCCCTCTGAATTATTTAACGGGAAGAGCCAGGTAGGCTGCAATTCTAACAGCAATGAACAGGGAGGTTTATTTATTTATGAGCCTATTTCAGCATCTGGGCTGCCTTGTCCTAGCAACTGAAGCCAACTCTTGACCTCTGCAGAGAGCAGAGGGTCAGGGATGAGGCAGCTTCAGTCTGATCATTTTGTCCAGCACCATCCTGGCCTCAAATCCACGTGGGACAGGGCAAGGAGGACCCAGCACAGTTTATTTATCATTTTTCCAGTCTCCACTCTGATTTCTGGGGGTCAGACACCAGCCCTGGGAACAGCAAGCCTGATGAGAAGCAGGGAGGGAGGGAATGCCCCACTCAGGGCACTCCATCCCAAGGAGCTGCTCCTGCTTGAGGCTGCTCTCACTGGAGACGGTTTGTCAGGCAGATCTGCAAGGAAGTTTCCCTGACTTGTGCAAACACCCTCAGGAGTCTGAAGGAGGTGATTTATCCCTTTCTGGAGGGGGATTCCACCCTCCCAGCACCAGCAGGATAATCCCCCCCTGTTTTCCTAAGGCCAGGGATAACACTCGAGTGTTTTAAAAAGCAGGTGGAGCCTGTGACACCCGGGAAACCTGAGCTGCTCCCATCTGCCGTCCCTTCTGCGAGGGATTTCTTCAGCAGGGGGAAGAAAGGAGCTGCTGCAGCTCTGCTGGGATGGACAGGGCTGTGCTCAATCCTCCTGGCAGAAAAATATTCCCATGGTGTGGAATTTATGGTCTGAAATGACACCCTGCAGGACTTGCAGCTCCCCTGGCTGGGTGCACAGACCCCTGACGTCGCTGTTTTGGAGGAAGCATCGTGGCAGTGCACAGGGAACACACGGGACACTGATTTCACCAACATTTTAGGCTTCAGGCTGTGTTTCCATGGGAGTTTGGGAGTGAGGTTCTCAGCCCTATAGCTCCCATGTTTCCAGAAAATTCCTTCTGTCCCATTGCTTCAATCCCTTCATTAAACCCACTGAGGTTTAATGCTGCTTCAGTCACAAAATTTCACACTTTGGCTCTTCCCAGCACATCATTCTGGCAGCTCCAACCTTCCCCATTTCTTTTTTTCCTCCTCTTTTTCTGCAGGAGTCACTGGGGATCGCCCCATTCCTGTGACTGTGCCCCCTGTCAGCCATCAGCTCTGGACCCACCACCCTGAGCACTCCTGGAGCTGCCCAAATTAAAACATGTATTTTTCCAAGACTTTTACACACCACTGAAAATGCTTCCCTCGTTGGCTTGGTGGAATTAGGCAGATTAAAGCAGCATTAATTTCCCAAGAGGTGGCTGTGAGCTGCCCAGGGACCTGCAAAGAGGTGACCTGGAGCTGCCTCTCCAGCCCTGCCCTCGACCCAGGCAGCACCAAAATCTCCAAGATTTGGTTCCCATCAAATGGGAAATGGGAGCAGAGTCAAGCAATGATCCTGGTCAAGTGCTGTGAGACAAAACCACACTATTAATGCCCCCTAAATCCATTTATATAAAGCAGAATAGAATCAATTCTCCCTGTGCAGAACAAGACACATCAGAGCATACCAAACGCTGCTGAATTTCATTAAAATCACACTTTTCTGTCACATTACTCATCTCTGGGAAGAAGCGCCTCGCGCGGCGCCAAATTTCAGACACGTCCCCTGAAAAATTACAGTTTGCTTTCATTTGTGGTCTGGAACTTGCAGAAATTCTCGCTAGATTAACTCTGATGGAAATCCAGCAGGGAAAGAGCGAGTTGCATCACCAGCAACACAAAATGATGATGATGGTGATGATGATTTTGCAGGAGAATGCTCGGCGTGGTGTCAGCACCCAAGGGTGAGCTGCAGGCCCTGCTTTATCCTCAGCTCCAATCTGAGCTGAGCCTTTCTGGAGATGAGAAGACAAGGAAATAACAGCTCGTATAATTTTATGTTTCGACACATTATCGGGTTTTTAAAACCCCCTCGTGCAGCAATGCCTCGCTCCAGCAAGAGGGATGATTTTCTCCTCACTTCAGCTCCACACTGACGAGAACAGATGGATAAAATCAAAAGGGGAATCCAGAAATGTCTGTCTTGAAAAGAAAGGGGAAAAAAAAAAAAGATCCAAACCCCGTGGGTTAACAGCACAACCAACCAGTAGGGAATGACTGCCCCAGTAAAGACCTGGGATGCATCCCATGCAACCACATCCACTGCCTCACACTGGAAAACACCTGGTGAAAACACGAATCCTGAAATCCCCATTTTTACCTCGCAGCAAAGCAGCACAAGGAGATCTTCCAGCACTGCTGAGTTCTGCTGTACCTGAGCAGCGGCCATCCTGTGAAACGTGTGCCAGTATAAACCAGTAATGACCAGAATGGACCTTTCTGCCTGCTGTCTGCAGGGACAGCACCAGCAGCACATCCCAGCCACGAGAGGCTCAGCTGTGCAGCACAAACCAGCTCCAAACAGCCCATTCCGAGGGCCAGCAGGATTCCCTTCCCCAGTGAGGGGCAGAGAGAGACCAGGGCTGTCCCAGAGCACCCCAGTGCCCCTCTGCAGGCACAGCCCATGGCACTGTCCCCATCCCCCAGTGCTGGGAACCTCCCAGGCCCCCAATTTTTGGACCAGCCGAGCCTGGAGCCCTTCTCCATCCTTGGAGCATCCTTGGGAGCAAGAGCTCATTTTGGGAAAATGATCAGAGGTGCTGGGGAGCTCCCAGAGGGCGGGCAGTGACACAGGAGGAGCCAGAGGGAAGCACCAGGTGTGCAAAACCGAGGAGCAGTGGCACAGCCCGTGACCCCAAAGGCCACCAGTGTCCCCAAATTGCCACAGCACGTGACCCCAAAGGCCACCAGTGTCCCCAAATTGCCACAGCAGGTGACCCCAAAGGCCAGCAAGCCCCAGCTGAGCCCAGCCAGCAGATCTGAGCTCGTCAGAGCTGTGTCCTCATCGTGCAAAGCTGCTGGTGGGGAGGGACAGGGGAGCTGCCTGTGCTTGGTGAGCAGATGCTGACGGGGTGACCCCAGCCTGCAAAGCAGCCCCGCAGGAAAACACCTCAGGGATATTTTGCAGGCTCTCTGCGAGGATACAAACTTGCCAAAATAAATGTGTCAAGAACTGTTTTTGGTGGGGTTTTTTTGGTTTTTTTTTAGTGGGAATGGAGCTGCTTTTCAGCCAAGCGTTCTGCTCATCAACAAACGGGGGAGCTTTGTGGTGACTCCTAAAGGTTTGGTGGTGGCACAAGACACAATTTCCACCTCACCCCCTGCTTGTGAGGTTTGTGCTGAGCTTCCCTGGGTTTGTGCTGGTGACCAGTGCCAAGACTGGTCCCAGTCCCAGGGGAGCTCTGCTCCCATTTCCAGACACGGATCCTCCCACAGCCTTCTCCATCCGTTTTATAGCAACACTTAAAGTGTGTACAAGGAAAACACAACGGCAGTAAAAGAATAATGGGAAGAGTGCAATTCCAGAGAGCGGGGAATAAAACAGGGAATAAAACAGTCCTTGTAAAATCAGCCTTGGGGAGGAGAGGTGCCCTAACAACCTCCTCATCAGGAGACACTTGAGGACTTAATTGTCAGCGCCTTTAATCGCTTGCCATTTTCACACCCAGCTGGATCCGCCTCCCATCCCCGGGGGCAGGGGGAGCAGAGACCAAATCTGATCTGCAGGAAGCCTCCAGCACGCTGAGGAATCCTCAAAAACGCCATCAAAACCTTCCCCTGTCTCCCTTCTCTCCTTCAGGACAGCGAGGGGAGCATCCCGTGATCAGCTCCAGCTTGTGCCACCATCCTCTGCACGGAGTGGGCTTTGCTGGTGGGAGCACAAAGCCCTTTTCACAGGGGCTCAGTGAGTGGGGAATGGATTAAAGCCACGAAACCTGGACAAAACCCCACGTTCAGCTCTGACCTGGCGGCTGCTCAGAGGGAGCAAACCCCAGGAATTCCCTGTGGCACTCACTGGGGTCACAGCCAGGTGTCCCAGGGCAGGGGCTGCAGGTCCGGCTCCCTGTGCCCCTGTGGGCACCTCCTGCCAGGATCGCTGCTCTGCCCCTCCCTTCCAGCCCCCCACACACATCCTGATGTTATTGGCAAGCTGTGAAGCACAGAACTGCAGGGCTGACGGTGCTGCAGCCCTCATTTGGAGTTTGGTGCTTTTCCCGGGCCAAGGGGAGCAGGGAGGAGCCCTGGAGCAGGCAGGGAGCTCTCCTTGGATCAATCCCCACTGCAGGCACGATGCTGGAACTCATCTGGCTGCCTTGACCGTGTCTGGAGGGGGCTCTGACCTGGGCTAATCCCAGTGCTGAGCTTTCCTCCTCTCCCCTCTCTGTCTGCACTGTGGAGATGGGAAAAAAATAAAATCACACAAGCCTGGAATGGTTTGGAAGGGACCATAAGGATTATCTCATTCCGATCTCCCTAATCCAACTTGCACCAAACCAGGTTGCTCAGAGCCCCAATCCAACCTGTTCTGGAACATTTCCAGGGATGGAGCATCCACAGCTTCTCTGGGCAACCTGTTCCAAAAAAAACCAGGATGGCCAGGATGGGCATTCCACATGTGCCCACGGGCAGCCCTGCCCTGACAGCCACTCCCACTGGACCTGAACTGGTCACTTTTTCTTCCAGCTGACCCAAAAGGGTCCTGCCTTGGCCCAAGAGGGGCAAAACTCCTCCCTGTGTCCTTCCCTCCATGTCCTGCCACTGCTGCTGTGAGAGAAAACCTCCCCTGACAACCAGGGCTCACCCTCCTGCCCATCTGCAAATGTTTTTAACTCTTTTATTAACTGTGGTGCCTTCTGAGGAGAGTCACCGAGAGGTGCAGCTCACACAGAAGGGACTGACTCAGATTTAGGGCCTCCATAAAGGCCCCAGGACATGCAAACCCCTTCGCATTCTCAGCTTAAAATGCATTAAAAATGCACACAGGCAGCACGAGCCGATGTTCCCCAACCTCCTGCTTTGCTTGCAGAACTCTGCTTCCAGGAAAAACACAGATCTCAGGGAGATGAATAAATATGTGCCCAGAGCTCACTTTCAGAGCACGAGGGGGATGATGGAGCCAGGATGTGCCACAGGCAGCAGCCGTGGCTGTGGCAGGAAAAGTCTGAAGGGAAAACAGAAAAAAAAAGCTTTAAGAAAATAATTATAATCCTGGATTATTGGGACCTGCATCAAGAAGTCTTGTTGTCCTCCAGAGAGCTGAGTTTGCTCAAGAAAACTTGGAATGAAAACTCGGAAAGGGAAGGTAAACTCAGAAAGGGAATGAAAACTCAGAAAGGGGATGAAAATTTGGAAAAGGAATGAAAATTCGGAAAGAGAGTGAAAACACAGAAAGGAAATGAAAATTCATAAAAGGAATGGAAATTTGGGAAAGGAATGAAAACTCAGAAAGGGAATGAAAACTCGGAAAGGGAATGAAAATTTGGAAAGGGAATGAAAATTCGGAAAGGGAATGAAAATTCGGAAAGGGAATGAAAATTCGGAAAGGGAATGAAAATTCAGAAAGGGAATGAAAACTCTTGCTCCAAAGCACAGGAGAAGCTTTGCACATCCCTGTGCAAAGACCACGCTGCTGCAGAATCCCCCAGGCTGGGAAGCACCAGTCAGCGTGGGAATGGGGTAATGGAATTAGGGCTGCAGTGGAAAATCCTGGCTGGAAAATAAAAGAGCTCCTTGTTCAGGGACAGCCAGGCAGGAGCACAGCGGAATTCTCCCTGGAAGTGCTGACAGTCCTCCAAAGAGATGGAGGGAAGGATGAGAACCAGTAACAATTCAATAAATCCCCTCTCCTGAGCAATGAGGAGCTGCTCTTCGTCCCTGTGTGCGACTCTTTGGGACAACAAAATCCCAGCACAAAGTTCCCATCCCGTCCTGCTTCCTGCAGGATCTGTAAGAGAACCCTGGGATGGGGACAGGGCAGAGCATGGTCACAGCAGGGCTGTAGCTGCAGCTGCTGCACATTAGGCACACTGCAATTCAAACACTGCATTCAGGATGGAGTTTTTGCCCTGGTTTTGCTGCTTGTTTCTTGGAAGAAACACTCTGTCATCTCCACGGAGCTGTCCTGATAGCATCTGCAGGGCTCTGGGAAACAGGGCTCCTCTGCCAAGGCTCCTGTAGCCAGAAATTATTAAGACAGAAAGAGTGATTTTTTTTTTCCCACTGAATGCCATACAAGATTGATTTTTATTTTTCTCTATGCCATGGAACTTATTTAAGAACAAGTAACAGGCTTTGGGATTTATTTCACTCTTAATTTGCGTGATCCTGATTCTCAGACCCTAAAATAGGGATTGGAGCAGAGCCACACTCATGCTGTGGGGCTGAAGACCATACAACCCACCCAGCATCCGAATTTCACTGTATTTACCATGGTTTAAACACAAAATTTAAGATTTTTCCCACTTCCAATGGAAGCATGGGGAAGAGGATGGACCCCAACGAGCTGAGGGGCAGTGGTGGCTGATGTGAGCAGTCCCTCCAGGGAGCCAGAGCTGCTGCTGGTTCCCACAAGATTAGATTAATTCTGATTCATTCATTTGAGATTAGTTTCTGTCACTGAGGGGCTGGGTGATGGTGCAGCAAGAAATCACCTAATTTACAGGAAAGAAGATGCAGCACTGGACAAAGCCAGGGCTCTGTGGCTGCAGGGGACAGCGAGGTGGGAGGGAACTCTCCCAGGAGGGTGTTTTCCTGGAATTATAGAATTCATTTCTAGTCTGTTCTATTTTCCAGCTAAAGGAGTGACAGCATTTTCTATTCCTGAAGAGCTGGAGGAGAAACAGGGTTAATACACAGGAAAACAGGGCTAGAAGCAGAGGCTCGCTAAGCTCTCTGCTATTTTTGTGTAATTGTGGTGCCAAAGGCTTCCAAGATAAAGGATTTTAGCGGGAACTGTAAATGCCAGTTGTAAAATGAATGAGAAAAAGCCACATCCCCATGAGAACAGCACAGCCTTGTCTCTGGATTCCCGAGCCCTCAACACAACCAAGAGGGGCTGAGCCAAAGGGGGTGGCAGCTCCTCCATCCTCTGAGCTGGACCCAGGACCCCTCCCTGCCTTGGGAAGGGCTTTGCCAGGGGTGACACCCTGGGACCCTCCCAGTGATGCCCCAAGAGCTAAACCCAGCCAAGGCATCACAGCCTGTGCCTGCGAATCCCCCACTGCTCCCAAACTCCTTGGATGTTCTTTTCCCTTCAAACAGAAATCACTGCAGGCTCCTCCAGGACTCAGGGCCACCGTCACAACGAGCAGCCCCTGAGTCACAGCAGATCCTTCTCCCTCAAACCCTCGCCCCTGCATCCCCCCAGCCCTGCTGGGATCTGTCGGATCCGTGTGTAACAGATGGGAGAGCTCTGAGCTGGTTTTACACGGGGAAAGCTGCTCCCCTCCAGCACAAGCAGTGCACACCAGGCAGGGAAAATGTTCCAGCCATGGGGATGGTGACAGGGGGCGCTGGGGATGGGTGGCAGGGCTGGCAGTGGGGCAGGGAGCCCATGCAGCCCCAATCCCTCCATCCTGGCTGTGCCTGGCTCGGGGTGCAGCACAGATCCCCACCCAGAGGAGCAGCAGGACACGTGTTGTGGAGAAAATCAAATGTGTTCTGTGGCTGGGAGGTGAAAACACACACATTCACCACCTCAAAAAAACCAAGGAAAGGTAATTTAGGCTGCATCTCATCCCTGTTATAGCTGTGGTCCTAATGAGATGTTCCCAGATTAATAATACAAATGCACTCTAACAAGGAAAGCAATTGCAAAGCAATTTTGCAGGGAGCTGAACAAAGAGCAGGATAACAGCTCTGCTTAATAAGAGCTGTCTGCTGCTTTTAATTCCTTCTGCACTGCTCCCTCAGCGAGCAGAGGGGGAGCAGGCAGCACAGCCTGGGTGCCAGGGCACTCCTACCCCCTCACCAGGGATGTGCCTCTGACAAAGCCAGGGGGACATTTCCCAGCTGGTTAAGGGCAGAAAGGTCCCTGGGCTGTCCTGCACAGGGGCAGGGGACAGTGGGGACAGTGGGGACAGTGGGGACAGTGGGGTGATGCCACAGCTCCTGGGCACTGCTGCCTTTCCTGGGATCCCTTGTGAAGTTGTGCAAAACCTCCAGCTGGAGACACCAAAACTGACCCTGCTGCCCTCCCTAGTGCACACAATTCCTCCTATTTTCACTTATTTCATCTGAAACTATTCCCAAGCAGCTGTTGGGATCCCACCTACACCCCAAAGGCAGCCTTGGTGTCTGTTTAATGTGCAGCTTCTAAAGACTCTGATGTGATCAAATATGAGGAATATGGAGAGGGAGAGGGAGAGATGTTATTTTAAAGCATCATATTGAAAGGATCTTACCTAATTCCTTTGGTTTGAGCAATGCTGTGGAAGGAGAGCCTGGATACTGCAGAGATCACCTGGAAATGAGAGGAAAAAGATGCTGTTGTGCTTACTGAGGACACAGGAAGGTTTGGTGGGGGCTCCCAGCCTGGTGCTTGGAGCTGAACCCCCACTGGAATGTGCTCCAGTCCCCCCCTCAGTGTCACAGTGTCACCATCAGGGCTGGGAGGACACTGCCAGTGCCAACCCTGCTTTAGACCCCACCCCTGAGCACAAAAGACACTGAGCCCTCAGCTATAAAGATATTATTGAACAGCTTCATCCCAGGAAAACTCCATCCCCACACTCATTTAATGAGCCCAGACCTGCCCGGGCAGGTTTTATGCAACACTAAGAAGCACTGAGAAAACCCTCTTGCTTTGTGTTTTGTTACAGAAGGATTACAACTCTTTTCGTGTCTCTCCTCACACAAAATGATCTTATTGAGGCGAACTTGCCAAGGCTGAAGGGCTCTGACTTCTTGCAATTCAATAAAGATGCATCATTTGTCAGAGGTGAGTGCAGACCATCGCCCTTTTCTGGCAGAAAATAGCCAGCAGTGATTCAACACCAAAATATTCTCATCAGCACTGCAACCAGAGGCAAGAAAACCACCAGGTTTTTCACAAAAACTCCCATTTTTGATGGAAGTGTTAATGGCTAAGGGGATTTTTGAACGGAGAGGAACAAAGAATGGGTCTGAGTCTCCTGTAGATTTAAGCTGTGTTTTACTCTCGTTCACATTCAGCATTTCAAAGCTGGAGTGATAAAAACAAACCTGTTATTTTTGGACTGGTTTGCAATCTGCAGGGATGGGACATGGATGAACGGCGTCTTGAGTGGCTCCAGGGGCACAAACCCAACCCCTGGGGGCTGCTGCCCGCATCCAACCCAGCCACAGGGACCCCCAGGTCCCCCCATTCAGGAATTTTACTTTGGGATGCTCCCCTGGCTTGCTGAGCCACCTCCACACCACCCACCCAGGCACCACATCCCTGGATTTTCTCCTGGGATGAACCCAGAGCCTCTCTGCCCCCCACATTTTTATCCCAGGGCATCACTGAGAGCCTCATCTCAGACCATCCTTTTCCTCCACACGTTTGCAACCTTCATCCCTCCCATTTTTCATCTGCCATCAATTCCAGCCTGGCTGTCAGCAGCTGGTGCCAAAGCCAGGGCAGCAAGCAAAGAACTGCCACAGTTTGGTGTTCAGCAGGAGATTTCCACATGGGAAACAGGGAACAAAACATCCCTGAAAGGCTCCAGGGCTCATCACGGCACAAAACACCACGAGTGGTACCTGGGACACCAGCCCAGACAGGGCACAGAGACTGGAGACTCCACTGGCACCCCCAGCCCTCCTTCAGGGGCTTAAAATAGTGCCAGGGAACTCCCAGACTGACTGAATGAGTCTCTTCCGTGCTCTATTTTTAGCCCTCTGAAGTAAAAAATCCAGTTTATGAATCAGACAGCTCCACCGCGGGGTTTGACTTGCAGGGAGGTTTAGGAGAAAAGCTCCCTGTTCTCGTCACCAACAGGATCCCCTTGTTCCCTGCCCAGCAGCCCCAGGCTCGGCACGTCCTGGCACAGCTTGGGCTCTGCTCCAGTGAGAGCCAGCAGGGCTGGGAGAGGATCCCAGACCCAGGCTCAGGTGGGAAAGTGAGGAGGCAGCAGGGCTGAGTGAGCATCCCAAATCCACACTCAGGTGGGAAAGAGAGGAACCAGCAAAGTGGAGAGATGATCCCAAATCCAGGCTTAGGTAAGAAATTGAGGAGCCAGCATAAAGGAGGATCCCAAATCCATGCTCATGTGGGAAAGTGAGGAGCCAGCAGGGCTGAGTGAGGATCCCAAATCCATGCTTAGGTGAGAAATTGAGGGGCCAGCATAAACAAGGATCCCAAATCCACACTCAGGTGAGAAATGGAGGAGCCATCACAAAGGAGGATCCCAAATCCACACTCAGGTGAGAAAGTGAGGAACCAGCAAAGTGGAGAGAGGATCCCAAATGCACACTCAGGTGAGAAATTGAGGGGCCAGCATAAACAAAGATGCCAAATCCACACTCAGGTAGGAAAATGAGGAACCAGCAAAGCTGAGAGAGGATCCCAAATCCACGCTCAAGTGAGAAAGTGAGGAGTCATCACAAAGGAGTGAGGATCCCAAATCCATGCTCAGGTGAGAAAGTGAGGGGCCAGCATAAACAAGGATCCCAAATCCACACTCAGGTGAGAAACTGAGGAGCCAGCACAAAGGAGGATCCCAAATCCAGGCTCAGGTGGGAAAGAGAGGAACCAGCAAAGTGGAGAGAGGATCCCAAATCCACACTCGGGAAAGTGAGGAGCCAGCAGGGCTGAGTGAGGATCCCAGATCCAGGCTCAGGTGGGAATGTGAGGAGCCAGCACAAAGGAGAATCCCAAATCCATGCTCATGGGGGAAAGTGAGGAACCAGCAAAGTGGAGAGAGGATCCCAAATCCACACTCAGGTGATAAAGTGAAGAACCATCACAAAGGAGTGAGGATCCCAAATCCACGCTCAGGTGAGAAAGCCAAGCCACCCAGTGTGAGGGATCAGGCACAAAAAACCTCCTTGAAGCATCTCCAGAAGGCTGAGCAGTGACTGTCCCAATATCAGGGGACATTTTCCCCACAACTCCTGCAAAGAGCAGGACAAGCCAAGTGCAGGGCCAGCTCCTCACAGATCCCAGCTCCTCACAGATCCCAGCTCCTCACAGATCCCAGCTCCCAGCCAGAGAAGCGCTTAAGCACGCATTTAAGGAGAAGTAATCCTCTCAATTTCAACAGGATTAAACAACATTCTTAAAAGTAAGTCAGCCCTTAAGCGTTTGCTAAACTGTGTCTCATTTTCCCCTGTGAAACAGCTTCTTATTTGCAGGCAAAGCCAGCCCAGACTCCTGGCTCTGGTCAGGATCTGTTCCACACCCACCCGGCAGCACAGGGTCCCTGATCCCAGCCGAGGCTCTTCCCTGCTTCTGGAATATCAGGAGAGACCCAAAAAACAGAAACAGATACTCCAACCTGCCCCTGGACACTTCAGGGATGGGGCAGCTTGTCCAGGCAACCTGTGCCCACCCTCACAGCCAAGAATTCCAGCCCAGTGTCCATCTAACCCAAATTTCTGTCAGTTTAAATCCATTTCTCCTCGTCCTGCTGCTCCATCCCTTGCCAAAAATCACCCCCCAAGTAATTTGAAGATGTTGTTTGGAAAACTATTCTCTTATCTTTGCATTTTTCTTCCAGGAGATGTAGGGCTGTGGGTTTTAACAACAGGGGCTTATGCAGATTATTGCTATTATTATTACTTCTTCACCCATTTCTCAATGCAATTTCCTGCCTGGAAACTGCATTCAGCACACAAAATTACCATAAAAGCTATATATAACATCCCAGTGGCAATAAGATGGCAGGAATTATAAAGAAGAATATAAAGGTACCAAAAATAAGGTGATGCACTTTTCTCTACCAGGGACCTGCAAAGGGTTCGTGGGGAAATTTCTGGTGGTTTTGCCATGACAAGTGAGGGATGCCCTTGAAATTCCTGAAATTCCAGTGTGCCCTGAATTTATTTAATTAAATCCAACCACCCAGCTGATCATTTACTGACCAGAGAGATCATTGCTAAAAAACAACAGCACCACAAAGTGAGGCACCAGGGCCCTGCATGTGATTTCAGGTTTAAAAAGGCACCGAGTCCTGCACTTCATGGGAAAAATAAAAATAAAATAAAATAAAATAAAATAAAATAAAATAAAATAAAATAAAATAAAATAAAATAAAATAAAATAAAATAAAATAAAATAAAATAAAATAAAATAAAATAAAATAAAATAAAATAAAATAAAATAAAATAAAATAAAATAATCAAGACTCAAAAGTGGGTTCCTCACACTCACTGGTCACTTTGGAAAAAAACGAAGTGAGTAAAGGAATGGGATTTTTGAAAAGAATAAAAAGAACACACTAGCCACACCAATAAAAAATTCACCACTTTTCTTCCTTACTTCCAACACTTGCTTTTAGGAATTACGGATTTTAAAATAAACCAAAGCCAAATAGAAAATAAATTATTATGTTCATTGCTCTTCTACTTCCTACGGCATTGTTTATGGCTGATGGTATCTCTGAGCATCTAGAAAACTCTAAAATAAACTTTTTTTTTTAATTTGAAAGAACAAACAGACCCAGCTGGAGGACACTTTGCATAGGAGGAACTTTCCAGCTCTGGGCACTCCAGGAGTGACCCTGGGAGAGGGAATGAGCTGAGGGCTCACAGCCAGCACTGAGCATTTCCAGAACAAACAGATTTGCTTCTAAGCAAATCAGGAGCTCTGCCTAAGTCTGGTAACTCTGGGCAGAGACCTCTCTCAGGTGATATTTCTGACTCTGTCAGGGTTTCTGGGTTTGTTCATTTGTTTTTGTACTGCTGCATTTGTATTTTTAATATTCCTAGTAAAGAACTGTTATTCCATTTCCCAAAACTTTGCCTGAAAGACTTTAACTGCAAAATTATAACAATTTGGAGGGAGGGGGGTTTTACATTCTCCATTCCAAGGGGAGCCCAAATTTCCTCTGCCTTTCCAAACCAAGACAAGGGAGAAGCACCAAGAGCCACAAACCAGCCCTGCTCCTCTCACCTCCCCAAGGCAGGAATTGATGCCTGAAACTCCAGTGCCTGCTCTGAGCCCCTCTAATAGAACAGCAATAAAGAGTTATTCTGCTCCTTAATGGGCTCTCTCCTCCGCCACGCTGCTGAGCTGCCCCTGTTCACTGCTTTTATTATCTCCATGTGATAACGAGGAGCTGGCTTTGATGGGACTTGAAAAGACTCAGGGGGGGAAACCCAGAGGTTTCTCAAGTGAGCCAAAGCCAAAGCCAAGAGAGACGAGCTGGGAAAGAACAAGGCACAGGGATTGATCTGATGGCCCTGGAACAGTGGGAGCAGTGAGCTCAGCAGCACCCATGGGTGCTGAAATGTCAGAGGGTTGAGAGAGGCACACTCAGCAAACACCCTGGGCTCAGGGGATGTGCAGACACAAAGCCAAGGAGAGGGCACGGCCTGGAAAAGGCTCTGGGTGCCACAAAACAACAGCAATCCTGTAAACGCTGGGGGTTCACAGGGCATGAGGGGCTGTGCCCGCTGCCAGCCCAGCACAGCTGCCTGTGGGCCACCACGGGCTCCCCTGGGGACAGACAAACTGCTCTGGGGCAAGGACAAGCCCATCGGAGAGAGGTGTTGGACTGACCCTGTCTCTGCAAACATCTCTCCAAAGAGAGGAGAATCAAACAGGAGAGACGGGGAAATTGCATCTATAAGCACCCAGCGTGGGGCTGAGCAAGAGAGAGCTGGTGCTGTGGCAAAGTTCCTCCAAAAAAGGAGGTGACAAGAGGGTCCCCAGGATCTGCTCCTGAACAGGAAAAAAATCCCCAAGTACTCAGCGAGAGGTGCAGGGGTGAATGGCCATCTCCTCCTCCTCCTTCTCCTCCTCCTCCTTCTTCTCCTCCTCCTCCTTCTCCTCCTCCTCCTCCTCCTTCTTCTCTTCCTCCTCCTCCTCCTTCTTCTCCTCCTCCTCCTCCTTCTTCTCCTCCTCCTCCTTCTCCTCCTCCTCCTCCTCCTCCTTCTTCTCCTCCTCCTCCTTCTTCTTCTCCTCCTCCTTCTTCTCCTCCTTCTTCTCCTCCTCCTCCTCCTCCTCCTTCTTCTCCTCCTCCTCCTCCTTCTTCTCCTCCTCCTCCTTCTTCTCCTCCTCCTCCTTCCTTCCCACATCTCCACTTCCCCTGGCTCGGCTTGGCCCCAGCAATTTGCCCAGAAATAGCCAATGACAGAAAGGTAAGAAAAGAAGGAAAATGAAAAGCTTTGATATCCAAAAAAACCATTTCTGGGACAAGCTTTGGCAGCCCCTCTGAAGGCTGGTTTGGAAATGAGTCACTGTGTGCCACCACGCTGGGGTTTAGGGTGACCCCAGACCATCTCACATCTCTGCACAAAACAAATCAGCATCAATTAAATATTAAGAGAAACTATTCCAGCACTGGTGGGCAGCAACGCATGGAACTGAAGGCAGGGATCAGAGGGGAGTGGGATTGATCCTGGCACTCCATGAAAGAAAGGAGAAAGCACCTTGGTCTTGTCAGAGAGAGCCCAGGAGATCCAGCCCAGACTGATTTTAACAGAGGAAATCTCCTGTCCAGAAGAATTCCCAGACAGAACCCCAAGTTTCTGAAGGTGGAGGAGAAGGATGCAATGTTCAGCACAAATTGATCTTGAGGTTTTAAATTTTACTTGCACATTCCCGCCCCTGTGACTCCCAAGGCCTTTTGGAGAGCTGTCCTGGTATTTCCCTCTGGAAACACCTCCCTGTGTCACTCCAAGGTGCCACCACTGCCCAAGAGTGCTGTGCCACCTCCCCAGCTTTGGCCAGCACCCTGATCCCTCATTTTCCACACAATCCCAGAGCACCCCAGCACAGGCTAGGATTTGCTGACCTGTGAAGCACAAGTGACAGGAATTCTGCCTTTGCTCAGAGCAATAATGAGATGTATTTGGGCAGAGGGAGCCAGCAGGGAAAAAAAACTAAATAAGAGCTTCACTTTCATTGCAGCTGGGATTTCAGCATCCTCCCAGTGGATTCCCAAGACAAGGAGGATTCCCAGAAAGGCCTGAGCACTGGAAGGCTGAGCTGAGGGCTGGCTGCTTCCCTCCAGATTAAAGACATTACAAAATTGCCTCTTGAGAGAAGAAAATTCAGCGTGTAACTGGAGAGGGCTCGTTTGCAAGGCTTGGTTACAAAAGGAGAGTGTCCTTCGGGGAAAGGAGGGTAAGGAGGCCGGGGAACTGGGCTTTTCCCTGCAAATTACAGAGGGGAAAACCACCAACAAACCCGGCTGCAGCAGAGCTTGGCTCAGGTGAGCTCAACCCCATCAGCGCCAGGCAGAGCTGCTCGCTCCACACCCCAGCACAGCCCCTCTGCTCCTTCCCTCTGCCCCTAATTAGCCGTTCCCTAATGAAGCTGGCAGGGTGCCGAGCTCTGAGCGGCAGAGGAGGGAGCTGGAGCGTGGGAAGGTGTGGGACACGTGTGGGACATGTGTGGGACACGTGTGGGACACGTGGGAGGACGTGGGCGCTGACGGCTGTGACCTCGCTGAGAGCCACCAAGCTGTGCTGGGCACCCGGCCCAGAAAGAGGGGCAGGAGGGGGGGAGAAAAGGCGAAAAAAAGGCAAAAAAAGCAATCCCTAAACCCGCTAATTAGCTTCAAATAATGAGGTTTACACAGGTCTGCAAAGCCCTGAGCATGGGAGCTGCCTCCAAGACACCTCGTGCCAGGCGTGGGGAACACCAGCAGCATCACTCGTTGTGCCCCTGTGCTGCCAGGGGGTCCCAAACCCTGGCCATGAGGCTCTGCAAGGATCTCTGCAGGCTTTGGGGAGCCCAGGAAAGGCTCAGAGCTCGCCCCATGCTGAGCAGGGTGGTTGTAATTCTCATATCTGTGCTTTCCATGGAGGTAACGACCAGGAGAACTCAGGAGAAGACAACCCCTGACCCCACAGCACTGATGGAAAGGGACAGGGTGGCCAGACAACCCCAGAAATGGCTCCAATATTTGTCTTACACCAGGACAGGCTAAACTTTGTCCAGAAATCAGCTGTCCCTCCTAATCAGTCAGATTTAATTAAGTTTACTCCCCAAATTGTGGGTCAGCTGCTCCACAACCTCGTCCCCTCCTCGTGCTAAAGGGCTGCAGGTCCTTGTCTGACCCCAGCCCACAGCTCAGGGTGCCCAAAGTCAGGAAAACTTGAGCCAAACCCTCATCTCGTGACTCAAAAAGAGCCACCCTAACAAACTTCTCCAGGGAAAAGCCCCTGTCAGAGACAGACACTCCCCAGGGAGGATTTGCACCCTAAATAAAAAACTGCTCAGGCAGGGCATGGAAAAGGAGCAGCTCACAAGAATTCCTGGTGCTAGATGGTGAGACAGGAGCGTGGCTCTGCTCCCAGCTGTCACCTGGGCTGTCCTCACACCTGGAATTCTGCTCTGGACTGGCACAGGTCACCCAGCAAAGCTGTGGCTGCCCCATCCTGGAGTTGTTGGAGGAGATTTGGGGCACCCTGTAGTGGAAGGTCCCTGTTCAGGGCATGGGGTGGGACAAGAGGGGCTTTAATGTCCCTTCCAATGCATTCATGGAGTGATAAAAAAGTGTTTTTATCACTCCATGACCAGACTCTAATTTAGAAAGCTGCCACCTCAGCCAGCACACCCCATCCCAGCCCTTTCATCAGCCCTGCCTTGAGGTGTTCCAAGAGAATTCCAGCCAAGAGGATTTCCAAGGGTTCCTTGCAGGCTGCAAGGAGAGGCTCTCCTGCAAAAACATCTCCCCCTCCCCCAGTATTGATTGGATTTGTCGAAACAGATGGAAAAAACAGCTAGTCAGATGCAAAACACGGATATCCAAACCTGCTTCCGAGAAACTGGCTTTAATCTGTATTAGGTTTAATCCCTTTCGATCAAGGCCTGGGATGTAAGCAGAAAATATTACAGATTTTCACATATCTTTGGGTTTCCATTTCCACTTGGCTCCAAAGGGGAGCTGGGGGGTCAGAGCAAAACGTACACAGCACCAAAAAAAAAAAAAAGGAGGTTTAGGAACATTCTGCATGTGCAGGAGGAATTGGAAGCATTCATATGAAACCAATCCACTTGCACAAAGAATAATTTACCCATTGGAGAGAGAGAGAGCCCAAAATTCTCCTTGCCTGATTTCCTTCATCGTTATCCCAGGCGCTAAAGGAAAAAATGCAGCTGTGCATGAAAACAACGTGAAGAAAAGTGTTTAAACGCCTTTTTTTTTTTTTTTTTGGCACTTTGCAGAGCCCCCAATTTCTGGAAGAGCCAGAACCTCCAGCACAGGTTTCTCCAGAGAAGTTTAAATTTAAATCCTTTGCAGTCCCAGGGCAGCAGTGCTGGTGGGAGATGCCTGGACCAGGAGCAGGGGGCAGACCCAGGGCAGGTTTGTCCCTCCCTGCCACACCCAGGGTTTGGTTTTGGAGTCCCCACTGAAAGGAGATCTCCCAAGGGAGGCACCTGCAGTTTAACACTCCAGAGGCTGCTGCGGGCCAAGCCCTGAAGGCAGAGGAAGCTTTTCCATTGATTCCTCAGGCTCTGAGCCCTGGATCCATCCTGCAAGCTCTGCTTAACTCCCCCCATCCTGCCTTACACCATCAGCTCTGCCCCAGGGACCTCAGGGAAGCAAAGTCCCTCCTAGAGCCCTCCTGCAGCAGCAGCTTAACCATCACAAGCCGTCTGAGACCTGCTGTGTTTTACAAATCAGGAGAAAAACCACTCGTTTAAGCTCAAAGAAATTCCTGTAATTCCAACGTACACGAAAGAGGCAGGAAGCAAACAGGAGTTTTTCAAGTGCAGCTTTTAGAATTTGCCTGGGATTTGCTGCTTTGATTTGCTCCAAAGCTGGAACTGCTGTGTCTGCAGGGATGGGAGACCTTTCCCACTGAAGTTCCTTTCCCTGCAGCTACACGGAGTCAGGGCTTGTAGCAGGAATCCCACCGGGCTCCACGGATGGAGGGGCTGCCCCAAGCTCCCTGCACAAGCACAGACCCACCTGGAGGAAACAGCTTCACTTTCACAGCTTTAAATTTAAAAAGAGGAGGGGGAAAAGGCCCAGAAGAGAAGGAAGGGGCAAAAGAACTCGATGCTCTGGGAAAGCACAACCAGGAGAGGGCTGGAGCTCTCCTCTCCTTCCCAAACAACTCAAAACTCAGAGTGACTTGGAGCAGAAACTCTCAGGAAGAAGAGCAGCAGGAAGAGAAGCACAGGAAAGCAGGATGAAGTTCATTTCCTCAGCCCTAATCCTGTCCCAGATTCCAGGGAGGAGAAGCACCCTGTAAACTTTGTGGGGTTTATTATCTTTACAAACAAAATTCCCCCAAAGGCAGCCAGGTCTGAGCTGCCTCCTTGCCCTGGATCAGCACTGATACACCTGTTAAATATCCATTTTTCAGGCTCTGGGGACACTTGGACACACAACCAAAGCTCATCACATCACCAGGGATGTGACAAACTGAGACATCCCTCGGTGCTACTGAGCTCCAGCTTCACCCTGCACTGTTTGCCAGCTCTGGTTTCATGGGTAACTGCAAACCTTTGACAGGATCACCTCGAGCATCCTGCAACCCTTCAGGTGTGGGGCACAAGGAAACAAATTCCTCCTTTCTAAACCCAGGACACTTCAGTTCAGATTATGAGTTAAGCTCTCACCCCTTCCTACCGAGCTGGAAGAGGCTCCCAAATCCCACAAAGGCACGTTGAGACATGTAATCAATCAGGGAATCATTTACCCATCCCCTGCACCACTCTGGGAATGTCTGCAGGCATCCAGCAAGGCTGGAAAATAACTGACACGAACTTCAGCCCTCCAGTATTGCCAATTTAGCTGCTGTTATTGCCCCTTCCAAAGTTTCTCTTAAAAAAGGAGTGATGCAGGCTGCCAGTCATGGAGGCAGGCAGGAGAATATTCCCACTGCTCCCTCCTCCTGTCCACAGGCTCTGGAAGGTTTCAAATCAGAAAGAAATGCCCAATTTAGCCGGGTTTTTGAGAGTCACGTAAAGCCATCACAGGAATTCACTGCTCTTGAGACAGAAAAAAAAAAATCCCAAGCTGTAGAATGCTCTGGTTGAACCTTTAGCTGTAGTAAAGGAGAAATCCCTCATATATTTTCACCAGACTGTCTCTATCCACTGATTTTCCCTGTCTCAGGCACCTAAATCAGAGGGATGTGCCAAGATTGTGCTGCTGGCCCGAGCCTTCCATCAGGATTACTCGGTTGGACACCTCAGTCACTTCCTGTCACTCTCAAAAGTGTCACCCCTGGGTTTCCTGGAAAACAACTGTGTTAAATTCCCAATTCCTAGAAAAGCAGGAGCTAAACCAGGACGTTCAGGAGACTGAGGGCAGGGAGGAGCAGTTCAGAGCAGAGAGGAGAAATTCCCAGCTCCTGAGGCAAGGTCAGATCACCTTTTATCTGTGAGTTTGCATCATTTTGGGGAAAAAAAAACCCCTACAATTGTTTAAATTCTTAATCTGTAAGAAGAGCCACAATCAGGAGCCAGTGTGGAATATCAGAGCTCCTGATTTGTGTGTTTTATTCTTCCTCACTGCACAATCTGCCCAGTTTTCCAAGAACTATTTCAAAAGGAAGAAAACCCGGGAAGGGACAGCTCTGCCAGGCAGACAAATACTACCATGAGCTTTTCTCTTTGCAAATATTCCATGTTTGACACAAATGAAGCCTCTCAAGCCTGTGCAGTGCAGCAGCAGAGCCAAGACATCCGTGTGCAGCAAGGATGCTGCTCCTCCTCTTCCCTGCCCTCCCCGAAGGAGATAAAAGGATTGGGTTTTATTTTATTACAGATTCTGCTTTGCTGGTGAAATACCTCCCAGAAATAAATGTTATTTCAGAAATAAAAAAAGGGTTTTCCATCAATCATATTTCAAGAGCAGAAACAACCCTCGCTTCCTCTCTGATTCAGTTCTCAAAATAGCAAGCCCTGAATTTCCCAAATCCATGATTAACTGGAAGCATCAAGAGGTTTCCAGACAAAACTCTCTGTCTGGAGCACTCTCCTACCCCTGCGCAGGCACATTCCCGGCCTGGGCTTTCCAAAGAGAAGGGACATCAGACAGAGACCTCTGACACTGCCTCATTTGTCCCATTTATTAATCCTGTGACATCAATTAATGCATTTCCACCTGCAGGCAGGCAGGAGCCTGGGGCAGAGGGAGCAGCAACCCACAAGGCATTTTCCAGAGATGCTCAGAAACCACTTCCCTTCCTCTCATCCTGTAACAGAGGATAAATATACCCACAAAAGTGCTTTGATTTGACCGGGGATGTTAAATTTAGTCACTGCTCTGCCTCTGCAGACAGCACATTTACTGCTCTGGGGGTGACTGAAACGAAGGGGCCCAGAAAAGAACTGCACTGAATAAAACATCCAAAATAAAAAAATAAAAATAAAAAAGAACCGAATAAAACATAAAAAATATTGGCTGCCCTGCCAGGGTGTCACAGCTCACAAGTGACAGGGTGGAAGGGGGAGCTGGGTGGATTTCCACTGCCACTACTGCACAGAGGGTGAGACAAGATGATCTAAGGGTCCCTTCAGGCCTAACAAATCCACACAGCTGTAAAAAAAAGGAAAAAATATCGTAGATTAGATCTTGTCTGTCTCCAGGAAAAAAGGAGGAGTCAGGCATGATGTTTTCAGGCAGTGATTTAAGGAATGTAAATAGCTTTGTCAAGGATGCTCGGGCAGATTCCCCAGCTGGATCCTCCAGTGTGAGCTCAGCTCTGCTCAGGATGGTTTAAAACCAGCAGGGGAAGCCGAGTGGCAGCTGGAGAGCCCCATCCTCACCGGGGAGGGATGGGGAGGGTGTCTGCATCCCAAGGGAGCAGCATCCCGCATCCCCCAGCTCTCACCAGCTGCTTATCAGCCGCTAAAAACGCCTTTAAAAATTAATGGGAACAGATTGAGCAAGCGTGGAACACACAGCAAGAAGCTTTTGAGGGATTTCGACAAATCGAGTGGGTTGGGAAAGAGAAAATGCCAAAAAATCCACTCACACACAGAGAAAGGGAAACGGGGATGGGACCACCATGAGCTGCTTCTCCCAGCCCTTCAACCAAAGAGCAGCTGGGCCGTGCACTGTGGTCAGCCTGGGGTTGTAGGAGAAGGGAAAAAAATAGGATTTATCCATTTGGACACACGATGTTGATAAAGGGCATCAGGATGGATGAGAGTCCTTGACTGTGCAGGAGGGTCCCAGCAGCCACAGAGAGGAAAAACAGCAAAAAAACGGGAATTGCTGGTGCCAGCAGGGCAGGGTTATCAATAAATGTCATCCCAAAGGGCACCGATGGAAATGTGAGGTCAGAGAGGTCACCTCAGGTATGAGCAGGGCAGCCCCAGAGGGTCAGGGAAAACTCCTCCTCTTGTCCAGAACAAAGAGATTTTGTAATCGAACAGGTAAAACTGGTTTCTGTCCTAAGGAGCTCCTGGAAATGCCCGACAAGTATTTGTTTGTGGGAAGGGAACAGAAAACTGGGATTTGTTCTTAGCTGGCTCTCTTGGCATTTTCTAAGTGCCAGGAGGAGCACATTAAAGTCTTACTGAGTTCACAGCCAGCACCACTGAGTTACCACTGCACAAAATCCCCAAAAATCCCAGATCAGGGTGAGCTCAGGTGCCTCATGAAAATCCACACTGCAAATAAGCGTGTGTGCTTAATGGCAGCAATGTCTGGAATTCCCAGAGGAAAAGCTCAGCCTGGTGTAAAACACGAAACTGAGGAGTGGGACAGAGAAAAGAGAAAGGGCTTTCTGACCTGATCAATACTGAGGAGCATTTTGTTTCTGTCCACCACTGAAAAAAGGCAATGTTTCCTGTATGTCCACAAACAAACAAAATATTTTCCAATCTTTTGGATTAAAGAAAAGCCAAAAAAAAGTCCCTGAAAATTGAGTTTTAATGGCTTTTCACCCCCATCTGCTATAAAGGCTGTCTTTTGTTCAAAACATCTTTTTTTCATGCCATATTTTGGCCAGATGTAGATGATGTGCTCGGACTGCAGAAAAGAGCATTTGACAGCATTACCAAGAGATAACCAGCTCATCCCAAGCCTCACAGAAGAAAAAAACCCTTTTATTTCACATCAGGCCCTCTCAGCCTCCTCACCGGTATCATCTCATCAGCCCGCCGAGCGAACCAGCCCGCGGGGATGGATCTGAAAGGTTTGAATAATTCCCCCATCAAAATCAACTCCACTCGGATGAGAACTTCCACCAAAGCATCGAGACAAGGCTGTGAAAGAGGGGAAAATACATTCTTGTCAAAATGACAGCCCCCTCAGGAGTACAATCCCCACAAAGGCGTTGCTCGCCCGCGCGCATTGTGTCGCGTTTCAGATCCCGCGCCTCTGAAACGCGTTACGCTCTTGAATAATTATGTTTGACTTGTTTAACAATTTAACATCCACGCGGCTCGGCTTTACAGCTGGAGAAATAAAAATCATATGTTTGAGGGGCTAAAAGGGGGAAAAAAAAGGAAAAAAAAAAGAGGAGACGGTTTGACAATGTATGGATATTTATGCAGAAATTACATCTGCGAAGAGAGCGTTCAGCTGAGCGAGCTCCCTCCCCCTTGCTGGCTGGAAATGGGGTTTGGGGTGGTGGGAATGGTCAGTGAGGAGTTGCAGTCGTGGATTTGGGTGCAAACAAGAGGAGGAGCTGCTCCAGAGGGGGATTCCGTGTTCCCACCACTCATCCAACCCTGCTTCCAGCCACAGCTCAAAGGAAGAACCACCCCAGGAGTGATGGATGCTGAGCTGGGAAGTGAACAGGGATCCGGGCTCTCCTTGGGGTGCTCACAGGCTCACCCTGAAAGTCACACCCAAATTCCTCTCCCAGCATCCTGGTGGTGCCTCTGCACAGGGCAACAAATGGTCTCCAATGGGGGGGAAAAACCCCCTCCGAAATGTCCCACCAGCAGAGCACCAGTGAATTTGCCACCCCAGAACTTGCTCCTTTCCCACTGCATGGAGCCTTCTCCTGCCCAGTCCTGTGTCCCCAGATCCCACTGGGATCCAGCAGCATCCCACAGAGCCCAGGATGTGAGAGGAGGGAGCTGATGGGATGAGAGAAAGGCAGAACTGTCATCACTGGGAAAACCCAGGGGAATGTCCCTGCTGGTGTCACAGCAGGAGTGCCCAGGCAGCCCTCTGCTAACAAAGGTCCCACTGATGTATTTTTCATCAAGTGCTTTATTCTGCTGCAGACGTGGACTATTCTCAGCAATAAATGTTTGCAGGGTAGGAGGTGGTGGCGCTGATATCTGTAAAGCTCTGGGTAAGAGCTGACGAGCCCTGTCCCAAAATAATTCAGTGTTATTAAGACCTCCATTAATCCAAACTATTTATATTGAAATGCCTCGATTAAAAAGCACAATCCCAGCTTGCTGCCTCTCCCCTTCCTTCTTCACACCTAAACACCAGTGGGAGTGGGTTTGAGCCAGTTATCCCAGTTTGCTCCCAGTGTGGGCAGCTTCTCCTGCAGCCCTGGCAGCAGCATGGGCTGTGCACTGCATCCTGCTCCTGGAAAATGCAGGATCTCTTCCTCTCCTCATCCCAGCCCCAGCCAGGGCTCACAGCTCCTACAGAAAATGCTTCCACGGTGGGTGAGCAGAGGTTGGAGCACGTCTGAAGCCATCAGACACACACAGAGCTGTTTCCATGCTCTTGGTGATGTCCTCACTCCCTCCTGGCCCTGCAGCTGCTTCCCCAGATCCCCGGGGATGTTCTGACAGGAATTTCCCTCAGGGACCCTGTGCTGCCTGCTGGGGGTGATGATGGCACTGTCACCTCCCCTCCAGTGACTCCAGTAGAGCTACTGGGAGCAATCTCCCTGCCCCCTTTGTCAAGCCAATCACTTCATGATGTAAATGATGTAAATTAATTAAACATCCAGCCCCTCTCTTGCTCCTGACAGCGTTTCCAGCAGCTTTTGCACTGACAAAGGCTCCCAGATGGGCTCCAGGGCGTGGGCAGGTCCAGCTCCCCTCTGGACCCCTCTGGGAAGGACTCTCAAGTGCCCTTGGCCTCCTCCCTGCCTTTGGTTTGCTCTATTCCACACAAGAACCTTCTCCTGCCCTTCCTGAGAAACCAGAGCACCTTTTCTGGGGGACAGATGAAGGTGCCAAAACACAAACCCAGGGCTCTCACATCACCCCACACCCTGGCAAAGGCTGCTGTCACTTGAAGCACCACAAGCTCTGCTGGGCTTCATCTCAAGCACAAACATCCCACAGCTTAGGAGAGAGCTTAAAATGAAATTAGAGGAATTAAAATGAAGTATCAGGGGAGGAGGCCCTCCCATGAATCCCACAAAGCAAGCTGACATCCTAGAGAGTCTTTCCAACAGCATCTCCCAAATGCTGCTGCAGAGCCCGGTGCTCTCAGCTCGGATGGAGGATTCAGAGCAGTGGAAATGCCCAAATCTCCCCTCTGGCCCTCCCAGCACATCTGTGCTCCTTCCTTTCCCTGCCTGGGGCCACATCTGTCCCCAGCACTGCCCCTGCTCTGCACGGTGCCATCAGGCTGTAACTGATACCTCACTGCAGGAAAAGAAACTTCAAATAAATACAGTTACAAATCAAAAAATAACACAGTGCAACCTGCGAGGGGAACAGCTGGGGTGCTCCACGCCTGTTGTCACTGGGATTTTAACTTCAGAGCAGCTCCCCACCCGGACACAGATGAGTCACTGGTGGATCTGCATTTGGGATGTGAAATCTGGAGCTCTCCGTGTGCCATCCCCCTTCCCAAACCCCCTCCAAAGCTGCGTGACAGCCAGACAACAGAGTGGGAACGATAAGCTTTGATGGGGGAAAAACTATGCAGAAAAAGGGCCAGAAGTGTATTAAAGTATATTAAAAAGCCAGCACGGAGAGCAGTTCAAACAGCTCCCTGTAAGGCAGCTCAGCTCTCTGGGGCTCTGTTTAACAGACATCCTTTTATTAGAAAAAGTCGCTGAAGATGGCTGTTTAGCACTCCCAATAAAGGAGAGGTGGATGGGGATGGAGGAGGGTTTTTTTTAGTTTTTTACATTAAGATTACAGAAGGGTCTGGGGCTGAAAGAAAGGGAGAACCTCCAGATCCAGGGTTTTGTTCATTAATGCACCAAGATCTGAACTGGTCACAGGCTGGGGGAGTTCTCTGACTTGGAAGGGTCCACCACTCATCCAGGGGGTTTCAGCTGAGGAATGGGCGCTTGGATGATGGAAAGGAAGAAGGAAATGCCAAAAAAATAAAGTGTGATGAAAAGAGAGGCTCTGCAGCCAGCCCAGCATCTCCCCTGCCCTGCACACCCCTCTGACACAGCTGGACACAGCTGGCTGGTGCATGGGGTGAAGAACGTGATGTCCTTCATCCCAAAACCCCTCAAACTGGAATGCAAGAGCCTGGCAGAAGCCTCCAGCTGCAGCATTCTGCAGAAACATCAATTTTATGAGCTCCACAGCCAGCCGAGGGCAGGAACTGCAGCAAACAAGGAAAGAACATTTTCCCTTGGGAGAGCCAGGCAGAGCAGGGGGGTTCCTGCGCTCTCAGCAAGTGGAGCCTGATGCTCCTCATCACCCAAGAGCTGCCAGGAAAAATCCTCCCTGCTAAAACCTTGGGTCTGCTCCAATTTTCTCACCGTGGCATGTTATTAGTGCTCATTACCATCAAGATCTGGGAGCTCGAGCGAGATTGGGTTTGTTTTCCACCCAGCCTTGTGCTTCCCCTCATCTCAAATCCCAGCACAGCAAAGAGAGGGGGCAAATGCCTGGAAAGCAGTGAGGAAAAATAGCTGAAGGATTATGGAATCATCTCGGATGTCCAGGCCCTGAGTAAGGCAACACCGACTTCAACCCCAGTTCTTCATTAGAATATTAAAAAATGATGCAAAATTGCCTTTGGTATCAGAGAAAGATGACCAGGGAGGCCAGCTGGCTTTAAGCAGCTGATGTTTTCTCCACACACCCCTGTCTCCAGGGCAGACCTCAGATTTGTTGCATTATCTAAGCTCAAAAACAGGCTGGAGATTTTAATACCAATCCCACTGCCTGGCTTTGAGTATGAACAGAACGGGAGCTGAGACACGTAAAAAATAGCACTGTTAAAAATAACATCAAAAATGCTCCAATTTGGGCCCTCAGGCCCGCAGAGAAAGACGTTTCATTACCCAAGTCTAGGAAATTAATTGTGCTTTAATCATTTTTTCACTAAAAAAGGCAGGTCTTTTTGGCTTGCTTGGGGAACCCTGAGCCAAGCTCCACCACTCCTTGCTCATCTCATCCAGGATCCAGCCCAGGGCTCACTGCAGCATCTGGGATCGTCCCCTGGACCAGCAGCACGAACTCTGCACCCCTCCACGTCCCACACATGGTGCTAATTCATAAATAACACCATTAATAAACAGAGCACCAGGACTCCCTGTGTGCAAACAGCCCAAAGCATCTCCTCCTCCATCTCCCCTCCAGAACAGGTGAGATCCTCATTCCAGGCAAAAAAAAAAATCAATTTATTATGGGTTTTAAAGGGATCAGACAAGTTTGGCATCAGGTGAAGGAGTTCAGGAGCACATCCAGGAGCTGCAGCCCCTTCCTTTGGCATCTCCAGGGCTCCGAGGGAGCCCGGGCAGGCTCGGGGTGGGTTCCAGAGCCGGATCCGCTCGCCTGGAGCTCCAGCCTGGTGCTCCAGCCTGGTTTCCATAGAAACAGGGCCAGAGCACACAGGAGCTAAATCTTATTTACTGACTTAAAGAAAAAGGGCTGCACAAGCTGTAATTTAGTCCTAGGGGTAAATACGGCGTTATGAGGAATACAGAGATTTCTGTGATGGTGAAGAACGTGGCTTTTCACTGCTGCTTTTTCCTTTAACATCAATTATTATAATAGGATTAAGATAAATCAATGCACACCTCCTTTTAAAAAGTTCCACTGCCCGAATTTCCTAATAGATACTTACAGATAATTTTTTTATTAAATGCTAGTGGGTCTGGGAAGATTATTTCCTTTTCCCCAACCAGAAATAATCCCACCAACAAATGAGGAAATCTACACTTAGTAACAGGTTCTACCTTGGCTATAACCATCGTTTATAGCAAATATCATGACCTCAAGTCCAACAAGATGCTCTCAAACTGCAAGCTCTCATTTTTTTTCCCAACAGATATATTTAGACAAGACCAGAATTTCTGTAACAAACCACTTATGGACACCTGAGGGAAACACTGTTTGTAAAATATTTAATTTTGGCTGCATCCCTTGCTCTCTGCTAAGGAGGGCGCCTTCAAAAACACACACGCACCAAATCTGTCAATGCTTTGAATATTAAGATTTATAGGCTGGAGATATCCCTCAAATCACTCTGCCTTGCCCTGCACAACGGCAGGGTTGGAATATGTATTATTTGGGATGAATAATACATGATGGGAGCGTGAATCCAGTCCCAGCTGAGCACGGGCTCTCCAGCAAGGAGCCAGGAAGGTTTCTGGGACCACACCGAGCTGGCTGCAGGGAGCATTTATCTCTTTGCTAATGAAGGGAGTTGCTGCTCCAGCCTGGAAAAAGGGCTGGAAAATCCTAATTAGTGAATGGGATTCAAACCCCACGCACGTCACTCTCTGTGACAGCCCCAGTCTCATCCCATCAGAGATACTGGGGGTTTCTCCAGCCCTGGCTGCTGGGAGCCAGGCTCAGCTCAAAATAAATGAAGAACTGGCAAATATTTCCTTACTGCAGGGGACAGGAGGGTGAAGTGCATCGGGTAAGGAGAGGTCATTGAATAAAGGGAACCTCCAAAATTCAGGGAAGGATTGTGTTTAATCCCCTTTAACTGGGTTCAGCAAAAGGCAGCAATTTTCGGGAGGTTGTCCCCAGCCCAGCCCTGTCCCCAGGATGTGCCACATTTCCCATGTCCCATCATCTATCTCACCACAGAAAAACCCTAAAACTGCTTAATAACAGCCACAATGCAGAATAATTACTGACTCCTCTGTGTTATCTGTGGAAGATAAACCAGCAGAGATTGTAATGAATAACAGAACCTTCCATGAAATCAAGGGTGTGGCAAACTGTATCTCCTCCCATCCACAAACAGGAGTTTATCAGTGTTTCATCACAGCTTTTCAGTTGGACTGTCTTATCTCTAAAAGAAAATAACTAAACTTCACCAGTTTGACAACAATATTGTAACAAAACCTAAGATAATTTTAAATTAAACAATACTTAAATTCAGTATGAATAAATTTTGATAGAAAGAAATCTTAAACTACATTAACTTAATAAACTTACATGTAACAGAACTTTAAATTAACAGAACATAAACCTAATATCCAGCCAGGCCAGGAATCAGAGCAGCCCCTTCTGAGCCCAGCATTTCTCTGTGCTGGACCAGCCTCACAGCCCAGGCTGGACATTCCAAATTATTCTTTTTAAAATGACCACGGACGTGGCTTTTGAAGGCAGCCTGACAGCAGCATCTGATGTTTTCTCATTAGCTGAGCTGGGATGACATTGCTCATGGCTCTGCCAGGGTAATAAAGGAACCAGCCAGCAAACAAAGCAGAAATCAATATGGATGAGTGTAATATTTTTCATAATGTCTTTACTGTGCACAGCCTTCCTCGTGCAGCTATTCACAGACACACTTTCTCCTCTCTTTTTTTTTCTAGGCAATGAAGTGATGGGAAATGTTCTTATTCCACACCAGAAAACCCAACGCTGATTCATCACCCCTGAAGAGTTTATAAATTAAACCCAAATACGAGCAGACTAAATGAACACACCCAGCCTGGCTGGTGGAGCTGATGTTTCAGACACATCCTGAAGCCCAGGTCCTGCTGGTGACACTGGGGACATCCCCATGGCACCGTGTCCCCCCCAGGGCTGGGAGCAGGAAATGTGCTGAGCCCCTGGATGCTGAGGAAGAGAAGCACCACTCAAACAGGAAACTTTGCAAGCAAACACAGCAGAACCACATCCTTTCCAAAGGCATCCTCTCCGTGACCCCAAATGACCAAAGGGAGGGGGGAATTGGCAGCTCTGGGGGGGTGAAGGCTCCAAGCTGGAAACACAAGGGAATTACAGCATAAACTGGGACCTCCAGCAAGGATCATCCCACCCCAAAAGAGTTTCCACACAGAGAGGAGCAGGGAAAAACTTCCAGCTCCCAGCAGAGGCTCTGCTGCCCCACAGGGAGCCCTGGATTCGAGGCTGGGCACCTTCCCTGCAGCTCTGCCCTGCCCTGCTTGGCACCAGCAGCAGGAGAACTCCATTTTTCATTTATTTATCGCCAAGCAGGTGCTGCAGGATAAGCATGGAAACACCAAATTTCCTCCCAAAAAGCGTCAGGAGGTGAATCCACTGCCAGAGCAATGTCCCCGTTCCTGCCAGGGACTGCCACCGTGCCAAGCAGCATCAAAGGCTCCTGGTATCAATTAGGAACAGCAAAAATGATCTTAATTACTCACCCTGAGCAAACACCTCTGGAGCCAGCTGTGCTTCCAGGCTTGGTGTGGGCAAAACCTCGTGGACACAAAGGTGAAGCCACAGTCAGACTGCAAAAGCTTTGATGCAAAGCTTTTTTTTCTGATGCCAAGTTACCTGCCAGGCTCCACAAGTCACTGCCACCCTCTTCTGTCCCCTGTGTCACCTCCTGACAACCCCACTCCAGCTGCTTTAATATTAAGTAAGAGCAAATCTTTCACAGAGTCTTTCACCCCACGAGCCAAGTCCCACCATCAGAAGGCACCTGGCCACTTCAGGGCACCTGGTTGGATGCAGAAAGGGCTTTTTTCATTTTAAATTATCCACTTCTGCTGCTGCAAGGCTGAGCTGGCCTGCAAAGCAACCCAAAGGCTGCAATTCCCAGCCCTGCTCACAAAAACCAGACACTCTTTGCTGCTGCCATCTGATTTTAATTGTTGTGGCACAGCTGATTGTCTCCAAAGCATCCACGCAGGAAAATCATGGTTTTCCCCCAAGCAGCTGGTTGGTTTTTGGTACCTCCAGCAGGGGTTTTGAGTTTAATCAGGGAGAAAAGGAGAAGAAATGGTCGCTCTGTGGCTTTGCTGGTGGTGAGTAAGCAAAATCCATTGATTAAAAATGAGCAATGGGAAGAGGAAGCGCCTCTGTGCTCCACAAACAGCTCGGACACAATGGTTTATACTGCACATAAATGGAACACAGGGAGATAAACGAGCTCCTCTTGGACACTGGCCTGAGCCAAAGGGCTGCAGGAAGGGACCCTCTGCACTAAACAGGAATGACAACAGCAAAAAGGATGGAAAAGAAGATTTTACCTGGCTCGGAACGAGTCAGGCTTTGCTGGAGATGCCCAGCCTGGCTCCCAGAGCTGCTGCCTCTGCTCTGGCTCCAGCTGGGACATCCCAGACACCAGTGAGGCACAGGGAGCTGGGAGAAATTCCACTCTGGGAGGGTGGGGAAAGCCTGGCACAGGGTGCCCAGGGAAGCTGTGGCTGCCCCTGGATCCCTGGAAGTGTCCCAGGCCAGGCTGGACGGGGTTTGGAGCAGCCTGGGATGGTGGAAGGTGTGCAGGAGAGTGGAACTGGATAAGCTTTAAGACCCCTCCAACCCAAACTGTTCAGTGACCCTGCTCAACACGAGGACCCTGCACACCTCTAGCACTGATATTGCCACCACTCCTCAGCCCACATTACCAAAACCCCTGCAAGCAAAGCCATTTTCCAAGTGGAAATGGCATTTCCCAAAAGCACCAGAGCAGTGTGACCAGGAGAAAAGGCAGCAGGACGATGCCTGGGCTGTGCTCTGCACGTGTCGTGCCTCAAGCCCCAGAGCAGGGAGGAAGCCAAGCCATGCCTGGAGCAGCCAAGAAAAACTGAGCTGTGTTTATATCCAAAGCACTGAACAGCAGGTAGAAAAGCAGAGATCCAACACAGCTCTGTGCAAAGGGGAAATGGGGGTTATCCACGGCCAGATTTTTAAGGAATAATTGTGTTATATACCCTAATATCCTAAATATATATTAATATATCCTAAATATATATTAAGGGAATATATTCAGTGCTGTGGGCTTTGCACTGAGTGGTTCATTGCTTCAGAGCAGGCAGAAAGGGAAATAAAGATATAAAGGGAAATAAAGATATAAAGCCTGATAAAGATATTTTCTCCTGTGCCCCCATGCAGATTCCCACTGGGAAAACACGAGTGTGTTCATTTATTGCATCACCAGGTCTGTGGGGCCAGTGAGTCACAGAGGCTGGGGGAAATCTGCTGTGGGCAACTGAACTAAATTGCCCAAAATCTGCCCAAATTGCCCATCACCCTGACCCCCCGAGGCCAGCAGCACAGCCAGCACCCCAGGGGTGTTATTGTTGGAGAAAGCAGGATAAATCTGCAAGGGAAAGGGGGGATGGAAAGTGTTTTAACTCCTAGGAGGGGGAAAGAGAAATACGGAAAAAAAAGGAAGAGTTGAGGATACAGAGCGGAGCTCAGCTGCCTGCCCTGGCCCTCCCCAGCAGAATGTGCACAAACACATCCTGTGGCCAGGGCTTTTCATCTGCTGCCAGGGAGATAAAGGGAATTCCTGCTGCTGGGGCAGTGCCTGGTGAGAGGCAGAGCACAAGGAGCCACCCTGCACAGCCAGGGTGACACAGCCCTGGGGACAGCCCCAAAGCCTCCCTCCCTCCTTTGGGTGGGCCTTGGGAAGGAGCCACAGGGATCTGAGCCCTGCCTGGAATTCCTGTGGGAATGATGGGGGGAGAATAGAGAGGAAAGGCAGGGCTGAGGGCAGGGGATCCAGCCAGGGGACACAGCAGTGACAGGAGCTGCTGGCTCCTCGGAGTGGAGACTCCATTTGGGATGGATCCATGCCCAAACCCCCGTGCCAGGGACAGAAACCCCAAAAACTCCCCGTGGGTGGAGGGTGGGGTGGGTTTGGGGAGGGTCTGGCAGCGCTCAGGCTCTGCTCCTGCAGGTCCCAAGGGTGCCAGCACCCCACAGAGCTCCCTGGCTGCTCATCCCAGCACCAGGAACAGCTGGAAGCTGCTGGGATTTCTGTCTGGAAACAGCATCTGGGGGGAGTGAAGGGGGCACAAAACGAGGGCAAAGCAGACAGACAGGGATGGGAAAAGGCTGGGGGTGTTTAAGCCTAGGAAGGTTCTCTCCAGGATTTACCCCAAAGTAGCTAATCTGCACTAACAGGAGTAAAACAAAGAGTGATGTCACCAGCTCCATCTGCTTCGAATTTGCTCTGAGATTTAAATCTCCCTAATTAAAATATGAAAATATGAAAGAGAGAGAGATAAAAAAAAACCCCACCAACATTTGCTAAATGAACCCAGAGCGAAGCAAACATCCCCACACATACACAAAATGCCTTTCTTTGCAAGCAGCTCAAAATGTGGGCACTGGGAAGCTCAGAGGAGTCATCAAAGGTTATAAAAACCAGCAGGGTGGGATGGCAGCTGGTTTGGGAGGTGACACCCAGCCCTGGGTGCCACAGCAGCCATGGCACAGCCCAGCTGCACTGCTGCTGGTGGCCTTTCAGTGGCTGTGCAAATGGAAAACCCCATGAGGCTGACACCACATCACCCTGTCACCTCCTGTGAGCTTTGGTGTCGGGGCAGAAATGGTTTTATTCCAGTTGAGCTCTTGAGCAGAGACGAGACTCGCTCGCAGTGAGGTCGTGATCTGCCACTGTCAGCTCAGCCAGGAAAAGCTCTGGGCAGCTTGGGATTCCCTCAGGAACAGTCCTGGAAGGAGAATGAGCCCAGCAGGACCTGGCAGGACCTGGCAGAGGCCCAGGGAGCACCAGGTGAGGAGCCCCACGGTGAAGTCTGGGACTCGATCCTGGGGCTGGAGACAGAGCAACACAGGTCCAACCAATGTGGTTATAACATACATTCTCCTCTTTATTCACGAGATGGCTGGTGATATACAGTAAGAATAGTTTACAGTAACAGGTGCATTTCTATTGGCAGTGAAGCGTGGATAAATATGTAAACAATCACAGTTTAAGGCAGCTACCATGTCTTTATTTACTCTATTCTATTGATACCCATACCTTAACCCAATTTCTAACTGCGCCACAAGCTTATCTACTTCTACACAGGCCCAAAGCTGAGGCCAGTTTGGGATAGCTCAAATCTCATTCCACAGCACATTATGCCCACGATCTCTAAGAAATTTGGTTACACCACGGTGTCTGCCCACGGAGCTGGCTCCAGTTTCATCACAGGTCAGACCCATCCTGGCAAACCATCAGCAGCTCCAAGGTGGATTTCCCCAAGCCTCCCTCCCCTCCTGCCCCTCAGCTGCACCCCCAGAGTGATCCCCTCTGAGAATTCTCCCAGTGCTGAGGCTGCAAATCCAAACAACCCCAAATTTCCAGAGCCATCAGTGCTTTCACAGCCTGAGGCACAGCCTTGCAGAGATCTGCTGGCCCAGAACTGCTGCAGCACCAATGTTCTCCAAAAAACTCCACGTGGGGCTTCTTTCCCATAACCACAGTTCCAGGCCCTTATCTTCCTAAAAATTTACAATATTTTAATTGATTACAATTAAATTATACCATTTTAAAAATTGATTTATTGGGGATACACCTGTATTTCAGCAGCTGGTTCTTCTCCCCAGATGAAAGCCCCTCTTCCCAAGTTTATCCCACAAAACCTCTGGGCATCAGCAATGTTGGGATACAGGGCTGCTGCTTCACTGCTTTAACATCCCAACTCACACAGCTCCTTGGGATCTGATTTATAACTATAGCAGAAAACCTTATTGGAATCAAAACTAATTTATAGACTCAGGAGGGGGAAGAAAAATAAAAAACAAATTGACGTTTTCCAGATCACACACCGTCGCTGTAAATCAATTTCCATTTTGTGCCCCTGGTGCAAGCTGCTTCCAGCCTGGGTGAATAAATGCCAGGAGTAATGAGTTTGGAAACAACCAGTAACAAAGAAGTGACAGCAGAAAAATCCTTCTCCTGCCAGGAAACCCCAAGTGCAGATTAAAGCAATTACCAAAACCCCAGTGACGAGGCAGAGAATTTGAACAAGGAGCTGATTTTCTGTCTCTTTTTTTTTTTTTTTTTTTGTCTGTTTTACCTTCCAAGCAAAGCCACAGAAGATGCTCAATCCTCTCCTGCTCAGCAAATGAGCTCACCACTGTTGGAGGGGGATGAACTGAGCAGCAATTTTGGGTGTGGGTGATGAGTGTCCCAGTGATCTGAGGCTCTTGGAAAGCAGGAGGAGGGCAGGAGAGGGCTGAGCAGGGAAGGGCTGGGCACAGAAAGGAACAGCAGCTGCAAAATCCACCCCTAATGCACTCACAAACACGTCATGGGGTCAGCCAGCAAACTGCAATTTCCTGCAGGGTGTCTCTTCCCTCTGGTTGTTTCTGCCCCGTGCTGGTGCAGTTTGGAGATTCCCCTCATCAAGGCTGCCTCATCTCCCTCGAGGTTTGGGGTTTTGGTGCTGGAAAATGTCATTTCACAGCCAAATCCAGCTGGAGAATGCCACAGGGGGACACTAAAAATGCAGCAGAGCCCCCTCCTCATGCAGCAGCACTGGAAATGTCACAGCAGATCTCCAACCTGAGAACCATCCCAGTGTCACTCCTGAGCAGAAGGCCTGGCTGTCACCAAGAAGATGCTCTCAGTGCCATCTGCTCTCCTCTGCAAGCCCCAGCTCCAGGGGCACAGACAAAGCTCTCTGTTTAACAGACCTGTGCTCCTCAAGGCATCTCCTGGAGCTCGTGTTGCTCTTGCTCCAAGAGCAGATTTCTCCCTCCCTCACAGAGATTTCTGCTCACAAAGAGCTTTGGGATGAAAAGGAAGGCATGTAAAATCATCCACTTTTACTGGTGCTTTTTATTTCTTACTTTCCACTTTTACTTTTTTACCAAAGATTAAAAGCCAAGCACAAAGTCTGGCTGACAGCAACCAGCTCAGGAACCGCCAGACATCGTTTCCCCCAGAGCAAACACTGAGATAATAATTGAATAAACTCACAAGGGGGTGAAATCACAGATGAAAGCAGAGCCCAGGTGAGACTTCACACACATCCCCTCAACCCACAGCCACTTCTAGAGACACACATCCCACGTGGGGATTTTTTGGGGTTATTTCTGTCAAGTTCCCAAAGAATTTGGCAGCTGGTGAAGCTCGGCAGCCAAGGATCCCAACAGCCTCTGATAAGGAGTGATCCTCTGACCACTGGAATCGCTTGATGTATGGGAGTAATTTGAATTTCTGTATCAGAAATGCAAATTCAGCCCCGGGGCCATTCTCCTGGATGTGGCTGCTGGCACACACGTGCTCCAGAGGTGAGTTCTATGGAAAATGAGAGTGGAGCTAATTACTGGTCCCGGCACACTGAAGCTTTTGTTACAGCTCAGAAGGGAAAGAAACAAAAGACTGGTGTGAAAACCCACCAGGGTGACTCGTTTTTGTCTTCCACTGAGAAAAGCCTGGCTAAGACAGATCTCCTGCATTGAGGGGAGTGAAAGGCAGTGCCAGGTCCCATCTGTCCTTGTCTGGCTTGCTGTGTCCATGGAGGAGGGGATGCTGCTGGGAGGAGGTGGGTGCCAGGGCAGGACTCTCCAGAGCACCCAGGGATTCCTCACACTGCAGCTCTCTCCAGGGCTGGGTGCCCTGGGGTTTATAAAAGCCCGATGTGTGAAGAATTTGGGGAATTTGTGGCAGTGAGCCAGGATTTTTTAAAAGAAGGTGGTGAGTTAGCACCAGCACTGCTGCCTGCTCTCTGCTCCAGCACATGCAGAGCCACCCCTGACTGCTCCACGCTCTGAAAATCAATGTTTTTAGCAACAGAAGAAGGGTAAAACACCCAGAGCTGATGTAAAACCCCAGCAGAGGCAGCAAATGGAGCAGAGCGTGAGCATCACCTCAGGATGAGGGCAGCTGTGTTTTCCCAGAGCAGGAACTGCACCCCTGGCTCTGAATCCACCAGCTCCATCCTCCCCCCTGGCAGTGATGGGCACAGAGCACCCTGAGCTCGCCCTCCTCACTGAGCCACTCCTGGAAAAGCACCACCAGCAGCTCCAGCACCCAAACTCAGATCTGGGGGAACACAAAAAGAATAAAGTTTGTGGGTAAAAGCTCAAGAGGGGTGGCTCAGCTCCCCTGCTGCAGAGGAGTGTCCCTATTTCCCAAGAATTTCAGCTTGGCTTCAACAGTTCCATCACCAAAGCCACCACAGCCCTGGCATGAGTGACAGCAAAATTTGGGTGTCCTGCTCACAGAGGGACCAAGGGAATGGAAACTCCACGTGGCTGCTTCACAACCCCAGCAGCTTTACACCTTCAAGGGGAAGCTGGAGAACAATGATACCAGTTCCTGGCACCGGTTTTTTTGGGTTTTTTTCTGCAGCAAAAAGCTTTTTCCAGCCTGGGAGGAAGGGAGCAGCTGGCCCCGAGCCCAGGGCAGGCACCCACACACCCCTGGCCACGTGGATGCTGCACAGCAACAGCCCCAGCTTTGGCACCAGGTTAAAGCTCTGGAAACCTTGACACGAGTGGGGAGAGCTTCAGCACAGCCCCAGGGCCAGGCAGGAATGAGGGATCCAGGGCTTTTCCATCCTGGGTGGTTCTGTGAGGGGCAGCGAGGGGCTGGGCTGAGCTCCTGGAGCTCCACTGGGTCTCCAGCCTGGGCAGGAACATTCCTGGGGGAGGAGGAGAGGCAGCAGCATCCCTGAAAACCCCAAACACAGGGATGGGAGGTGTTTGGTACAGCCTGTGCACTGCTGGATGGACAGACAGGCCATGGAATGGATTTATTCCCAGAAAAAAACATGGAAATCTCACCTATGGAACAGAGCATAAGGAGGAAAACCAGAATGCAAAGGGAAAGGAAGTGGAAAGGGAAAGGAAAGCATCTTTCACTGTCATGAACAGAACAAAAGCCTCAAATCACTCAAAACAAGGCACAGGGTCCAGTCTGTGGGCAGAGTCAGGCCGAGTCTTGCTCAGGAGCTGCTGTGAAGTGACAGGAGCAGCTTGATCTGTGCTCTGCAAACCCTGGAGTGCTCCTGTGCTTCCCTCACAGGCCCAAACTGCAGCCCCTGCCCTCCTGCACCACCACCTTCTCTCAGGTCTAAATACTGATAGAACATTTTTAATATAATTTTTAATATTTTTATTATTATTAAAAGCTACAACGCTTGCTTGTTTGACTGAAGGAGAAACCCGCTCTGTGCAAAGCCTGGCAGAAGTGCAAGGGAAGCATTTTCCCCGTGATTGACAAGATAAAGCCTCCCCATGATTGACAGGACAAAAGACTTTTTGTTTTCAGTTGATAGGCAATGCAGTAATTTTCTTTGAACGGCATCTTTTCTCCCCAAGTCCTTCTGGAAAAAGCACAAACCACAGGCTGAACCCCACATTGAGCTGTATTGATCCCCTGCCCTGGGGAGGAGGCTGAAAGCCAATGGCTGCCACGTTTTCCATGGTCCAGAGCCTGAAGAACCCAAGAAAAATCAAATATTAGAGAGCCAGTGCCACTGCTGTAAGAGCCACAATCCCTGTGCAAACAGGAACATCTCAGCCCATCACCCTCTGGGTGAGGAGAGCCTTCCCTGAGAGCAAATCCTACCCATCCCTGCCTGTTCTCCTCTTTTTCCTCCCCTCATCAGCTTCTCCTGTCCAGCAGAAACAAAACAAAAATCACATCAAGCGTGTTATGGTGACAGATTCATGTTGGGAGATCCCAGCACATCCCACAGACTCCAGAAACCCCAACCCTGCAAACCCCTGAGGCCCTGTGGAGCAAGAAACTCACCCCAAGGTTTAGATTTGCCCTCAGGAATGACCTTTACTGCTGTGACACCAAAGGATTGTTAAAAAGTGGGTGTCACCCCCTCCCTGTGCCCTTCAGGGCTGATAAAACGTGGGTGTCACCTCGTTTATGTCACCTTCTCTGGTGTCCCAGTGGAACCTGCTGGCTGAATTATTCATTTTGGGGGATGCTATGGCAGCCCCAGAGTGGGACACGAGCAAGGTTTGCTCCTGCAGTGTCTCTGTCCAGTTCCCAGCTCTCAGAATAAAAAAACTCACCAGATTAAATATCATTTTAAATTAAGACAAAACACACTGTGTGAAAAAAAATCCCAAATAATTTGCTTTTTAAACTATGAGCTGAATTTCAGCCAGAATTAGGCGGCTTTTTAAATTAAGGGTTTGTCTGGAGAATTAAATAAGGTGAGAAATCCCCTTGGCCTGCTGTAACCCCAGTAGGGAAATGCTTTGTGAATCAAGAGGAACAGATCCTGGCACAGCTGGTGCACACATCCACGGGTTCTGTCAGTATTTAGGAATAACACACGATGTCATTCACCCCACAGAAACCCCACCACATTCACCTGGAGGGATAAATCTGAATGAGAACGAGGCACAAACAACCCCAAACTCTCAGAAACCAAACCCCACCAGCACAACAAACAAAAACGTGCAGGTTCATCACCAAAATCACACCAGTAAAATCTCATTTTCCTGAATCACCAGCCAGCCTGACCCTGCCAAGCAGCAGAAAAGAGCAGCAACAACCCCAGCGAGGCAGAGGCAGGAGCTGCTCCACCAGCTCTCTGTGCTCTGCAGCCTTCTCCTGAAAAATAATAATAATAATGATGATAATCCATAAGCAAAGGAACAGAAACATTGTGCTTTGCCTGTGAATAATGACTTGGGACAGGGGGAAGAGAGACACCCGTGCCTGGTTAATGACACAGCTCGCATCTGCGTCCCTCCCCGAGAAGTTCATGCATATTTCAAAAGGCCAGGAGCTCCATTACTCCTTACTTCTCATAATATCACAAGATTAGAGTCCATCAGGGAGAAAAAGGCAAAGAAAGCATCGCAGAGAGGGGGAAATGTCACTCTGATTGACTCCCTGTCGCTGTGAAGGGGTTTCTGTGCCCGCTGGGATGGGATGTGTGCCTTGGGCTGGGTGAGGAGAGGGGATCTGGGGCAGGCAGGGGGCTCAGGCTCTCTGTGGGGCCAGCAGGGATTGCTCTCAGTTCTGTTCCCCCTGCAGAATCACCCTGGAGAACCATTAACTATGAACCACAGCTCCCTCCAACAGAGAGGAGAAGCCACCCCAGCTCGTCCTGCTGGTGTGGGTCTGCCCTGGCAGCAGGGATGGTGGGTTTGTTTTTTTCCTTTTTGTTTTTGCTGACAACCAAATTCTTTGAGCAGTTTTGCCCTTTTTTTTTTTTTTTTAAGAGCAAAGGGGTGGGGAAAAAATTGAATTTTCAGTTAATCTGTGACTCAGAAGGGCAGGAACTGAGTTTCAGCAAGTTCCCCTGAGAGGGCAGGGCTGTGATGGCTTTGAGCTCATCATCACCCTCCAGGAGAGCTCAACTTCCCTCCCTGACCCTGAGCCCAGAGCCAGCCAGGGCCAGCACAAATCCCACACTCAGATTTGATCCCACCAGGAGCATTTTATCCCACTCCAGGTCAGCTCCCAGGGATGGAGCAGCCTCCTGGAGATGTCACAGAGCAGGACAGGCCTCCAGGATTTCTCTGGATCCTTGGAGGTGGCTGTGGGGCAGGAGGGACCCGCTGGGAATGCAAAACCAGCAGTGCAAAAAATCCTTCCCCAGCAGCACCACAGACTGCCCACCTCAGCTCCTGACACTATTTGATACAGAATTCACTGTATTATTTTCTTCTTGCCCATACAGTCATTTTTACTTGTGTAAAAACTCAGGCATTCATTTCTGTTTGCACAATTAAAAATATGGAGGGAGAAATATGAAATTACTCAAAATCCTTCCCGAGCAGCAGCAGCACCACAGACTGCCCACCTCAGCTCCTGACACTATTTTATACAAAATTCACTGCATTATTTTCTTCCTGCCCACACTGTCACCATCCACTCGTGTAAAAAAACCTGATAATCACTCTGTTTGCACAATTTAAAATATGTGGGGGAAAAATATGAAATTACTGAAATGCCCCACAGGTTACCAACCCAGCCAAAGCCTCAAGATTTGCATCTAATGAGAAATTAGTGAAGGAAAAGCCCTGATCCTGCTGCCCTGGCTCCATCCTCCCCTCTGCAAACCACCAGCTCCTGCCCAAGTTTTCCCCCCTCATCTCTCCCCAGCCCTCAGCTCCATATCCTTGATTACCAACTCATTTGTGCAGGAACCAAAAAAACAAAAAACTTCACAGCACAGTGACTAAAACATTAAAGCAATAAAGATCTGGGTGTTTATATAAATCATCACATAAATATTTTGGCTGTAAATTGAATTGATTTTTCCCCCCCTTGCTTAGGCAATATTGATGGGGTGATGGTTTTGTGCATTACAGGAATACTTTTTTTTCCTCTCACAAGGAAATGGATGAAGAAAGCCACACGAGGAATAGAGTTCTTCCAAAGGCTGAAAGAGGGAATCCTGGAATGATTTGGGTTGGAAGGGATCTAAAAGCCCATCTCATTCCAATCCCCTGGGCAGGGACAGTTTCTGCTATTCCAGGTTGCTCCAAGGCCACTTCTCAGGGCTCAGGTGACACAAAGGACTCACAGATAACCAGTTCCAAAGTCATCCACCACAGTTTGTGCTGCAAATCTTGTGCATAAGCCTAATTTTTGGGGGATTTCTGCTGGATGGGTGGACTAAAAAGACAAAGCTTGAGGACAGTTTGAGGCTCGTGATGCTGAAACCCAGGAAAATCAATGGCACTGTCCTGCAGGTTGGGGAGATCCTCCATGGAGCTTCATCCTTCCACGAGGTGACAAGGACAGCACTGCCAAGGAGTTCACCACACCCAAATTCAGACCAAAAAACGGAATTAAAGCAAAGCACAACCCCAGCTGCAGAGGGGCAATCCCATCCCCAGCGCTCCCATCCCACAGGGATGCCCAGACATCAAATTTCCCCGCGTCAGCTCTTTCATAACCAGGGAACAGCCAGCTGGAGCAGGAGGGGGACAAAAAAAAATTGCCTCTCCATTGATTTTAGAGCTGTTCAAAGAACTTAGTGCCCCACACTCGTGCAGCATGTGCAGCTCTTTTCTCTCCGCCACGCTCCAGCACCTCCTGTGTCTGCAGGGGCCAGGGTCCCACTGCTGCTGATGGGGATTTAACCCTCTCCTGCTAATATTTTACTCATGGCATGGGGTCACGTTTCCCTTTCCCTCTTGAAAGGCATCTCCAGCTCATTGGCAGAGGGGAAATTAAGGGGGGGATCGTGGGGAGGTGTGAGGCCGGGCCGTGAGGATGGCGCGGCGCGCGGGATTATTTCCCGACAATGAAATTAATTGGTGTCATCAGAGAGCTGGCATTAAAAAACATGGGGGATTATTGCCTCCTCATACATAAAACATGCCACGGTGGTGTTTTATTTGGTTATTTCCTGTGCATTGAGGCTCCCCCCTGCACAGGGGGGTTGGAGGAGATGAGGGTGGGATGGTGATTCGCAGCCAGGAATTGGGGCTGAGGATTGAGGCAGAATTAACCAGGGTGGTTTTTGGGGGAAGTGGCTTCCTTTGGTCACCTGGGATGCAGGGATTTGCCTGCTGCAGGCACTTCTAGGGAGTAAATCCTTCTCAGTACTGGCACAACTCATGTTCAGCTGAACCCTCCTCAATCCTCCAAATTTCAGGTTTCCATCTCCCTGGGCTCTCCCGTCCCGCCTTGGTGACCCACAGAAACCACACAAAGAGAGCAGAGGATTTTGAGCCTAAAAGTGGAAGATTTTGGCCCTGGCTACACTGTCTTTCCCCTCAATATTCAAAAATTCCTGAATTTTTTTTGTAAACTCCACTCACCTGAGAGAGGCAGATGAGGTGGGATCATCTGAGCAAAGCAGAGTGAATACACAGTGATAAAAAAAAAATAAAAACAATTAATCCCAAGCCTTGAGAAGGCATGTGTGAATGTGTTTTGTTCTGGGAGAAAAAGAATAAATAGTAGCCTTAAGTCAGGATAATATTTATCCACATGCTTCTCTTTGAAGTTGAGCCCTTGTTGACTTCACGTGGTGTGTGCACACACTAAGTCTCCTCCAGAAGAGGCTTTTCTGAAAGCCCAGCCTTGAGCAAGGAGAAGAAAGGAAACTCTTCAAAACCAGGTACTAATGGAGAAAAATAAACCTCATCACCAGGGGAATTACCACTGTCCCTCGCAGATCCAGAAGGGGATTTAAACAGCTTCATCCCTGCACCTTCTGCAGATCCGTGCAGCAGCCTCTGAGCTCACAGGACTGAATTGTGTGGCAGGAAAAGCAAACTGAGAAGGGCAGCCCAGTTAATCTCCAAGATAAATCCCCATTCTCTTGGCTGCTGCCACAAAGAGGAATTTCTCTGTCCTGCCTTTTCTCCTGCCATCACTTGGATGCATTTCCACGCCTGGCAGGAATACCTGGGGAGCTCGAGGGACAGTGACAGGCAGGAGCAGGGACAGTGACAGGCAGGGACGTGCTGGGCTGGGGCAGCACCACATCCAAAGCCCTGCAGGAAACTTCTCCCCAGTCCCACAGAGCAGGGAGTTTGTCCCTTGTCTCCAGTTTATTTCTGTTTTCTGAAGCAGCTCCGTGCATTTCCCTTTCATCTTTCCCCAAGCAGTGATGGGGGGCAGTTTCTGCCCCAGCCTTGGCACCCCAAATCCAAATTTCAGCATCCAACTACACCTTTGTGCACATTTCACATATTTCAGCCCAGCTTTGCTCAGCACATACCAAGGGGCAGGAAATCAAACAGCCCTGCCTTCCCCAAACAGAAGCACCACAAGGACCAGAGCCATCATTCAGCTCCTTCCTTTCCCCCTCAAATGCTTTTTTTTATCCCGTAAGAAATTCCAAGATAATCACACATCACAGATAATCATCAGTATCCAAAACCCTCTTTCACTTCACCCTCTGCAAACAACTGGAAGGGGAAAGTTTCCCTCTCCATATCTTGCATTTCTTAACTATTTCCATGGGTCCTCTAGCTGCTTTCCTAATCCTAAAGCAGAATTCTAAATTCCAGCCTGGCACCCTTAACGAACACAACTGGGCAATGTCTTATCTGACCTTCCTTCACTTTATATATATTTATAGTCATGCTTCATTTTTCCTTAAGTGTGCCCTTGTTACCTCATTTACTCATTTATGTTTCAGAGGAGAACAGGGTGAAAAATGGATTTAATGGACCTAGAAATAGAGTGGGGGAAAGCCACAATAATCTAAAGATCTGCTTGTTCTCCAGACAGCTCCCACCACCAGGAACGTGCTGCCGTTCATCTGCATCGATTCTTCCCCCTTCACAAACCTTTCTGTGGCCAGGCAGAGCTGGAAAAGCATCTGGGGAAGGTGAAGTGACTGAAGTCAAACAGGTTTTGGGCCATTTTACACCTGTTTAGACATTTTAGAAGTGTCTGCTGAGACTCCGCAGAATGAACAGCTCCCAGCACAGAACTCTGCTTCCAAAAAGCTTTCCCCAGCATCACCTGCCAGCCCAAGGGGCTGCATCCCATTTTAGCTGCTCCCACGTTTCCCAGCACTGCCCTTTCCCTGCATTTTGCAGGTCCCTGGCACTGTGAAAACACAAATCCCAAAGCTGAGCATCCCTGGCCACATCCCTGCCCAGGCCAGCCTCTCCTTCCCTCCCCCCAGGGCTCGTGCTCTGAACCTTCCCTGGATTTTTCAGCTCTCCCCTGCTCCAGGTGAGGAGCCAGGAGCTGCCAGAGCAGGGGGATGAGGTGGTGAAGGGTCAGGCTGTGCTGCTGCTCTGAAGGATAAGTGCTCTTCTGTGAGCCATTGAGGGAGGAGAGGCGCAATAAAATCACAGACCCATGGAATCCCTGAGCTTGGAAAGACCTCCAAGATCATCACCCAGTCCAGCCATTAACTCAGCACTGAAAGAATAAGGCAGGGGTGTGCCCAGTGCTGCTGCAAGGGACACTGAAACCCCCCTGATGTCCCCAAACCAGCTGGGGACAGGGGAGGGGTGCCCCCAGCACGTCCCCAGGCCCCCCAAAGTGAGGGGCACAGAGGAGATGGATGTCCTCACACCACAGCTGTCCCCTCCCCTGGCCACCAGCCCCTGTCCCACACAGAGCAGAGTCTTGGGGATGAGTCTGGGCTCCCTGGCAGATCCAGAAAAATCTACTGGGATCCATCCAAAAGCCTCTGGAGCCCACAGTCCACCCCTCGAGGAGGGTTCCTGCGGGGCTGCATCCTAAAGGAGGAGATTTCACAGCAGCCAAACCCGCAGTGCCTCAGGCCAGCCCAGCCCTTTGTGCACACAGAGGGAAAAAACCTCCTCTCCATCCCATCCCTGCTCCCCTCTGCAGCTCCCAGCCTGCAAACTGAGGGGTGAGGGGGGTCAGACAGGAGCAATCTGTAATTTCCCTGCACAGCTCTGCTCCATGGATCCACCACAAGGGCTCTGGAATCAGGACCCGGTCCAAAACTGCCCAGTCTCCAACATTATGAACAAAAACTCCTCCCTGGCGTTTTCTTTAAGCCTCAGTCCTGCAAACCTTGCAATTACTCATTAACTGAGTTTTCAGAGTCACTTTTCAAGTTTTTGTGCCCTTGGAAATGCAGAAAAAGCCTGAAGTGTTGCACAAGTGCTCCTTTCTCACTCGAAAAAAACAAAACTAACAAAACCTCCAGAAACGGCCTTGCAGTAATGCTGGTTTTAAAATAATTCACTTTTAAAGTACCTAAACCACAGCCCCTGAGTTCTCTGCAAGCCCATGCTCCAACCTGGGAGCAGGAGGTCCAGAAGAAGCCCTTTCCTTAAGGGACAACCATGGTGAGCAGGCAAAGGACAAAAAAAAAATCACAAAAATCCCTGCTCTCTGCAGGGCTCAGGGCTGGACATCCCCAAAATCCTCATCCCCCACAACTCCCCTGCAAACCCCTTTTCCTGAGCTTCTTCTCAAGCTTTGCACCCACAGCTGTCCCAGTTTACCCCCTCCAAAAAAAATCACATTTGGCAGCTGCCCAGGAGAAACAGCCCTGTGAAAACACAGCCCAGCAGGATGCCAGCAAACAAGTGTTAACCCCTTTCCCTCCCCCAGATCCCTCCTTTTCTTTTCCCTTTCCCGTCTCCCCTTGGCTTTGAGGGTCCCCAGTGGAGCAACCAGCACGTCCCAGTCTGGGGAAGTTGTGATCCCAGGACGGGCTCGACATTTCATGGGTGCACAAATGGAATTTGCCAAGAGGCATTTTAAGAGTCGGTGCTTCACACTCCAGTAATTAGAACAGTATTATGAAGGGAAAAAAAAGAGAAAAAAAATAGGGGGAGGGGGAGGGCAGGCAGCAGAGCTCCCACAGGGACTTGGCTGGGGGAGGAAAGGGGCTGAGCAAACACCCAGAGTCAAGAGAGGCCCCAAGGCAAGAGTCCTCCACAGGACCCCTGCAGGCTGGACTTCAACCAAAGCCTTCTCCACTTCCCAGCTCTCCATTTTTCCGTGTGGGAGTGTTTTTAAATGAAATTTCTGATTTGGAGATCAAATGTGGGGCTGAGGAGTGAGACCCGGCTGCCTTCAGTACCTCGTCAGGGTCAGTGTGGGTTTTCTGTTTCCAGGCAAGCAAATTCAATTCAAGGTCCTGCTCCAGACACTCCCAATGAGTAATAAATCTCTATTGTTTCATGAAGAATAAATATCTATTCTTTTAATGAAGAAACAGACATTGAAGTCTAATCCCACTGAGCACTCAGCCCCAAAAATCAGATTCTCACAGAGGAGCTGTCATCCACATCTACAAAAATCAGAACACCCCAAACTGTTGCATCATCTAAACACACATCAAATCATCTCCACTATGACAGGATGGAACACCCCAGCTGAGAAAAGGAAACAGAACCAGGCAAACCCAGGTGCTGGTGGATCCATCCCTGCCACCTCCCTGGCCACTGGAGCATCCTCTCCAGGGAACTGGGGGGCTCTGTTTGCTCCCCAGCATCCCACACTGGAGTTCCCAGTGCAGAGCCCACACAGCCAGCTTCACTGGGGGATTTCCAGAGGCCAGAAAATCCATTTTTAAATAAAAACCTCCTTTGCTGTGCCTTGTGTGAGGCCAGCCTGGGAGCAGGGCTGGTGTGTGGGGTGCAGGACACTGCACAATGGTTACTCAGAGCTGCTGAAAGTGGGACTCAGTCAGCTCCACTCACATCTGCAGCGAGCTGTGATCTCAGCCCCGCTGCTGGAGCACAGAGGTCCCTTTGATAAATCTCTCTGTACAGGGACTGCAGCACTATTTCCGCATGAAAGAAATATATTCCATTTTTTCTCAGTAATCTTTGCAGGGCACTGGCTCGGAAGAGCGAGTTTCTCTCTCCCTGCTGCACTCCATCAGGCTCAGGTACGGGCAGGGAGCTCTGTCTCACACCCTGCCTCTCCAAGCACTTATTTCAGCCAGTCCCCCTGCACAATCTCCAGTTGTTTGGTCTTTGATGTGTGCCCTGAGCAGAGTTTGTCCCTGAGATCACGCTCAAAACCTTCCCACTTTTGTTCTGTCTGAACTCTGTGTAAAGGGAAGAAAATTTCCTCTTTTTAAATTTTTTTTTTCTTGAGGAAACTCCACAAATCTCCACTTTCGCACCCCTTCTCTGCAGAGATGTGCACATTTTAAATCAGATGCACAAAATCCAGAGGGTTCACCTGCCCAGGAGCCTGTGTGGGGGTGACATCCACCAAATCTCCACCAAATCTCCAGGGAATGCACAGCACCAGCAGCTCTGGAGCTGTGTCCCTGCTCCCATCAGATGTGGGACAGCAGCAGCTCAGGGCACAGCACTGCCACTGCCACTGCCTGGCATCCAAATGATGCCCAAAAAATGAAGTTTTGCCCCAGGATTAGGATGGGAAGCTCCACCAGGACATGCACAGAGCTGGCTCTTACTCCCAGCCCTTTGCACATCGCTCCTGCCCGGGGTATTTTGAACCACTTCTTCCCAAAATCTCCAGTCCCAGCCTGTGGAATCCCCGCCGTCTGTCAGGCAGGGAGGTGAAATCCCCACCACAGCTCCCTCAGCCTCTCCCACACGAGCCTCACTCACTCCAAGGGCTGACTGCAAACATCAGTCAAGCCCACGCTGGCTCAGAAATTCCTGAAATTACAACCCCGAGAGGCCTGGAAGAGGAAATAAGAGCCCCTGACAAAGGGCACAAAGTGCAATGCCCACATCATCAGCTTCCCCCAGGCTGCTACCATGATTAGGCTCTAACCCGTAATTAGCAGGAGGAGAATGATGAGGAAGAGGAGGATTCTGGCTCACACACCATTAGCACTGAGGGTGCAAATGAATTTTCTGCAGCAGCACCATCTGAGGCTCATTAAGTGGTGCAGCCAAGATCTGAGGGTGAGCCAGGGATGTTGTCCTGCTCCAGGTAGGAAAGGACCATCACCAGCACCTCCCTGGTTTGGAACCAGGCAAGGAAAAGCTGGAAAACAAGGAGAAATTGATATTTAAGATACTCTTGGCAGGTGTCTTGCTCATTCCAGCTTCCCTTGGGATGTTGAGAGAGAAGATTTTCAAAACCTGCTGACAGCAAATTGCTCCTCACCTGGGATTATCCTGTGTTTTCACCTGGCTCCTCCTGTGCTGCACCCAACACCTGCAGCTCCAGGATATTCCTGGAATTTTCCACCCTTTCTACCCTCCCCACCCCTCCTGTGAGTGCACCCCAGTGTCCACACACACCCTGCAGCAGGCAGGTGAGAGGAATCACCAAACCTACAAGGAGCTCTTGAAGAAATATTTAATTTCTGAAGGAAAAACAGGGAGAAAAAAAAAATCCCATGTCTGGAAGCCCTCCAAGAAGAGACAGGCAGCACATACTGACAGCCAGTGCAACAAAACAGTCCAAGATGATTTTTTTTCTTTCCCCTTCAGCTTTGCCCCATGAAGAAGTGTGGGAGGGAGCTGAGGAGCCTCCCCACCATCCCTAGTTTCCAAAGCTGTCCCTGCCTGGCACAGTCTCAACACCCCCAAGTCTTCCCAGACTCAGAGGAGAACTCAGGGTGCAAACAGCAAACCTCACCAAACTCCCACTCTGCTGACACAGGATTCCACAGTTCTGTGTCTGCAGAGCTTGTTTAGTGCAGAACACGAACATTTCCCTCCCAGAACATGAACATTTCCCTCCCAGAACACGAACATTTCCCTTGCAGAACATGAACATTTCCCTCCAGAACACGAACATTTCCCTTGCAGAACACGAACATTTCCTTCACAGAACGTGGACATTTCCCTCCCAGAACATGAACATTTCCCTTGCAGAACACGAACATTTCCCTTGCAGAACACGAACATTTCCCTTGCAGAACATGAACATTTCCCTTGCAGAACACGAACATTTCCCTCCCAGAACATGAACATTTATTTCCCTCCCAGAACATGAACATTTCCCTCCCAGAACATGAACATTTCCCTCCCAGAACATGAACATTTCCCTCCCAGAACATGAACATTTCCCTCCCAGAACATGAATATTTCCCTCCCAGAACATGAACATTTCCCTCCAGAACATGAACATTTATTTCCCTCCCAGAACATGAACATTTCCCTCCCAGAACATGAACATTTATTTCCCTCCCAGAACATGAACATTTCCCTCCCAGAACACGAACATTTCCCTCCCAGAACATGAACATTTCCTTCACAGAACATGAACATTTCCCTCCCAGGGGTGATTCTGCAGTATAAATCACGGATCTGGCAGGGCCCAGCCTCACCAACCACAGCCCAAACCCTGGGCTACCCTGGGGACACCTCAAAGATCAGGGTGTTTGTGTCCAGGGGTGATATTTCAATGTATTAACTCATATCAACTCATCTCTGCCCCAAGAAAATTCACAATTTACTACAGGACCCTCTTCCCTCTCATTTTTTTTACCCTGTTTGATAGGTGAGATGCTGAGCACTGGGGATTGTGGAGTTCAGCCACTCTAGCCTGGTTGTTTCACTTTTCACTAAACCACGTTTGCACCCACGTGTTAATCTGTTTCTAGAAATGTTAATTATTAGTTGTATTATCTGGCCTTGGGACAGTCTCATCATCAGATCCTGAGGGTTTTAATGAGGAAACAGAAGAGCTCGTTACAGAATAAAAAATTCCTTTTATTCCAGGAGTCCCTGAAGTGATATTAGCCAGGATGGATTTCCTTCCTTTCCCAGAGCACATGATGCTGGACAGTCAAGCTCAGGTGATGAGGGATCCACTCAGAACACCAAGGCACACAAAGCCTGGCTTTGCCTGCTGGCATCTTGCACCCACAATGATCACTGTATCATTAAGCCTCAAAAATCTCATGATGTCATCAAGGAGGCTCAAATGAAACCACACAATAGACAGAAATCATTGGATCACCCCAAAAAAAAGCCTGGCATCTCCCCTCCCCACGTTTTGGACACACACTTGTAGGTGTTTCAACACTCATGGATTTTTTTCCAAAGTAAAAAAAAAAAAAAAAAAAGATCCTTCTCTCCCTGGTCTTGTCAATAATTAACAAAAGGAGAACTCAGGCAAATGAAGAAGGTACAAGGAAATCAATTTCATACACATTAAGGATATGCATTTATCCAGGTCCTGATCAATACTCTGGGTTCCAAAGCTCTTCCATCACTGCTCCAGGCCTGACTGCAGAATTCTCCCATCACCACTGTGAGAGTTACAAAAACTCTGCCCACACTTGTTTGATGTGAAACACAACACCCCTTGGTGTGACCCCTTGGAAAAATACTGGGGAAGGCAGCCAAGAAGGGGAAAAAAATTAAAAAAAATAAATAAAATTTAAAAAAATAAATTTAAAAAAAAAAGGAAAAAGGGAAAAAAAAAAAGGCAAAAGTTCCCAGAATGAACATTTCTGCCTCATTAGGTTGCACTGAGAAGCTGCACATCCATGAACAGTCTGGAGTTCTAAGTGGGGGAGAAAGGAAGGGGGGAAAGCAGAGAATTTGCCAGAACTGAAAGCTGCTCCTGCAGGGAATAGCAGGGGGCCAGCAGCTGCTGGATTGTGGCATTTCCATCTTCTCAAGAGTGACCATTTCCATTTTGGGCCCTGGAGGTGACACCAGGGCCACACGTTGGTGGCTGAGCTCCCGCTGGGCATAGCCCAGGGGTGTCCCAGAGGTCCTGCCCTCAGGGGGCAGTGAAAGATTAAATGGCTTTTGTCAGCAGATTGCTGCCCAAGCATGGTTTGAGGCTGTGGTGCTCCTTCTGAAGCCCTGAACACCCCAAAATAACTCCCCAAAGTACCCCAGGACAGCCCTTTCAGCACCAGCTGCCACAAGAAGATGGGAAGATCCAGTTCTACCAGGGCTAAACTCAGAGCAGAGAGAAATCCCCAGGATTTGGAGCTGGAAAATGTCCATTACTGGAGGAGTGGCTGCACCACCACATCCCTCAGGGCAGGTCCTGGCACAGCACGGCCAAAGGCACCTCTGCTTCAGGCTTGAGTGGCCTCAAAAATCTGTAATTCTGTGCCTGTGTTTTGGGGAAGGTCAGCATCAGGCTCTCTGCACCTGCCAGCACAGCCCCACCAAAGTCCTCAGGGTGACCACGAGGGTCCCCGCAGCACCCAAATTCCCAAATTCAATTCACAGCACCCAGAATTCCAAACCATGAGCTCCCAAGCCTGAATGAACCCTCAAAGGGAGGGGAGAACAAACCCAACCCGTCTGCTTTTGCTGTTTGGAGCACTCATCCCAGTGTCCAAATCTCCAGAACAGTTCCAGGAAGGTCACTGGAACCAAACCCCCGATGCCCAAACGTCGCCCACAGCTCCTGCAATTAATCATCTCCAAAAAAAAACATCTCCAAAAAAAATCATCTCCATAAAAAAACAGCTCCTGCAATGGAGTTAATCATCAACTGCCTGCAGCCACAGCCCTGGGCTGCCTTCCCCATGCTCTCCTCCACTTCCCAGAGCTGGGGATTCTCCCTCAGGTGAGAACTGCAGTCCCAGAGGCTCTGGGGAAACCCTGGTGCAGGCACAGGGTGAACGTGTGGCCCCTTCTTGGGTGGGGACAAAGTGACAACAGCCACGGGGCAGGCAAGGAGTTAAGTGGGGTTTCTTCCATGCAATGACACAAAAATCTGGTGGCAGGCCAGTCACTCTGCTGCTCCCTTGGGAATTTAAGAAAATAAATAAAAATAAAAATAAAACATACACGCCCTTCTTTTGGAGAGCTCTCCCCACACACTGTGGTGACAGGGTGATGCTCCCAGCTGCCACAGGATCCCCTGGGCACACAGCCAGTGCCACAGAGCCAGCTGAGGAGCTGGCACAACACGGGGAACCCAGCCCAGCTGCCCCAGCCTCCAGGGATTTATAAAAACAAGGAGCAGAGCCGGGATGGGACACCCAGCTTGGCTGCCAGGAGCTGCTCTCCGCTCCCAGATACCACTGCTGCATGCACAGAGAGAAAACACACTGATTTTAATGCCTTCTTGGCTCCAGGAGGTCAGAAAAAAACCCTCCTGAAAGTCAAAATGAGAGAAGAGGAGCTGCTCCCACCACCAGCAGGTCACAGCTGGCACTGGGTTACAGCAGCCGGGGTCTCTGCAGTTTCTGCCTTTCTATATTAATTCATATAAATCTTTGCCCTTTCTCTGCCCAAACTGTGTTAAAAAGGCACCTTTAAAAATACTGCAGGGGTAGTGGCTCCTACACGGCCTTAGAGGTGCTGGAGGGAGGGGAATTCTCAGCAGAGAAACAGAAACGCCAACGACCAAGTCTCGGTTATGAATCCCTTAAATAATTCTGACAATTCTCCCCACCCTCCTGTCTGAAAGTGGGCAGAAAAATGAGGTTTCTGACTCTCTGGCAGCAGGGTGGGGTGTGACAGAAAGGGCTGGGGGGGGACTGTGGCAGCTCCAGAGCTGTCCCAGCCCATCCCAAGGGATGGCAAGGGGGAATCCCTCACTTGGAGGACAAACAGCGTCCAGTGAGGACAGCCTGGATCCCCCCAGAGTTTTCCAGGAGGGATCCACACCAGCCCGTCAGCAGGAGGAAAGGGATAACCTCACACTAAAAAAATCCCCTGAATATTTGGAGTGATTTCTCCACATTTATAAAGGACACCCTTTGCTTTAGCTCCGATTTCACTCCCGCCTCCGAGGCAGCTCTTGGCACGGCCACTGGAGTGTGCCAGGCTCGGGGCCACCTCCCCACCAGCCACATCCTCTCCCTGGCACTTCTGCCACACCAGAAAAGCCTCTCTGAGCCCTGCCCCAGCAAAAATCCGTGTGGGTTCAGCTGAGAGGAAGAACTGCTCCAGACCCTGCTCCAGCTGGGACGGGGTGCAGCTCCCTCTCCCCAACCTCTGGGGCAGGACCAGAGTGGAAAGCACAACTCAAATCTCAGTCCCAGCATCTCCTCCTCCTTCAGCTGCCCTGTGAATTGCTTCCCTTTTTCATTTTTAGAACAGCAACGTTTCATATCTCTGGGGCAGGGGAGGGAAGACCCTTATCTTGCAAAAAAAAAAAAAAAAAAGGTTTTTTCAAACGGAGCAAGAACTTCAAAAGGAATTCAGGAAGATTAAATCCACGTCAGGAGGGCAGAGAGGAGCGGGAGGCTAATAAATGGCACGCTCCACAGGTTTATGAATATTTGAACTATATTTCTTAAAAAAAATTGTACATTACTGCAAGTTATTTAAAATGAGTAACTCCTTTTAATGAACCTGGCTACCATCATGCTGACTAATAGAGTAATAAAGAGTTTAATCCATATTTATGTACATTTTATGTCATTACAGTTGGTGCCAATAAATTAGCAAGTCCAATAAGAGTTTGATTTTATACCATCACTGCTACTAAATGTGTAACAACACACGCTACATGAGCACCAGCTTTTTATTTTATTTCTTTTTTAAGAGCCACGCTGTGCTAACAGAGTCTGGGCACAGCAACCCTGCAGAATGAGACCTTAGGCAGGGATGAGGCAATATTAACTCAGGCTTTATTCCTGCATCCTCAGCCATGGAGAAAACACTTCTGCAGATGCCACTGGTGATCATGGAGAGCTCTGAGCCACTTTCAAGGGACCAAACATTCAAAAATAGTGAATAAAATTACATTTTTGAAGGGGCATGGGTAGAAATACAGGCACCAGCGTCTCAGGTCACCTCTGCCATGGAACACAGCACAGCCCCCACCACAGCAGGACTGCTCATGGGGGGAAAAGCTCCTTCCCAAGCTTAAAACTGAAGGAAGAAGCAAAGCCAGGAGTAAAGCTGGACTAGAGTTGGAAGGATCTCCACTGCTCCCATGGAAGCTCCTCCTTGCACAAGCCCTGGCTCAGGAGCCAAAAGGAGTGATGGAAACATGGAAATCTCTCTCAGAATAACAGCTGGGCAAGGCAAGACTGAATGCTCTGATTTGTCACCCTCTTTTACAGCACCAGTGGTTTCCTAACACTAAAATACCCCAGGATTCAAAGCCCTTCAGGCAGAGGTTGGCACCAAGTCCTTTCTCCTCTGTAATTACACTCCAGCAACCCCAAAAGCTGCTGGTAATTGCTGTCCCAGTGGCATTTTGGTTTGGAGGGGAGGAACAACTCCCCCAGTGGCATCCAGAAAGGAAACACCCAACAAACTCCACCAAAGCCCCTCTGCAATTAAATGCTGGGCTGTTACTGTGTTCCTCCAGAAACGCCTCCTGCACGGTGTGAGTGCCTTCTAACCAAAAAAATATCAATAATCTGAGGAGGGAGCAGCTCCAGGAAGGATTTTTTGTGTGTGAAGTCTGTGTTGGGCCAGTGGGGACGTGGATTAGAGACTCCTTTTGCTCTCGCCGTGACTCAAAACGGAAAAGGAGCTCTGGTCAACAGCAGATTTTTCCCTGTTTGTTTGCTTTGCCACTGTTGAACACAGATCTGAGGATAATGTGGGAATGAAAGGTGGTGAAGACAATGGGAATGTTTTGACAGGCTTCCAGAGGGATTTAGGGTGGTGCAGAGCTGGACAGCTGATCTCTCCACCAAGCTGATAAAAAAAAAAAAATCAGGTTTTTGTACAGGGAGTCTGTGCTTCCCACATTTTCTATGGTTGGTCGAGGATGACAACACACATGAAAACAAGCATAAAACACATTTGGATCTCTTGGAAGTTTATGACACATTCCCTTCCTGAGTCTCCTAAAAAACCAGATTGCCCTGAGGAGAGAGGGAGTGGCAAATCACCTCCCCAAAAAGCTGAATGCACCCCCAAAAAGTGAGCAGGGGGAGGGAAGAGCTGTTCCCCCAGCAGAGCAGAGAGGAAAGCAGACTGTGCTCATCAGCTGATGTGTTCCAGCAGTGTTTAACACCAGGCCCTATTAACAGGCATCACAGGCAATCTGAAACTGCACAAAGCAAGAGACAATGTGACGATAAAGCAGCATTTTAATTAGCAGCAGTTCCTTCCCCAGCCCAAAAGGTTCCTTCTGTGCATTCATATTCCCAGAACAACAACTGCCTTCTTGTATTCCATAAATCAAAAAAAAAAAAAAAAAACCTCATAAAACAAGGCACTGCAATTGCACATTCCAGATAATGGTCCAGAAATAAATTAGGCAATAAATATCAAATAATATATCCCCATCAGCAGTGAAAATCTACTCCTTGGATAATCAGAAGGGAAGATGCCTTCCAGCAGCTTACGTCTGGCAGTTCGAAACAGGTAAAACAATACAGAGCTTTAATAAATCTTTTATCACCTTTTCTGCTGAAGAATAGAGCAATTGTCCTGGGTAATGGCTTCCCTGAGCCCTGGGTCCATCAGCCCTGATGCAGCTGCTGTCAAAGGGGGGGATCAGAACGAGAGCCACTTGTCAAAAGCAGGCAGAGTTCTCCTGGTTCGGTATTTGGTGCTGACCATCACTTCCAGGAACACATTTCTGAGAAGCTCAGGGCACTCCTGTCCCCCTGCCATGAAACTCCCTGACCCCACAGACACTCACTGGCCACATCACAAAATTCACTGGTGATTTCAGCATTTGCTCTGCAGAGGTGACAGCAGATGGGGAAGAACTGAGCGAGGTGAGAACCCTGAGCAAGGTTTGGTTCCTCTCAAAAACACGTGGGTCACATCCCTCAGAGGCTGAGCCCACAGAGTTTTTAATCTAAAGCAGAAAACCTGAAGGCTTGGTCCCCCTTCACTGAGGACACTGCAGAATCAACGCCCAAATACACCAAAACAACCCCTGAATACACTGAGGGCACAGCAGAATCCTAAACACACCACAAGCCCAGGGGAACTGGTGCCCAGTTCTCAGAGGCTGCTCAGAAAACCACAAACCCTTTGGTTTTTGGAATTTTCATCCCAAACCTGGAGCACAAGGCCAGGGAACAGCCCCAGGGCCAGACCCATCCCTTCCCAGGAGCTCTTACCTTGCCGAAATCCCGCACGTCAAAGAGGTCAAAGGGGTCAAAGAGGTCGCTGTTCCTTAGCCCAAATTTGTCGTGACACACTTTCAGGAAGGTCCGGATGTTCTTCAAACACAGAAACTGGGGGAGAAAAAGGACAAAAGGAGGGGGGAGGTGAGCGAGACAGGCACAAATTACAACCTGAGATTTACTGAGTTAAACCCAAGACAAGTGGAGAGGGGGCTGAGGAACTGGCAGTGCAGGGCCAGGCAGGAGTTTATTTGTTGTTTCTGAGGATGTCAGACTCCGGGTGCCCTGCCAGGGCTCCTGTGTTCTCAGCTGCACACCAGGAACACAACGCCCCTTGGAAAAACAAGTTTCTCCCAAGGTAGCATTGCAGAAGGGCTGCAAAGCTCAGGCCAGGACGTTTCCCTTTCAAGGTCGGAGGCAAATATAAATTACAGCTGATGCTGCACACAAGGCCAGTGTTGAACGTTTAACCATTTCCAGCATGGCCCCACTTGGTTCCCTGCTGAAGGGACACAGCAACAGGACAAGGGGGAATGGCTTTAAACTGGCAGAGGGCAGCCTTAGATGGGATATTGGGAGGGAATTATTCCCTGTGAGGGTAGAGAGGCCCTGCCCAGAGAAGCTGTGGCTGTCCCTGGATCCCTGGAAATGTCCAAGGACAGGGCTTGGAACAACCTGGGATAGAGGAAGGTGTCCTTACAATATCCCTTCCAACCCAAACCTTTGCTTATCCAGCAAGGCTGACTGGCAGAACAACATCAAATTTCTCTTTTAAAAAACCCTGTCTTTGGCTATAGCAATAAAAGGTTGTTTATGCACAATCCTCAGGGATTCTGAAGCCTGAGGACTCCAGTGGGTCTTGTCCCTGGCAGCACAGGGGACAAAGAAGAGAAAAACAAAAATCTGCTTCATTTTTGAAGCTGCATCACCTCCATCCTTCATCTGCTGAGCCAGGCAATTCCCTTCCCTCCCTTCTGCATCCTCATTGCAAAATCCTTCAACTTATTGCTGTCTTTAGGCAACTCTTCACTTCCTCCAGCCCATTCCTTACAAATACCTAACAAATATGTCAGAATCCTTAAGGAAACCAACCCATTAACGGGGCGAATCCCCCCATGAGAGCAGGCAGAGGAGCCGAGCTGCCTTCGGGTGGATTCCCCCAGCCTGGCTCTGTCACACTGGCACAACCTCGGCTCCCCGAGCTGTCATCAAGCACCCACCACGCAAAGACACCGCCTGCAAACCTCACCCGGGGTTCAAAGCAAAAGAAAACAGCTTAATTTTCTTTTAATTAAAAGAATCAAAGCGGAGTCTTTGGGGCCGTGGTAGCGGCGCAGCTCGTTAGAGCTGCTTTGGGGATCAGGCACGAGGTCTTCCAGCCACAGGTTGGCAAAAACACCTCATTAACAGCAAGAAATAACCTTTTACCCTTGTCCCCCACGCCACGGGTGACAGCAGAGCCCCCCCAGCACGGGAGGTGGCACAGGACAGTCCCATCGCATCAGAGCCTTGTCATTAGACAGGCACGTGCCAGAGGCAGAAATTGAAAACAAATCTGGTTTTCTAGGGCATTCCTCTATCTCACATAAACACTGCAGTAAATGTAAGTGTCTAGACTGGGAGGTTTATGGTTGTTTTGTTGGTTGGGTTTTTTTTCTTTTTTTAAATAGCTTTACAGGCTCTCTTGCTGACACAGGTTATTTCATAACTTTATCTCCTGGGTCTCTGTGAGAATTTTCACCCCAGGCTGCGTGTGCTGCTGCACTGCAGCCCCATTGATTCCAAAGTTCCAGCGTGTGCTTATTTTAAATCCTTTTAAGCCTCCAATTTTGCAAGTTAATGGCACAGGGTGCAGCCACAATTACACACAGCAAGATGCAAACCTGCTCTGCAGAGCCGCCCTGCCCTCCTGCAGCATTCCCTCCCCAGCTCCCGCTCACCCCAGGCTGGGCAGCACCAAATCAGCATCACAGGATGGTTTGGGTTAAAAGGGATATTCAGGATTATCCATTTCCACCCCTCTGCCACAGGCAGGGACACCTTCCCCTATCCCAGATTGCTCCAAGCCCCATCCTGGACACTTCCAGGGATGGGGCGGCCACAGCTCCTCTGGGAAATCTGTGCCAGTGAAGGAACCAAAGGCCAAAAGTGATGTTGCTCATCCAACGTGGAAACCACCCCACCAGAGCTGGAGGAAAATAAGAAGCAATAAAAATGAGGAGGAGTCACCTGCCACAGTGGCAGTGCCCTCCTGCAGCCCCAGGTGCCATCAGCAAAGAGCCACCACGCCACCAGCCAGGCCCTGCAGGTGACAAACACCGAGGGAAAAGGGTTAGAGTCTATTTAAAGAACTATTTAAAGAGCTGCTGGAAAAAGGCCTGGTGTAAAACACAACCAACACAATTCAGCAGAGCCCTGCCCCACCAGCAAGGAGCTGGCAGCAGAGCCAGGCCACCAGGAAAAGCCACCACTCAGGGGACAGTGCAGGTGGCTTTCACCCTCACCCTTGGAGCACCCAAAGCCCAGGTGGAGACACCAGCGTGGGTGTCAGTGGCACAATTCACCCCTGGTGCTTTTCCTGTGGCCAGTCTGCACAGTGTCACCTCGTGCTTTTCATTTTTTTGGCATTTCGAGGTGGCTGCTGGTGGAGGATGATGAATTCTTGGCTCCAGACTGTTACTCAATGGCCACACATTAAAATTAGCCCCAATTCAACACGGGCTGTGCCGAGGCTGTTTTATTCCCCAGTCAATCACACCTTTGGACAAGCAAATGTTTGGCAGGAGAAAAAAAAAGAGGGAAAGAAATCAATGTTCTCCACAGGGCTCATTCAGCACTGTCAGGCCCAAAATCAGCGGTGTCATTTGTCTGCTGAGCAGGGCCCTGAGAGCTGCCACCAACAACACCAATTCCCAATTCCCAGTCCTGCCACCACCCTGCTGAGCATCCAAAACAGCCTTGGGAGCCACCAGCCGTGGCCTCTGGGCACGGACACCGTGCTCAGCTCTGGAAACACAGAAAATTCCACGGCTACCAACATTCCCAGGCTCTGGGACAGCCACAGAACAAATCCTTGGGTGGGGAGAACAGCCTGGGCACTGCAAAGCCCATGGGAGAGGGAAGTTAAAGCCAGAGGGGAGAAGTGACAGGAACAGGGATGGGATTGTGCCAAACAGAGCAAAAAACTTGTCTGGTGAAACACAACACCTTGAAGCCTGATAATAGATGAGAAAAGTGTGGTCAGCACCAGAGAGATGCAGCAGAAGGGCCCCATCACCTGCACTCGCCCAGTTTCAGAAGAGCTCTGCTTTATTTTTAACTACTCTGCAGAGTCATAAAGGGAATAAACTGCTCTGAACTCCCTCTGGGAGCCCTGGGCCCCCCTCCTGCACACAGGGTGGCCAACAGCCCCAGTGCCTGGGACACCCTGGGAGCTCCTCAGAAGAGGCTCTGCTTGAAAGTTTGCATGATTTTATCTCTTTTACTGCATTCAGTGAGTTTAGGGACTCCTCAGATGATCATAGGGTTGTGCTGCCGGGTTTTTGTGGCGCTCAAACTCAGAAATGAGCTGGAGGTGCCTTCAGGGGAGATCAAAATAGAGATAATTTGTCACTTGGGACACCGGGATCTCAGCAGGGACATGCTCACCCACCCCGGGGCAGCAAGGGCAGGTCGGGTGTTTCTGCATTGGAAACTCCAGCTCTGGGGGTGGGAGAGGAATCTTTGGGAGGGTGTGGGTGACCCAGCCCCTCACTCCTCTCACACCCCCTCTTCAGGCCCCTCCCTGCAGTCCCTGAATGACTGGGCACCCGTGGCACCTGCACTGACAGCACAGGACCATTTCCAACGCAAATGCAGCAGAAAAGAGACAACCACTCCAGCACCTCGGGGTGCTAAAGGCCACCCATGGTTCTGACACCCACCAGAACTGCTCTGTTAATGGAAAAACACAACCATTTTGGTTGGAAAAGACCTCTAAGATCGAGTCCAACCCTCAAATCAGCGCTGCCAAACCCTCCACCAAGCCATGTCCCTAAATGCCACATCCATACCCCATCAAATCCCAGCAGGGATGAGGGATCTGTTGCTTTCTTGAGCAGCCTGGTGATGGCAGAGACACACAAAAAGCTGGAAAAGCTGTCAGCAACCAGAGAGGGATCCCAGGTGGGGTCTGGAGGAGCATCAAAGCAGCCCCTGCTCCTTGGGGTGCACATGGGAAGTTGGGGATCTCTGGGAGGCTTCTAAAAACGCCAAAAAACACAAGGAGAGGGGAGAAATGAGGAGGATGATTTTGCCTGGAAGGGCAGGAACACGCAGCAGCTCAGAGCATTTTGGAAAGGGCCCTCAGGAGAGGGGTTGTGGCTGTGTGGGGAGCACACAGTGGCACACGGGGTGTCCGGGCACATGGCCAATGCCAAGCATGGCCAAACCATGGGCTTGAAATGTGTCCTGCAGCATGCCAGGAATGCTGGAGCTCTGCTGGGGGAGATAACCCCTCTGATGAATGAGAAAAGGGACTTTCTTTAGCTCTTCCTGGCCATGATGTCAGATTTCCTCTTATCTCACCGGCGAGAAGTGAGTCCTCAATGGGGAGCTGGGAGCATCTGCTTATCACAGGCTCTAAAAATGGGCAAGGGAGGCTCTCTCCTCAGGAAAACATCATTTGCAAGGGGAGACAGGTGTCCCACGGCACAAACCTCTGCAGGGAGCCACAGGATGCATCTCTGAGCCACAGCATATCCCCCTGTGCCACTCTGATGTTGCAAAGGGGCATCAAAACTCCCTTGGCTTCCTCCAGCATCGGGAAAGGAGAGGAAGCCCAAGGGTATCCCGTGGGAACTGCAGGGCTGCAGGGATTGGGATTAGGTGGTCTTTAAGGTCCCTTCAAACCCAAACCATTCTCTGGTCTAAAACTGAAAATCACAGCCTGCATCTGATTTCTCTGAATGGTTCTGCCCCATCCAGCTCCGCTCCACACCAAGGGCTCCCCAGAACAGTTCTGGGAGTCAAAATCACCAGTGGAGCTCATATTCCACCCCCCAGCAGCCCCAAATCTCCCATGGCTTTGTTCCTCCTGGCTCTGCTCCTCCCCAGCTTCACCCCATTGTCTCTGGTGCAGAGAAAACCTCTCTGCAGAGAATTCCCCTTCGCATTTGGATTCAAGTCGCAGCTCATCAATTACTTCAGATGGACAGATTAAATTTCAGGTTGTTGGACAGCAGATTTATCTATTGAGAAGTGGAGAATGAAATTATTTCTCAAACAGTTTAGCACTATTATTTCCCCCCCCCCCTCCCCTCTCCTTTCAAAGCCATTCCCATTGCTGAGTGCTCCAGGGTTGGGCAAATTCCACTTAGGGAGGCTGATTAATGAGCCTGAAACGCTGATGAGGGCTGACCTCTCCACAGCTTCTCCTTCTCACATCCACTCACAAGCACCATTTATCCCTAGGAAAGCACCTGAGGGAAAGCAACCATGGATTTTAGCAAGCTCCCATGGCAGGGCACTGGGAGGACTGGGGGAAAGCAAAGCTACAGCAAGAAAAGGTTTCCTTTTCCAGGGAGGAAAACCTGAGAGCTCAGGGAGGGTGAAAAATCCCTGCACAAACTCACCAGGAGCTCCCACCTTGCCCAAGAAAAGCACACCAGGGGTGCAGCAGTAACCCAAGCCCTGCTCTGGTCCTGCTCATCCTCACCCCTTCACTGATTGTCACCCTGGCACAGCCCAAAGGGACAAAGATCCCACAGTCACCTCACAGGAACTTCCCATCAGGAAAGGGAAGAGGTGTCTCAGTTATCAATACAAAACTCATGAACTGGAAACCAGAATACACATGGAATTGTGAAAAATTACTAAAAACTATAAAATCAAAGGGAAAAAATGACCAACAGAGACTCTGGAGTAACCTGTTAATACCCAGAGGTGTCCAACCTCATCCCCAGAGGCAGAGGACACTCAGAGGGGGCTGCTGTCACCCTGCCAAGCCCAGGGCTCCAAGGGCTCACCCTGTTTCATCCAAAGGTTTTCCTGACTCCTGACCTCCCCATGAAGAGTGCCAGGTTAATTTTTGCCCATTATACATGGAAAAAAAAAATGGAAAAGCCTTCCACACTCTCCAAGCCCAACCTTTTCCTCTTCTTGCAGGAAGAAACGCAGCTCCATCAGGGGAACTCAGTCAAAAAAGGGGGAAAAAAGGAAGAAAAGAAAAAAAGAAAAGAAATTTAAAAGAGATGTCTGAGCTTATGTTGTTGTTTTGAAGTCCTAACCTCGTGTTTGCCTCACCCAGGATCACACTTCACTCCGAAAACACGACCACAGATAAGAGATGGGACATGTGAAAAATCAACCCTGGTGGGAGCCGATGAAGAAATGAGATAACTCCGTGCGTGGGAGGGCCCTGCAGAGAAAACTCAAAACATTTGGGCCAGCCCAAAGGCTCTGAGGCAGGCCTTGACCTGAACCGTGACAATCGAGTTCCAGCAGAGCACTCGGCTGCTCTTGAGGAAAAGCAGGAATTGTGTAAGCCCTGCTAGGGTTACACTGCAAGGCTGCACTTCCAGGGAGCTTTCCAGGCAGGAATTGTCCTCCTGCTCCTCGGGCTGGAGCAGGGAATGGAGCCCTGGTGAAATTTTGAGGAGAAAAGCTCTGGGGCAGCTCTGAAAAGAGTCCATGGCAGCCAAGTGAGCAAATCGAGCCTGGTCACGTCAAGCACTGGGTGCAGGCAGTGCCTGCAAGCCTGGGCTGATTCAAGACACTCCCACAACTCCTTTTTGTCTCTCTAAACCCAAGCTGCTCTGAAAAAGGCCAAGAGCCAGGCTCTGAAACTTCTGTGGAACACAGGGTGGGATTGGAGGGTGTCTGCAACAGGGGACTGCAGTGTCACTCATGCAAAATTGTCAGAACAGACAATTAAATGATAATCAAAGGTGCAAGTTGAATTAAAAATCTTTAGATATCAGTTGTAGAAGAGTCCCGTATGAGTAGATTTTAAATACATGTTCAAGGCCAGGTGGGACAGGGCTTGGAACAACCTGGTCTAGAGGAAGGTGTCCCTGCCCATGAGCTTTATGGTCCCCTCCACAAAATCTGCTATTTTATGATCCCCAAACACCCCTGGGCTGACGTTAGACAGAGGAAAATCCTCATTTCAGGGCACCCTGCAGACTCTGCTTTCTTAAAACACCACAAGAAATCTGATTTTAGAAATTCTGCCACCAGCCCAACAGCATCTTCCAACATCCAAAAGACTTTTCTGGGAAGGGCTTTGTGTGGCTGCCATGGCATTATTCATCCACCGAGGGGAAAATGCAATTTTTCTGCACGAAGTCACGCTGTGGGGTGACTCCTTTCCAATTAGCCTCACTTCACTTCCACAAAGCCTCCAAAATTACAACTACATACATCGTTTTCCTCAGTGCAAGAAGTGCCAGGGCACCTGCCAGGAGGCAGAAAAACAAATTCCTGCCACATCCATCCCACAGAGCCCGAGCAGGGCATCACCCCCAGGGAAATCACCCTGCCCAGCCAAGGAAAACATTCATAGCACCAAGTTTGTCACAGCTTTTACCTTTGGAATGGGTGATGGAGGAAATAGAACCCTGGGAACACTGTAGATGTCTGCTTTAGTGAGATTTGCAGAGCCTTGCCCACCAGACAAGACCTGGAGGGGGGAGCTCAGCTCCCAGATCAGGGAGCAGCAGAGGAGTTCTGCTGATGCCTTGGGGAGGCTGAGCTGGAACAGAGACTGGACAGAGCTAGAGAATAAAGCAGAGATTTATTGAAAGGGTTTTAAGGATCCACCTTGGGACAGGTGGACACCAGACAAGAGCCTGGCCAGGGCTACACCCAAGGTGGACCCACAATGGTCACAAAATGGGCACAAAATGGGCACAAAAATGGACAAATGGTCATGAGATCTTGCATTTTTTATAAGTTCTGGTCCATTTGCACATTGGGGTTTAATTGTCCAATTCCAGCCCCAGGCTGTGAGGTCCCATCCTTCTCATTCCTCCCTCCAGCCACCCTTGTTTGTGCTTTTGGGCTGAAAGTTGTCCTTGGTGTGCAGCAGGAGAAGGATTTGTTTTGTGTCCCTGCTGTGTGCAGAGCTGAGTGACCCTGAGTGTGAGCTCAGAGCTGCACCCTGGGCAGCACAGGGGCTGAAATACAGGGAATTAAAACTGAAGGCATCCCTGCATCCCAGGAGATGGAAACAACCCTCTCCAGTGACAGGCACCGTGACACCCGGGCTGGGTGACAACTCCTGGGCTGCCAGCCACCCCCAGAGCCCTGCTGAAAACCAGGCCAGTGGCTCTGGAGAGAAACAGCCCCGAAATGTCACCCCAGGGGCTGGGATGGCATTTTTAGAAGCAGACAACAAATTCTCAGAACATTTCCCTTAATGGCACCGGGTAATGATGCTGAAAGACACCCCCCAGCTCCTGCCTGGAGAAGGAATTAAAACCAGAACACTTCTCACATTCTGGAGAGCTGGTGCAGACCTGCACATGAAATCAAGCTGCATTTTCACAAGATTGAGCCCAAAATGTGCTTTTTAACAGGTCCCTGGGTGCTGGTGCAGCACACCAGGGCTCTGTGCTGCCATCAGCTCCTCAGGGCAGAGCTGGGGCTGGTTTGAGCAGCTCAGCACCTTCCACACCCCAAAAAAAGCAGCAGAAATGGGGTCGTGGGGTGCCCCTGGGCCTGCCAACCTGTGCACTGCTCCTCCAACATGAAAAACTCTCCTCTGAGCTCCTGGGTGATGGCAGGAGCTGAGCACCCAATGCCCAGCTCTGAGCAGAGCAGGAGCTGGGACAGAGGCTGGCAGGGCTGGGGACAGCACCTGGGGTGGCTGTGCCAGCACCTGGAGCCTGCCTGTGCCTGGGGACCGAGGGTGGACAGCAGCCCCGAGGCCCTCGGGGTGGCTCAGGGCTTCCTCCTCTCCTCAGCTCTAAATAATGAATGTTTTTGTTGCATTTCAGTGCTGGGAGGAAGCAGTGCTGGGGACAGGATGGGTGATTTGGTAATGCCCATGTTTAAACCAAGCCTGGGATGAATCCCCTGCATTGCATCCTCCCAACAGGGATGGGGAAATGTCAGAGTTTCGGGCACTCAGAACTCCCCTGGCACCACAAGGAGCCCCCCATGAGTCTCCAGCAGGCTCCAGAAAGCTTCAGGGCACATCCCAAAATCCTGCTTGTCCAAATATATCAACCCCAAATCCATCCCTGTGTCCCAGGAAGGGAAAACCCACCCACAGCCACAGGCACAAACACCCATTTTTTTTCCTTTCTACCTAAAGCACTTGTGCTGCCCTGGGCAATTTGCATTCAGGGTATCAGTTCCTCTCCTTTCAGCACTGAAAGGAAATTAATTAACTGAAGAGTAACTGTAAGTATCACCAAGCTTGGGAGGCCGAGACAGGAAATCTGAAGGTTAAGCATCATATTTAATGTAGGCATGAGATAAAAATCAGAATGAACTTTGATCAGGGGCAGGATGAAGAGGCCACTGGCATTACTGTGATTTTTTTTTTTAAGATTAGAGGCTGTATTTTATCTTTAAGATTTCAATTAAGCATTTGCAGCCCTCATGGAGGAAAGGGAGAGGTTTAATTCCTTACCAGAGAGTACCAAGCATCACTACAATCACTCTGACATGTCAGTGAAAGCCAGGTGAAAAGCACAAGAGCCACCACTCCTTGATCCTGAAAGGAAATCCCAATTCTGGGAGGGATGCTGTGAGCCCCAGCAGAGGCAGGGCTGCCCTAAACCTGCCCCAGGAGAGGTTCTGCACCCCCCCAGCTCAGCACAGCTCAGTTATCCCAGCTCACACCACAGGAGAAAACAGGCAACAAAAAAGGGAAATCATTTCCCATTCCCTTTTTTTTTTTTTTTTTTTTTTTTTTGTAAGGGTGGAATTTAATGAGAGACTCCAGCCAGAACTGAGTCTGGTTCTGGGAAGTTTCCTAAAGCATCAAGAGATTTGCTCCATGATGAATTAAAGATCTTTCTGTGGTGAGCAGTGCTTAAATTTTGGCCACAGACTCCAAACCTCCCTGGATTTGGGCACAACCCTGTCCCTGACCTCCCCTGAATTAAAACAAGGGGAACCTCATTTCCAACCCAATTTATTTCAATCTCTCCTTGAGGATGTGACTATTTTACCTTATCTGGAAGATTTTTTTTCCCTCCCTTCCCAAGCTCCAGAGGTAAAATTTACTGCCACAGCACTGCAGAACAGTTCCTGCTCTGCATGACGAAAACAGGCTACAGAAAATTAATCTACTGGCTACTTAATTTGTAAAGCTGCTTAAAAAGGTCAGGTCCCCAGCTCATAAAAACCAGCACTGAGAACAGATCCCAGCCATTACGGGAAACAAGGCTCTGGATATTTCTATAAATTAATGCTTGGGGAGGATAACAAGATAACAGGACCCTCTAATTTGACACCCACATCCCATTCCTGGCAGCTCCTAACACTCATTTATTACAGCAACACATCAGGGGTGCACCCAAAGCTGGCACCTGGGGCTGGAGGGGGTTAGAAATCCTCCCAAAATCTCCTGGATGCTTTGACTGAACAGTTTCCAGATCTGGCTTGGTATTTCTGTCAGGCAAGTCCTCCTTTCTGAGCCAGGCTAACAGAGGCTAAACACACACAGGCAGAAAAATATTTTTATATTTTTTATCCTTTTTTTTCTCTGCTAAAAATAAGGAAGAACATGATTTTGCATTTTGTGAGGAAGGCTACATTTTTTTTCAAACTAGGCTTTGGTAAGTCATTTAATGGGAAGTTGCATGTGGGCATTAATCACAAGCACCAACACTTGTGTAATTCTGCACTGATTTACACTCAGTTAAGCAGGAAAACCCCACTGGAAAATCTCCCTGTGGGACAATGGGAAGATCCAGGTTGGCTCTCTGGGATCCAACCCTGCTTCCCTCCATTCCTGCACTGATTTGGGTCCTGTCAAACCCAGGTATTTCCCCAGGACATCATTTCCTCTGGAAAAACCTTCTCCAGGGCAAGGGGATGGAGCTGGGTGAGCATCCAGGTCCCTTCCAGCCCAGCCCAGTCTGGGATCCCATGGAGGAGCAGGATTTCATGAGATTATTTACCAGGCAGACAGCAGCAGCTCCACCAGACAGAGCACAGGCAAAGCTCCCTGTTAATTGGAGCCTCTCAAATAAACTCTGGTACCAGGGTAATTGCATTTGCAGAGCGGTAGGGAAGGCTGGGTTGCTTTTGCTAATTAATTTGGTACAATTTGAGGATGCAGATAAGGCCCCAGGGACATGCTGGGCTGGACCATCAGCGCTGTGCTCCAGCCAGAGGGGTGAAGAGGGGAACTGGCAGCAGCATCTGATTCCTTCCACCTCCTCCCAAAGCCACCCACTCTGCTGGAGCGGGCTGGGAGCTGTCTGGACAGGAAAGGACAATATCTGCAGCTTAATGGGACACGATCAATAAGTCTAAACAGGCAGCAGCCCTAAAAAAGCTCACTGACCCACGAATTAAAGTGACTTTATTGACACAGTTAAGACACTATCAACACCCAGTCAAACCCAGACTCTTCATTTCCCCTTTTCTTTTTGGCAGCATCCCTGCTTTAATTTCCTAAGTACCACCCAACCGAAGTTAATTTTTAGTACAGCTGCATGTATGACTTCCTTCTGCTTTAAATTATCCCTTCTCTTAGCAACTGCCTCCACCAACACACACGGGGTGCACAGCTCGGGGAGGGATTTTTTTAAGCACAAGAACTGAGGTGTGAGAACAAGCACGAAGGTTTTTGTCAGACTTCTGTACAGTCTGAGCAGGAGTTATTAAAAAGGCTGGCTTAGGAGGCAGCACGATGCATTTAAAAATCCATCCAGCAAACATTAAGGCAGGGCTGGCTCCTGTGGAAATGGTTGTGGCACACATTAGGCTGAGCATAATGCTGGGAATAAATTGCATAATGCAAGGGAGACCACGCAAAGAGGGGAGAGTGAAGGCTCCACGGTATTTTACAGGGCTATAAACAGCCAGGGAAATAAAACATCTCATCCTAAGGTGCAGCTTCCAACGCAAAAAGCTCTCACTGAAGGCAGTGCTCCCTGGGGGAAAGGCTCTCCAGCTGCTGAGTGCCTCGGGGAGGGGAGCAAAAATAACATGTCATGTAAAGTCACGGCGAGCCATCACTCCTGCTCACACTCAGGGAACAGGCAGAGGCTTTTCCTGGAGCACACCCCACCAGGAACAGCATTCCCTGGCCAGGGCTGGAGCAGGGACCAACATCTGCCTGCTGGAGCTCTCCCCACCCTGGGAGAGGGAGCCAAGCCCTGCACAGCCTCCCTTGCTGGGGTGGGTTTGGAGCCTTCCAGGGTACAGAGCCTTTCCAGCCTGGGCTGGAACCTGAAGGCACAGGTAGAACACCCCGGGCCAGCCCGTGGGGGCTCCCAAATCACTGAGTGTGTGCCCAGGGACAGCCGGCCCCTCTGTGAGCCCCAGGGTGTGCTCACACCTCTGATCCATCATTCCCCATTGGCATTTCATGGAGCTTTCAGTCCTCCTCCATTCCCAAATATCTCCTTCCACCCCAGGAAACTTTCCTCACATGAATAACCCAAGGAGCATCCAGTAAAAGTGATGCAACGACCTGAAATGCAGCTGCAGCTCCAGTTTTGGTTTCCTCAGCTCTTCCCTGCTGTTCTCACTCAACTTCTGAACTTTTGTCCCTCCTGCAGCCCGTGGAAGGAGCTCCCCAGCTGCTCTGTGCCCAGCCAGAGTCTGGTCAACCACAGCTCTGAGTGCTCAGGGAAGGAGTCCAGAATTGCACAATCACCAGGATGGAATCCTCCTTCCCCACCTCCCCTCATCCCACAGCCTGAGAGCAGTGAGCCCAGTGAGCCCAGTGAGCCCAGTGAGCCCAGTGAGCCCAGTGAGCCCAGTGAGCCTCCCAGGAGAGCAGCATGGGCCCCCTGGGCCAGCATCCAGGCAGGAGGGAAAGTCACACAGCTCCTGGAGATGTCACACGGCTCCTGGAGTGTCACACAGCTCCTGTAAAACTCCTGGAGATGTCACACAGCTCCTGGAGGTGTCACACAGCTCCTGTAAAACTCCTGGAGATGTCACACGGCTCCTGGAGGTGTCACACAGCTCCTGGAGGTGTCACACAGCTCCTAGAGGTGTCACACAGCTCCTGGAGGTGTCACACAGCACCTGCACATTCCTGGCTTTACCTTGACCACTTCATTCCTGACCCAGCCCCTTTCCTCCACGAGGAGCTCCAAGGTTTCTCACCAGTTCAGTGTCACCCCCAAACCAGCCCCAGATTTGCTCCCAGATTTGGAGGGCTGGGAAATCCAGCTCAGCTCCCTCCCAGCAGCCAGGACCTCCTCCCCAGCCTCTCTTCAGGCTGGGAGGTTTGGGGGTGCCCAAACTGGGCAGCCTGGGGAAGGGACAGCACCCATGGGATGGATGGGACAGTGGGACTGTCCCACAGCTCTCCCAAGCTTCCTGCAGCTGGAAAAGGATCCCTGTCCTAAGCCTGGGACTCAGCCCCACCCCAGGAGGATGAGGATGAAGAGGAGAGGAAGAACTCACACTTCTGTCCCCTTCCCTTCATGCAGCCACACAGGGACAGCAATAACCCAGCAATTACCCAGCAGCTGAGCCTCTTCTGACAAAAACAAATACTTGGTTACAAAACCCAGCCCAGCCTCTCTCCCCAGGCCCCAGGAAGGCAGAGGGACAACAGAGCACTCTGCCCATGGCTCTGCTCAGGCAGGGGGAGATCTGGGTGCTCTGCATTCCCAGAATATCTGGATAACCTTTGCCCAGGAGCAGGGCCTCTGTTTGCAAAGCGCCTGGTACCAGGTGGAGCTTGGACCTGGGAATCCATGAGTAAGGCAAAAATAATCCAAAAAGCAACGCAAATAACCCGAAGTAATGCAAATAGTAACACGTAAGTGGCTTTTTTGGGCATTACATCCACTGCTGAGGGAGATTCCTAAAGAACCAGGGTGTGCAAGCAGCCCACAGCACCCTGCCCACTCCTGGCTGCCTTAAACCCACAGAAGTGTGAAAATCCAACAACTGTTTGGGGTTCTTTATCCCAGAAAAGTTCTGCAGAAGTTGGTTTTTTTTATTTTTTTCCAAAAAGCAGGAACAAGGATGCCAGAGCAGGCAGGGGCAGCACGTGGAGCCATCCCCGTTACCCTGGGATTGCAGGGAACACAACACGAGGATGGCAGAGCTCAGGAGGGCAGCGTGGGAGGCTGGAGCCCATCCCAGCTGAGCACACACTGCAAATGTCAAACCCCAAAGCCCTGAGCCAGCTCTGGGCGGGAGCAGCAGCCAGAGCCAGGATTTCTGTGCCATTTCTGAGTGAAAGCCTCAGTGGGTGGAGGGAGGAGAAGCTCCACATCCATCCCTGCTCCAAGCTGACAAACCCAAGCAGTTATTAAGGCACCTCGAGCACAGACAAGTGAAACACCTCTTTTTGTGTGGGGGCAGCTCCTCCTGCCTCAGCAGCAGCAGAGCAGGTAATGACAGCCCTGCTCAGGTGAATAACGGGTTTGTGTGGAGCCACAACACCCCTGGCACCGTGGCTGTGTCACACAGGATCCTCACAGCCTGACACTGCTATTAGAAGAGCTGTCTCTCAAAAAAAAACCTCTAAATCAGAAGGAAAAAAAAAACCACACAGCAAAGCAAGATTTGAGCAGTGCTGTCTGCTCAGAGAAATACAGATTTTCCTCTGAAGAGACCCTGCAAAAGCTGGTGGGTACAGTGGGATTATTCCCAACATCCATGCACACACACAGCCCCACCTGGGGCGAGTTCCTCCCTGCCCCTCTGGATTTCTTAGGCTGCTTTCCACCCCTTGTGTGGAAACCTTGAGTGAGGTTTTACTCTCACTCCTTTCATTCACATCCAGTTAAATCAGGTGCTCAGGATGGTTTTTAGTGCTCACATAAAACAGGTAATTCTGTTCACTCAGTTCCTGCTGGTGGAGCCCAAAGCTGAACGTGGCTTGGCTTCAGTTTAATTTTTTTTTATGTTATTTTACAAGGAGGGGAATCCAGAACCTCCCCAATCATCACTCTGGGTTTATAAATTTTAAAACCTGGGCATTTTAAATTTGCTTTCAAGTCTGTGAGGCTTCAGAGAACACTTCAATCACCTTCTTCTGTGTCTCCCCAAAGCAAGGAAAGCAGTGCCTTCCCTCAAGGAAAAAATTGAGCTGCCACCTCACAGGGCTCCAGGAAAAACACCAGGGGAGGAAGAGTCACAGAGATATTTAACCTCAGAGCTGTGGGTCAGACACCTGCCCAGGGTGCTGAAGGATGGAGAGGGAGCAGCACAGGGAACACATCCTGGAAGCTCCAACACAAACCTGCAGCTCCTGGTGACCACAGCGAGAGCCAAAGTGCAAGAAAAAGAGACTTCCATGGGCACAATGGGATCAGGTGGCTGAGGGAGCAGAGTTATTCCCAGAAAAATGAAATATTTCCCCCCACACAGCCAGCCCAGCCCAGGGAACAGGGCTCATCTGGCAGATTGAGCCTCCAAAAAGAACTTGAAGGCAGCAAAAAGTCCTCTTGGCTTTGGGTGAAATGACAAAACAAAGGACACTCGAGCCTCAGATCACACCAGAGCCCACAGCCCAGCCCCATCCTTTCCCACTGCAAAGGAACAGATTTTGCCCACGCTGCCAAAATTACCAGGGACTGTGAAAACGCAATGAGGCTTCATCTTCCATCAATAAATTCATTTATTTTTCTATAGAGGCTCCCCCCCCACCCCGGCAGCTGTATGCTAATTCCCCCTCAGCACTGCATTATTATCACTTGGAACAGATGTTGCAGCCACTCCAAAATCTGGAGGTTACAAAAACTATTAACCTAAGCTGGGCTGAGCTTGGGAGGGGGTGAGGAGGAGGGAAAAGCTCAGCCTTGTCCTTCTGCCGCTGCTCCCAGCCAGGCTTTGCTCTCCCTGCTCCAGCTCAGCACCCACAGCACCCATGGGATCCCAAACTGATCAACAAAAACGCCCCCAAATCTTATAACCCAAATTTAAGAGATCAAGGGAGATGCTGGGATTTACAGGCTTGCTCTGAAAACTCAGAGAAATTAGCTACAAGGTCCCCAGTGGGATTTAAACTGGGCACAAATGTGGATGTAATCAGCTATTTGGGGTTTTTTTTGGAGGTGTCTTTGATGGGGGTGTGTGCAAACAAAGTCATTTCAACCCCAGATAAATCCAGCTGAGAAAGGTTTAGCATTCCCCATGGAGTTGATTTCTCCAGAGCAGCCCAGTGTGGCTCCTGGAGTAATTAATGCCAGAATCTATTTATGACCTTTGAATAAATTGTTCTTTTCTGAAGGGAAAGCTGTTAAACACGTTAGCAAATATAATTAAGAGGGAAGGGGGGGAGAATGACAAAAAATCTGGAATTAAATCTCTCCTAATTAGAAATGCTTCTTGCAACAAGCTGGCTAAAACCCCACTCTCAGGCAGATACTGTAGCTTCATTAAAGCCTCCTCATTACCCTTCCCTAGATAACCCAGCTGTCAATAGGAGGAAAATTCACTCCTGACCTTTGTCACCTCTAAGAAAATAAAAAATATTTAGGTGTTTTCGGTGTGGGGAGAGCTTGGGACGTGCAGATGAACACGCTGAGGGTGGGAAATGCAGCAAGGGAGAAGCAAAAGGTTTGTGTGGCCTCTCACCTCTGAGCACAGGAACAGGTTTGGCTGCTCAGGGCATCTGAGCACGTCTGCTGCACTCAGGTGAGGCTCTCAGCAGAGACACAGATTGCACCACACTGCAAGGGGCCAAAGCTGCAGGGAGGGGCAGCAAGGAAAGGTGGGAAAGCCCTTGGAAGGGTCCTGGCTCCATCCCAACCCCTGGAGGACCCAAAACTGATGGATGAGGAAAGGGTTAAAGTGATGTCACCCAGTGATGCCACCCAGCAGCCTGCCCAGTAGCCTGGAAACCCACTGGGGGATGATTCACATCTGAATTAAACTTTTAATTGTTTCAGAAAGTCCATTTTATGTAGGAATATTTGTGCTCCAGCAATGCCCACTCCTAAACCCCCAGGAGGTTCCAGGGACCAAAGCTGGGAGATGCTCAGGGAATCAGCACAGGAGGGGCAAGGAATATCCACACCTCCCAGGGAATATCCACTCCCAGTCTGGACAAACCTCCCATTTCATGTCCTGCAACTTCACCCTGCAAAATTCACCTTTTCAGAGGCAGCCCCACAGCCCCAGCCTTCCTCCTGGGATGGCTCCTGCTGGGCTGGCTCCATGCCCCCAATCCTGCCACCATACAAAGTTTTCAGGTCTATTTTGCAGCTTGAAAAATCCCATTTTTTCTCCAAGATATCCTCCTATCTCCCCAGGAGCAGCAGAAGAGATTCCACAGTAATGCCCTGTGCCCAAAATCCAGAGCTCTGCCATCACCTGGGCTCTGCCCAGCCACAGGACAAAGCCATTTCCACCCTGCAGATGGAGCATCTGCCCCAGAGAGGCACCCAAGGGAGCCCCAGGGCCACTTCTGGCACCCAGGGCCAGTGGGTGAGCCCAGGGCCACACTGTGCTCAACAGTGCTGCTCCAGCAGCAATTCCCAGAAAACAGCCCCCAACCCTGCAGCAGCAAAATAAAGATATAGAGGCTGATCTAGAACGGGAAAAAAAATAAATCATAACTTTCTACTAGGAAATTTTCTGGTTTATTTTCTCTTTAAAGCCAAAATTCTCCCACAGCTATGGGAGGAAAAGTCACTTTTTTTTTCTTTTTTCTTTTTTTTTGTCTCCTCCCCCCTCCAAGGCTCACCAGTGATTTTCTTGGAAGATCACTCACACGAGAAAGTGCTTCCCATAAACACAAAGGCTCTGGATGTGCACACAAGCCTGTCCCAATGCTGTGCACATTTCCTGTCCTGGGGCCGTGCCACTCAGCCTGGGATTTCCAGCATTTAACACACTGCAGCTCTTAAAGAAATACAACTTTATGTACATATAAATATATTGATATATCTCACACCTCTATCTCTAGCCCGTATTTTATATACAAAACACATTTATACCACCACAGATCTCCCGTTCTCATTGCTTCTGCCACAACCTCCCAGGAGAAAACCTGCAGGGACCTGAGTGCTCCCAGAGCATTCCCAGCTCTGGCAAACCCTAAGGAGTCAAACTTTGCTTTCCAGCTCCTCCTGGAAAGCAAAACCAGCAAAAACATCTCCTGCAGGGATGCAGGAGCTGCCCCAGCTCTGCCAGGGGGCAGGAGGGCCCTGCTGCCAGCCTGGCCGTGCATTTGTTCTGCAGGCACCGAGTGCCCCCCTGGATTTCACAGATAATTCCGTGTTTGTGGTGCTGGACACAAATCACTCCTCCTGCTCCTCCTCCCCTTCCCCAGCCACAAACCTCCTCTGTTCCCTCCTCAAACACCAGATGTTCCATTTAGCTGTAAACCACCATAAAACTCGACAAAAGATGTGAATGCTACAAAAGAGCCAATTTATTTTCCCCCCCCATCAGCGTTGAGGAGAATGCTGGAAGAGAAAAAGCAAATTTCCTCTATGGGAACCTTTTAACCTTCCTCCTCTCCTCATTTACCCAATCCTGGTGGTTTAGGGGCCGAAGCAAGGGCAGGCACAGGCTCGTGGTCCCTGGTGGAGCACCAAGGGACAGCCCAGACAGGCACAAACCCTTCCCAGCACATCCAAAGGCAGCAGGCAGCATCTCCCTGTGCCAAACCAGCCTCATCACCCCGAGCACGGTCTGGGTCTGATCCTGTGTGTGGTGGGAGATGCTTCCCAGGTCCAGCAAGCCTGGAAAATCCAATCCTGAGGAGCCCAGAGGCACCAGAGTGAATAAAATCTGATTTAGTGGTGGGTCTGTGCCGTGGGTAACGCCACTGAGTCCACTGACTGCAGAGTTCACTGGAGGCACGAGGAGCGAGTCAGGATGTGAGTCAGGCTGGTGGCTTTCCAAGGAGGCAGAGGAGGATCCTGCAGATGAATCCAGACAGGGCAGGCCCACGGTTCCAACACAGGAAGAGATTCCACATCACCTCCTCAGAGAGCGTTGGGACAAGGGGCAGGCACATCCTTTGTCCTGGGGCAGCTCTGATATCAGGGTCAAACAACTGCTGGGGGACTCCAGAAAAGGGACCCAAAAAGTGTCCAAAAAGATGCAAAGAAGTGTCCAAAAACTTCCCAGACAAGGCTGGGAAAGCCAAACTGCTCTGCAGTGACCTTCCTGAGGATGACTGATTTTTGTCCAAGGCCTCCAGACCAGCAGACTGATCCATCTGCTCCTGCTATTTTTACAATTCCTGCTCAGCGGAGCCCTTGTGGCTTTAGGCGGAGCACAAACACCCTCTGACACAGGAGGGGACAGGCCAAGCACCCATCACAGCTATAAACCCTAAAAAAGCCTTTCAGGCATCTCAGCCAAACCCTACTGTTAACACAGACTAGACTCCAGGGCTAGTCCAGAATCCCAGAAGCACAAAATGTGTAGGGGAAAAAAAAACAAATCACAGCCACAGAGGGCTCAGCAGCTGCAAAGTCCCAAAGCCCAGGTGTGAGACACCTGGAGAGCAGCACGGATTTGTTATGTACAAAGCTCTGGACTCTGTTTGTAACCTCCACCTGCAGCAAGCAGCGGCCAGGGAGGAGAGCCCAGCCCTGCCTTCCATCCCTGGAGAGCTGGGAGGCTCCAGAGGGTGCAGGGCAGGGAATTCTTGCACCAGAGCTGTGCCATGGGGTGAAGCACAGCCCCGAGCTGCAACCAAAGGAAACACAAAGCAGGGAGGAAAAGTCACTCTGATTAAAAACAGACCTAACAGACCTTTCCCCAGGCCTTTTCTTGAAGGGGAGATACAAAAGTGTTTTTTTTTTTGAAGGGGAGATACAGAAGTAATTTCATCAAGGCTGAGCCTGAAGCTGTCAAAGGCAGCCTGTATTAAGTTACCCTGAGAAGGAAGGTCCTTCCCCTCCTGAAAAAGCAGCCCTGAGGTTTGGAATCAGCAGGACTCAGGGCAGGTGAAACCTGCTCTGGGCAGCACAGGAGTCACCCCGAGCCCCAATTCCACCCCTGGGGCTGATCCTGACAGGAGGGCTGGGGGTGGCACTGCAGGGACAGCAGGGACAGCAGCCCCAGGGCTGGGGGTGGCACTGCAGGGACAGCAGGGACAGCAGGGACAGCAGCCCCAGGGCTGGGGGTGGCACTGCAGGGACAGCAGGGACAGCAGCCCCAGGACTGGGGGTGGCACTGCAGGGACAGCAGGGACAGCAGCCCCAGGGCTGGGGGTGGCACTGCAGGGACACCAGGGACAGCAGCCCCAGGGCTGGGGGTGGCACTGCAGGGACACCAGGGACACCAGGGACAGCAGGGACAGCAGCCCCAGGGCTGGCAGGATGCTGCAGGGACAGCACAGGGTCACCCTGGTGGGCTGGGGGTGGGAGCAGAGCTCAGAGGAGCACCCACAAGATTGTCTGGAGATCACTGGAGCTCCGAAGGAGCAAACTGATGGTGAGAGGGGTGTGAGGAAATAAAAATTTATATTAAAAAAATGTGCTGCACGGCTCAAAGAAGCTGGATCCATGCTTTAAGAATCAAAGCAGAGTCTTCAGTTCCCAGAGGTGTGGCCGAGCTCGCTGGGTTTTGAGGGGAGTCAAGTGGAGAAGGGGAACAGCTCCAGCCCTGGGAAAGGCTTTGTCTCTTTAAGAAACGACAAAGAAACAGATCAAAAAATTGCCCTCGGGTCAGTCTGAAGCAACATTTCAGTCCCTGCCAAAAATCAGGTCCCTCCTGGCTCCAGATGAGCTGAAGGAAAAGGGTCTGGGGCTCCCACACCCACAGGTCGGGGTGGTGAGGTGGGGATGGTCCCACCCCACACACCCCAAATTCCCTGATTTCCCTGATTTCTCACCCAACTGCCCCGCTCAGACCCAGCCACAGCAGCTGAGCAATGCCAGTGCCACTGCCAAAAATCAGTGTCACTGCCAAAAAATCAGTGCCACTGCCGAAAAACCAGTGCCACTGCCATAAAAATCAGTGTCACTGCCATAAAAATCAGTGCCACTGCCATAAAAATCAGTGCCACTGCCAATAAACCAGTGCCACTGCCAAAAATCAGTGTCACTGCCATAAAAATCAGTGCCACTGCCATAAAATCAGTGCCACTGCCAAAAATTCAGTGTCACTGCCAAAAATCAGTGCCACTGCCAAAAATCAGTGCCACTGCCATAAAAATCAGTGCCACTGCCAATAAACCAGTGCCACTGCCAAAAAATCAGTGCCACTGCCAAAAATTCAGTGTCACTGCAAAAAAGCAGTGCCACTGACATAAAAATCAGTGCCACTGCCAGAACACCTCCTGTTCCTCCCTGGAGGGACCCAGCCCCTGCTCCTGGCACAGCACCCCGGATCACCACCGAGCAGGATGGACCAGCCAAGCATTTTTTACAGCTCATCAGAGGCTGCTGGGAGAGGAGGGAGAATCCAAGCCCGAGCCCAGCTTGAAAAACGACCAAATTTTCCTTTTTTTTTGGCTTTGTGTTTTTAAAGGCATCTATTCATTCAAGAGCCTGGTGCTGGTAGGTGTTTAATGCAGGTATTTAGCTCTCATCCATCATTTAGAGGCACGGAAAAAAATAAAGTTTTCAGTGCTTTTCAGGCTGCTTGGCACAGCCCACAGCATCCATCCAACACTCTGCACCTTCTCCTGCCCCACAGAATATTGATGAGCCTTCAGCTGCAGGTTAAGTTGGATCCTTCAACTTCAGATGGCCTCAAGGAGGGTCCCAGCTCTGCTGACACAAAGTTTTAAGGCTCTGCTTGGCTCCCAGAGCGGGGCTGGGCAGGAAGAGTGGGAGCAGCTCCTGTTTTGTAAGGAGCTGGGCACACAGAGCACCTTTTTTCCCTTTTGTGAGGCTCAGCACATCCAAACGGGAAGTCAGTGAGACACAGTAAACAGGGACATGTAACAAGGCCATTTTTTACAGCCCTTCTTATTTTTTTGGAGCAGAACTCAGTTTCAAAAGGCAGAGAGTAAATAAAAAAAAGCCAGAGGACTCGAGCAGGGTAAATCAGAGTAGCTACACAGACCCTGCTCAAAGAACCCACCCAGCCAGCTCTGATAATACTGAATTATATTTAACTACTGTCATGATATATGGAAGGAATTACAAGCACTGTAGCTATAAAGCCTTCCAAGTGGCACGTTAAAAACCCCAAAGCCTCGTGAATAATTACCTGCACAAGCACTCCAGGCGTGCCTCCACCTCCCCTGTACCTGGGGGAGGCTCCCAGCCACCTGCTCCCAGCAAACCAGCACCTACAGCAGCAATAAACAGGATTTTGATGGCAAATGAAGAAAAGAACCAGCAGGCACGGAGGCATCTGACAGCTCAGTCAGGTGTGGGGCAGGGCAGTGGGCAGCCCAGCCATGCTCCAATTAATTCCCTTTGCTGCCTCTCCTCACCCTGCAGGGTCCAAATCAAACCCCCAGGTGCTGCAGGGCGGGGTGGATTCCCTCTGGAGAGAGGTAAATATGCTTCAAAATAAGAATCCTTAATGGGCTGGCCATTACTGATAACTACAAGTGTGTGCAGGCACACATTCACTCTTGTGCCTGCTTCCCTTCCAGGATCCAGGAGAATCCAGGAGCAGGGAAAATAAAGATATTCAGCAGTGTCCAGAGCAGCTTTTGAGGAGGCTGCTTCCCTTCCAGAATCCAGGAGAATCCAGGAGAATCCAGGAGAATCCAGGAGAATCCAGGAGCAGGGAAAATAAAGATACTCAGCAGTGTCCAGAGCAGCTTTTGAGGAGGCTGCTTCCCCTCCAGAATCCAGGAGGTTCTGGAGCAGGGAAAATAAAGATATTCAGCAGTGTCCAGTGCAGCTTTTGAGGAGGGCTGAGAGCAGGGTGATATCTGTGGGAGTCCTGATGTTAAATCACAGCTCAGCAGCTTTGTAAAGCCACTGATTCCCACCTTTGAGCACACAGGGATTGTTTGAGCACACAGGGATTGCAGGAGGTGCTCACCCAGGCAGGGCAGGGCAGTGGGGCAGGGTTTGGGGGGTCGGTGCTTCTTTCTCAGTTGTTCTCCCTCGAATTAACCCATTTTCCTTCAGCTGCAGGGACTGGGAGCAGAGCTGCCCCTCACAGCATCCCCACGAGGCTGAGCTCAGCCAGCAGGGCACTGAACCCCCAGAGGAGGGACAGGACCCTGCAGGGTCCCCCAGTTTTCCTGGATAATTCCTGAGCAGCTCCTCCCACACTTCCAGAGGTGTCTGGCACAGCTGATGCAGCCCCCACGAGGTCTCTGCTCCTGAGAGGGAACATCCTCCACCAGGCTCCCCCACCAACCTCCAAACACACCCAAGGCCCTGTCAGGAAGGATTAATTTTATCTAAGACAAAGCCAACAAAAAAAACCCAGAAAAAGGAAAACCTCACAAAACTCACAACACCAAGTATCAACCTCACCCAAACAGGCAGGTGTTTTATTGCACATATTGCACAAACATGAGTGGAGAGTCATTTAATTTGTATCTGACCAGAGATTTAACAAAATTAAGGTACAAACCTAATTATTGATGAAAATGCAAAGCTTAAAGATCTCCATCTCACAAGAGCAGCTGTAGCACACAGTGACAGAGGAGTGGAACTAGCAAGGGGAACGGGGAGAGGAGTGGGGTTCTGGGGATGGCTGTGGGGCAGGGGGGACAGGGAATGCAAAGCACAGAGCTCCCACCTCTGCTCCCATTTGCAAATTCAAATGTCCTTTGAGCCACACTCTCCCAGCTGGCTGGAAAATCACCCTGAGTGACACCCCCAGAAATCCAATCACAGTGACAGACTCGATGATCAATAAGCACCGGGGGCAATCGCCCTCGTGCCACTTCCCAGCTCTCCAGAAACAGCCTCTGCAGCAAAAGCAAGGAGCAGAAATGCAGCTTTACTCCAGGCTCATCCAAGCTGGCCTCACATCCAGAGATTCTCAGCAGAGAGATTCAAGATTGTTTTTCCTGTTTATTTTGCTGGAAGTTCTTGGGGTCACCCCATCCTCCCAGGCACCACCAAACACCAGATTTGGGTCCCTGGAACTGAGCGTGGAAATAAAGCAAATTTCAGCCTGCGACCTAACGGGGAGATCTGCCTCATTTATTTAATTAAGCATCACGAGTTAAACTCCTGCTGCGTGGCCAGTCTGGCCTCTCTGCTGAGCAAGCACAGGGAGGTTTTGTGAGGCTGGGGGGCTTTTAGGAGGATGGGGACATCAGGGACACCAGCCCATCTCTCCACCAGTCCCTGCAGCCTCCAACCTCACCTCACAGCACACCTCCACCAGCTGCAAGGGAAAACACATCAGTGTGGAAGGGGATTAAAAAAATAACACACAACTGCCTGGATCTTAAAGAGTTTCTCCACAGAGATGTGATTGCACCTCTGGCCTTTGGAAGGCTGCTCACCCCCGGCAAAAATCTGTTTCTCATTACACACCTGCACAGCCCCGCTTAATTCAGAGGGAAAGGTGGATGACAGAGTGTGACTGGGTGCTTCGAGTCTAGCACAAGTGTCTTGTCCCCTGGCATTTTACCTGATTAATAACAGCAGGAGCTCTCTAGCGAGGCAGACAGCAGGTTAGCCAGTCCAGCCAGCCAGGCAAAATGTGCATTTATCATCAGAAACAACCCCTGAAGTTCCTCGGCGCGCTCTGCCTGGCGCATCCCCAGCCCGTGTCTGAGCACATCACAGCGGGGTGACAAAGATGGATCCCTACATTATTCCTCTGAAATTTGGCCTAGAGACACTGAACTGCTCCCCCAGAGCCACAGCAGGGCTGGGGCATCCCAGGGGTGTTTGTCCCCTCTGGGCTCAGCCTCTTCCTCCCCATCACCTCCCCGGTGCAGCTTTAACCACCTTTAACCACCCTGGGAAGAAGCCAAATTCCCCAAGCCAGGAATTACCAAAAGAGCACCAAGCACATCAAATACAAAGGCTGACTCCAGAGTGGTTTGGGTCCCATCCTGGCTGAGGCATCAGCTGAGCCTCCCTGGAGCATCCCCTCCACACCAGGTGATGCCCTGCAGGTCCTGTGGGCCCAGCTCTGTGCTGGTCCCCTCTACTGGGCTGATTTTCAGCGAGAGGGCCACCAAAGCCATCCCCATCAGTCCCCCCACACATCCCCTAAAGCTGTGAAAGCAGCCAGGCGGGATCAGCAGAGGGGAATTTTCCTAAAGACAGCAGGGCTGTAAACTCTCCCCTCCAAGCAGCAAACTCGGCAAGGACAGCAGGAGCCTCCTCTCCAAACAACCCCGGGATCCTCCCTGGATCACAGCTCCCACAGAAGCAGAGTTCAGGCTGGAAAAGCCCTCGAAGATCGAGCCCAACCCATAACCCAGCACTGCCAAACCTGCCACTAAACCACGTCCCCAAGTGCCACTTCTTTAAAGCCACTCCGAACTCCCCACAGGGCAACTACAGCACCAAAATGAGCTTTGTAGGATTACAGCGTGTCCTTAAAAACAAACAAAAAACAAACCCCAAAACGCAGTGTGCCACTCTCAGCACGTTCTAGGGAAGCTCCAGCCCTCCACATCCACAGCTCCTGCACGGCAGTTTATATTTGGAAACATCAGCCTGAGCGGAAAGCGGTTTGATCAGTTCAGAGCCTGGAAAGCCAAGAGGAAATCTCACAGCATTGTTCCACCCTGGGAAGAGCCATCAGGACGTGTTATTTACCCTGGGCTGCTTTCACCACGGGGCTGGGGATTCCCATTCTGGTGCTTTATGGGATCAAGGACATCCTCACAGCAAAGGGACCTTTGCTCTCCAAAGAGGGGCTCCAAATCTGTCCTCAGCCACCCCGGCACACGCGGTTGTGTCTCGGTGGGTGAAGGGGACAAACAGCTGGAGAGGAGAATTGCCCTGGAAGGAAACTCCGGCGGAAAAAGGGAGAGGGGTTTGCTCTCACAGCACAGGAACAGAGCTCATGCGGCCACTGGAGGTTATTTACCCTTGAAGGCTTCCGCGAAGTTAAACACACAAAGTTTCCCTTCATTTTCACCACCAGAACCTGTTGTTCCAAAATAAAAGCCGACGCTGTGAAATGAACTTGTCAACACAGGGGCTGCCGGCGGGCAGGGCACAAACCCCCATTTCGTTTATTTCTAATCGATTTCACTTCCCAATTCCCATGCAAATACCTACAGCTCAGCTTGCAAAAACACCAGCGGAGCATTCAGACCCAAAACAACCTGAGCTGATTTGACTTCTTTTTTTTTTTCTTTTTTTTTTCCGTTTGTTTAAGCCTCCTTACACCAAACCAACCAGGAACTGGGAAACACGTCCAAGGATGGAGCCCTTTTAAAGTACCCAAAACCACGATGAGAGCGGGGCAGAGGACAGGGCAAGGGGGCCGGGGTGTGACTGGGGTCTCTGACCTGAGCCCCCCATCACCTCCGGGGATGCAGCACCGGGGCTCGGGCACAGCACTGGCCTCGCTCCCTGCTTGGGGCAGGCTTGCAGAGCACCAGAACTTCGTGTGTTTTCATAAATGTATTCATTTATTTTGCTTTCAGTCTTCCCAGCCAAAGTTTCGTCCCGGCGCCCGCTCCTCCGGCACATCTCAGACGAAGCAGCGCCTCCATGAAAACCCCCAATAATCCCATCTCCTCCCCTCAGTGCTGCTATTTGCTTTTGTTTCGCCATGGCTGTAAACACCAGGGGGATGTTTCCCTCCTGCCCGGGGTGTTCTCTCCCCGCCCCGCAGCCTTTCCCACGCGGCCGCGGCTCCCCCGGCGCTGGAGCGCCGAGAAACCGGGGAATAAAGCCTGGGAGGGGCTGCCGGGCACCCGGGGAGGGTGAAACAGATGGTTCCCACTCATCCCACCCCCGCATCCCACCGAGCAGTGCGAGAGCAGCAGCGATCCAGGTGCTCCCGGGGCTTCCAGCCGCATCCAGGGATCCAGGTGCTCCCGGGGACTCCCCCCGCAGCCACCCCTCCATCCAGCGCTCCCCTCCTACCTGGGACATCTGCGGCCTGAAGTTGATGTCCTTGAGGTCGATGGAGCCGGGGGAGAGGTTGTGCAGCAGCTGGCACAGCAGCACCCCGTCCCGCAGCGCCTGCGCCAGGTCGAAGACCACCGCCGAGGGCCAGACCACCCGGTGGTTCGGGGGCAAAACTTTGCAGTCGATCAGCCAGCGGCCGCACTGCCGCCACTCCTCCATGGCCGCGGTCTGCTCGCTTCCCCCGGCCTTCCTCTTCCTCCTCCTCCTCCTCCTGCCGGCGCTCAGGGGCCGCGGGCAGCTGCCCGAGGGGCCGCTGTGCTGGGCGGCTCCGCGCTAGCGCCGCGCTCCATCGCCGCCCGCCGCCCCCGAGAGCATCGCTCCGCGCCGGGGCTGCGAGCGGGAGGAGGAGGAAGAGGAGGAGGAGGAGGAGGAAGGAGGGCGGCGCGGAGTTTTCCGGCGGAGGGCTGCCCCTGCCCCCGCTGCGGCCCCACCGCCTCGGCCGGGGTTAGGCGCGCCGCATCCTCCGGGAACAAAGCGGCGGACGGACGGACGGACGGACAGGCGGACACCGCGCACGGCGGGGCCACCCCCCGCGCAACTCCGTGGCGCTGCCCTGTGAAACTTGCGGCGCCGAGGGACCCCACCTGCCCCGCGGAGCCGCCGTGGGGCCGAGTTTTCTGCCGGGCCGGGCGGCGGAGCGGCCCCCGGCCCGCCCCCGGTCCGCCCCGCCGCCCCTTTGTCTGCGGGAGCCCGGGCTGCCAGCGGGGGCGGGGGGCGCTTCGCCACGCTTTGGCTCGCAGCCCGCTTCCTTTTCCCCAGGATTTTTTCCTTTCCCAACTCCCTTTTTTAATTTCTCCTGTTTTGTTTGTTTTTTCTATTTTTTCCCTTCTCTTTCCTCCCCCCTCCCCTCCCTTGTATCCCTCCCTCCCTCCGCTGCCGCTCCTCTCCCTGTTCCGGCAAAGCCGCCCAGAGCCCCGGTGCTGCTTCGCTGTCCCCACCACGGGGTTTTGGGGGGTCCCCCCTCCCCAGGACCCCCTCCCGGTACCCCATCCCTGCGGGCAGAGGCGGGGGCGCTCCCGGGGCTCCTCCGCCCCCCGGGCCGCGCACACAGACCCCGCTTTGTCCGAGCGCTCATCCCGTGTTTGGGCTGCAAACACTGCAGCCGAGATGTTTAACCCAAACACGCGATCGTGTTCCTTGACTTTCAAACGGGAGGACGACTCCTATAATTAATTACCAGTGTATTTATTAAAAACCTCGACTCTCAGGCATTAACTCCTTGGCAGCAAACTTGAAAAATCTCTGATTTTCGCCGGTGGCTTCCTTCCAAATCAGCGCGGCTTAGAACAGCCTCTTTTCAAATCTGTTCTGAGTTTTCTTCCGAGATCCTCTCCCCAGAGTTTGCCGATTAATTTCCAGCCCGGCTTTCCAGATAGCCAAAACCGGAAGCCGTGACTGGGACGAAGGGAAGCTATTAACCTGCATGTCAAACAAATGCAACACTAATCTCTTCCAAATGGAGCCAAGCGGAGATGAAGGAGAGGCAGCCACTCTACAGCCATGATCCTTCATTTTCAATCGAGGAAGGAGGATGTCTCCGAAGAACAGAAAACGATTTGTTTAATGCTCCAAGGAAAGTTTGGGAGGGAGGTTTTTAAGGGGGAATTCTTTCATGCAGAGGTGCTGGCTGGCTGTCCACAGCTCAGCCCGGCTGTGCCCCTGGGCCAGGGCAGAGCATGAACAGATCCAAGAGGGAGCAGCATCCACACGCTCCAGTGTCACCGTCAGAACCTGCCCTGGGAGTATCCAGATCCCAGCCCACACTCCCCATACCCCGAGGAGGTGCTTTCTCAGAATGATTTTCTTGATCTTTTAGTTCTTCACGAAGCGTTTCTGCCCCCCAGCAGCACCCATGGGCAGGAATCACGAGGCTACTGACGGCAGTGGAGTCGTGCCAGGGATAACTTGGCTTGACTCGGGACCAGCCTGCCGTGTGAGGTCAGGTCTGTAGGTAGATGACAACAGAGGAGTTTATTATATGCGCATAATTAAAGCTGCGAGCCGCAGCCTGGCTTTTTACTGAGTAATAAAAAGCGTTCTTGGCCCCTGGACACTTGGGAACAATCCCTGCAGCTGCAGCGCCAGGCTCTGCGTGGGAGGTGTTGGAGCAGGCACACTCCTCGCCTACCTCTGAGCAACCCAAGGGCTGATGGCAGAGGGATTTCTGAGAGCAGGAAAAGTAAAAACTACCAAAACCTGCGCAGCCAGGCTCAGGGAGAGCTCGAATCCAGCACACGCTGGTGAGCTATGAGCTCCAGATTGTCCAAACTGTCCTGCAAGAGGATGGGCGGTGTGGAGAGGACCCAGCTGCTGTTTTCAAGGTGGAACTAAAGCTAAAAGGGAGCTCGGATAAATTTAAGAGGTTGGATTTTGTGTTGGAATTGGTGCTGCCCTCTCCTGCCTCTTGGGAATGACAGGCAGGGAATGCCAGGCAGCCAGGGAATGCCCGGGAATGCCAGGGAATGCCCGGGAATGCCAGGGAATGCCCGGGAATGCCAGGGAATGCCAGCCGGGCAGGGCAGAGGCTGACACCACCCTCTGCCGGGGCCCAGCCTGGAGCTTCTCTGCGCTCCCAGACCTCGCTCCCTGCACTTTTGTCTCGGTGCCTCGCTCGAGGTGACCCCAAGAGGCAGCTGGGTGCCCCGGGACGGTGCTGCCCGAGGGAACAGCGGTGCTTTTCCACCCCTAAATGTCTCAGCAGACAGGGAGCTGGGCAGGCAGCCCCCCTAGCTCAGGTCCCAGTGCAGAGGGAAGGGTGAGGGGATCTGGCTGGTAAAGTGGTGGCAGTTTGGGAATGTCACAGAGCTGGCTGTCACATCCCAGTCCTGCATGGAACAGGCAAAACGAATGGAAGGAGGGAAAGAGAGAAGGAAGCAGGGAAATTAAATGCATTAACGTGTATGAGGACGCCATACCTTACAAATCAACCCCAAAATACCTGGGACGTGGCCACATCTCCGAGAAAGGTGCATTTTTTGCAAAGTTTGGTCACTCCGGGGTTCTGTACGGGAAGAGAAGCAGCCACAGCGCAGCCCCTCTGAAAACCCCTTGCACACCCGAGCCGCACCGCCAGGAAATCCTCTTTTCGCAGCCGGGCAGTGTCTGTGGATTGCCATTGCCACCTTCTGGATTGGTCCAAGCGTGCAGCAGAGCCCGTCCCGGAGCCGCGCTGGCTGCCAGGGCCGTGTCCCCGCTGGAGCCACGGTCCCCAGAGCAGGAGCCAGCCCGGCTGCTGGCACGGCAGCTGTCACACAGCCCTGCGTGCCATTTGCAGCACGCCCCCAGATTTTGCGATCTCCTTTCACCGACTATTTTAGGAAAGCTGTGCAAGCCCCAGCTGGGCAAGCCCACAGCTCGAGGGGGAAATCACGGGGCCACCAAAGCGTTCAGCTGCTGGGTACAGACCGCAGTGCTCTGTCTGGCTCTGCACACACCTGATCTACCTGCCCAGACAAGGTGCACCCTGCCACAGCCACTGCAATTATCCTCCTGCCAAGGGCCCTTCCTGCAGGAGCTGCCCGTGGAGGTGACTGCCTGTCACCATGGAAAGGAGCAGGAAAATGAACCTGGCACAGCTCCAGGCAGAAGGGCTGAGCTGGATCCTCCTCTTGTGCTGGAGCAGCAGGAGCACCCAGCCACGGGTGCTCTTTGTTTGGCCTGAGAGTGCAACTCCAGTGGTAAAGGATTCTGACCCCAGGCAGCAAGCAGGTGGAGCTGGCACTGCCCTGGGCATTTCTCTGTGGAGGAGTCTCCTTTTGGGATGCCCCAGCTGTGCTGAAAAACAGCAAGCACCAGTTAAGAGCTCCCAATGCCATCACTGTGCTGCTGGGACACCCTCACTCATTAAGCATCCTCCACCCCAACAGGTTTCCCATCAAAATCAGACAGACCTGGAATGTTCACAGCCCTGGGAGCTGGGAAAAGAGGGGAAAAGCTGCCAGCCCAGCCCCTCACTGCAGCCATGGCACAGCAGAGGAACGGCCTGAGGCAGCTCAGGCACAGCAAAGCAGAGATTTCCTCGGAGGAGGTGGAGAGGAACAAACCACTGAGTGAGCAGCACCTGGATTTCACCTCATCCATTCCACTGCTGCTGCCTCCACGGTTTATTTGGGAAGGGCCCTGACTCGAGGGACTCACAGCAATGGGTCAGGTGGGGAGGTCAGAGCAGTTGGTGGCTGTTGGAGCTTGGCAGGTTCCAATCCTTCTCCTCTCAGCAGTGCACACACCCCCGTACCAACTCCTGTCAGTTTGGTGCTGACAGAGCCAGGAATTCTACACACAGGACCAGGAGAGGCTTAAAAACCCTAAATCTTGTCCACTAAAGGATTTTACACTTTGTTCTGCAGCTTCCACGAATGGCTCAGGCTGGCTCCCCTGCACTAGCAGGAAGCAGAATAAGCAGCAGAGCCAGGATATTTCTGATGATAAACATTTTAATAGTGTGGTCATTTTTTAAATTATTATTATATTTTTTTCTTTTCTTTTTTTTTTCTTTTCTTTTTTTTCTTTTCTTTTTTTTTCTTCTTTTTTCTTTTTTTTCTTCTTTTTTTTTTTTTTACTTTTTTTTTTTTCTTTTCCTTTTGCTTCCCTCTTCTTTGTGTTTGGCCTAAATCCCCTGGGAACAGGGAACTGCAGCATGCCTTCCCTGTGACGGAAGCAAACCACAGCCTCTTGTTTGTGTCTGCGAGGGCTGAGCAGAACACCGGGAGCAGCTCCGCTCCCATAAACGCACCGGGTCCTTCGCAGGAGATTAGATGGCGCTGCCTTCACAGGAGATAAGAAGATTGAGAGCTTAAATTTAGCATCATCGGGAAAAGAATAAGCCCTGCAGCTCTCCTCAAAACATATTTCGTCCTGTGCTGGCCAGGGGACAGGCGGGGTAAGGAGAGACGCCGGGGCCAGCAGCGATGATGGGCGGAGGTCAAGGAGGGGCTGCTCAGTCGCGCTCCTGCCCCACGCACCCCACGGGGACGGTGGCATGAGGCTGGCGACACACCGGGGTGTCCCCTGTGTCCCCTGCCCGTCCTCACCCCATGGTGGGCGCTCACTGGGCAGCCCAGAGGGGTACAGAGGGTGCCTGCACCTTCCCAGCACACACACGGCTGCCGCCGGTCACCCCGCAGAAAGGAGGGTGGGCTGGAAATCCCAGCCTGTGGCAGGCGGGAGAGCCCCTCTCTCAAGGACAGCGCTTGGGAGGACCCCCCCAGTTCAGCCCAGTGCTCCCAGTGTGGGCTCGGCACACGCTGGACTGGGTGTCGCTTTAAACACTGAGCATGCAGTGCTGGGTGACACCCGAGGGACTCTGGCACCCACTGCGGGGGCTTCACTGCCATCCCCGGACCCACAAATCCACCTCGGGGTACCCCACTGCCATCCCCGGACCCACAAATCCACCTTGGGCATCCCCAGACCCACACACCCCACCTGGGGTACCCCACTGCCACCCCCGGACCCACAAATCCACCTTGGGCATCCCCGGACCCACAAATCCACCTCGGGGTACCCCACTGCCATCCCCACGCACCCACCGGAGCTGTCCCCTCCCCGGCCCCACCGGAGCTGTCCCACCCCCGGCCCCACCGGAGCTGTCCCACCCCCGGCGCCGCCGCTGCCCGTCCCCGGTGCCCCCGCCCCGGCCGTGGCTCCTCCCGAGCGCATCACGGCGGGCGGAGCCTCCGCGGCCGCTCCGCCGGGCGCAGCGGGGCCGGGCCGGGCCGGGCCGGGAGCGCAGCACGGTGGGGCCGGGGCGGCGGGCGGGGGGGACCCTCGGGGGGCGGTGTGGGACCCCCGCTCGGGGCGGGCAGCGCCGGGGGGTGCGGGACAGGCGCGGGGGCCGCGGAGCCGCTGGAAGGGTCTGGGGGCGGGGGGGCCGCGGAAAGGGAGGGTGGCAGGGCGGGGACCCTCGCTGGCAGCCCGGGGGTGACCCCGCTGTGCCCCGCGGGAGGTGCCGGGCGCCCCCGGCTCGGGTACCGGAGCGGGGCCGGGCAGCATCTTCTCCTGCATCCCTGCGCAGGTGACGGTCCGGGCTGCCGTCCATCACCGAGGAGAGGCCGTGCAGGGCCCGGGCACCGCCGGCCTCCGGGCGCTGACCTCCGCACGGCCTCGGCATCCGTTCTGCAGGGCATTCGGCTCGTCCGGACCCGCTCAGCCTGTCCTGGAGATGCTTCATGGACTGTCAACAAACAGCACGTGTGGGCCCTTCCCGGCATGAAACGCAGCGGTGGCACCGCTGGATGAGCTCTCACAAGTCCCGGCGTGGTTCTGAAGCCAGCCCAGGCTGCCTGCTGTGGTTCTAGGGCCCTGCGGTGCCAGCAGCTCGTGGATCCCAAGAGCCGTCCCTGGGATGTTCTCCCTTGAGCTCCAAGCAGGAACCACCCACCTGGACGGGCCCAGCGGGGTTTATTTCGGAGCTGTTGGGAAGGAGCTCCCGCTGCCGGAGCTCTCCTCGGGCAGATGAGCGACCCGGTGATGAACGGCAGGGTGCCCCTGCCCGAGAAAGCCCTGTCCGAGGGCTACGCCCGCCTCAGGTACAGGGACACCTCCCTGCTCATCTGGCAGCAGCAGCAGCAGAAACTGGAGTCGGCTCCCCCCAACACGTACCTGAGCCGCAGCAGGAGCATGTGGTACTCGCAGTACGGCAACGAGGCCATCCTGGTGCGGGACAAAAACAAGCTGGATGTCTCCAGGGACACGGGGCAGTCCAAGTTCTGTGCTATTATGTAATTCCCACCCTCGGGAATCCACACGTGGAGAGGAAGCAGAGCTGGGGGAGGTGGGTGTGCACCTCCCTCTCACAGCCCTGCACAGGAAGCGACGTTTCCAGGGGAGGCCGGGGAAGGCTGAAATTTGATTTGTTTGGTTTTTGCTGTTTATGGACTCCCGTTCTGCATGTCGTTGAGTGTGTACAACAAACCCAGTCTCGCTGGGGAGCTCCCAAGCCTGTTGCATCTTGGCAGGGGCCGTGCTGGACCATGTGTTGCTTGGAAGTGGCTCGTGTGCCCTGAGAAACACCCGCTGGCACCTGGGCACCGTCCCCAGCCACCCTCACCGGCCAGTCCTGCTGCATTTCCAGAGCTCTGGGAGTGCTGGTGGGACAGAGGCGAGCACAGATCTGTTCCCATCAAGGCTGTGGTTTTAAGAAGTTGGTCTCCAAAACCACCTGGCCATTATTTGTTCTGTCTCCCTTCGATTCCTGCTCTGAAGTGGTCTCTTCCAGCCAGGAGTGGTTTGCTGTGGGAACAGGGAGAGAATATGTTGAGAATTTAATCCGAGCCTTTAAAGCACCTGGTAGGAAAGATGTGCTGGAGCTTCATGCAAAGCAAGGGGCCCTCTCTGATCCCACAGATCAGAGGGATCATGGAAATAACAGGAGCTCTGGAGTCAGGGGAGCTGCAGATCCCTGGCCCAGCTTCAGCAACAGATCCCTGAATGAAGCACCTGAAAGGGAGGGAGCAGGAAAGCAACAGCAAGAAACCCCTGTAAATACACACAAATCCTCAGGGGCACGAGGAAACTCCTGCACAGCACAGCCCCACCCCTGAGGTGGGGTACAGAGGGAAAGAGGCCACTCTGGAGTCCGCTTTGCATTCAAATTTTAACGCATGCAGTAGCTTGGAAGGGTTTAACTTCTAGTTCAGGTTGGATCGTAGGTTTGGTGCATGTATTTTAGGAGTTGTGTCTGGGATTGTTTCGATTAACTGGAGGATTTTAGGAGGGAGAAGCACTGCCCTGCTCGGGCACAGAGGCTGCTGCTTTCAGGTTTAAGTTTCTGTTGAATCCTGACTTGCTCAAGGCAAGGTCACGCTGAGAAACTCAGCCCAGCAAGCACCTGAATCTTTGTTAAGAACAGAACTATCACTTCCAGGGGTGTGAATTATAGCCCAGGGTTCAGCAGGAAAGTTCTTCTTCAGGGTTCTGCCCTTTCTGTCCTGCCTAGGCCGTGTGTCCAACCCAGCAGTGCCTGGGCACAGGCTTAGCTCCAGGCAAATCACCATTTGATGTCAGCTTCAGGATGGATTATTTACCTGCCTATTATTAGGCACAGTCATTACTTCTGTTCTATTTATCTAAAACCTCCTTTGCATTTTTTTCAAGCACTTTATTTATTTAATATATTTTTTTTAAATACAGTGAAGAATCTCTTCCACCTCTCCCGTGTGGGTGAAATGCTACAACGAACACACAGACACTCAGCCTTGCTGAACTCAATGTCCTGAGCAGAACACACCTGTTCTAGAGTGAAATCTTAGAGCTTTGGTGTCCTCAGCCCTGCTCCATAGCACTGCAGACCACAGGCAGCTCGCTGCTTTTTCCAAGCACTATTTCTGCATGTGTTGGTGTTTGGTACCTCGTGTGTGTGTGCTCATAGATTTAAACCTGCTGCACCTCGCTGCTTTGCAGACCCGTGCACTGCTCTGCACACAAATAACCCTCTTGGTTTTGTCAGGACTAGCTCTGGAGGAGAGACAAGTCAGTGAATAAATGTTTTTCAAGCGGGTGAAAGCGTTCAATGAGATTCACAAACCCGGCGAGGTGCCGGGGGAGCATTGCCAGGGATGTGTGACCCACCCGGGCCTGCAGCTCTTGGCTGAGTGCACAGGAGATCATTTACTCAAACAGGCTGGGCCCAGAGCTCCCCTGGGAACTGCAGGTGGATTCACCTGGAGAAGCAGGAGGGGTGGGTTCCAGGCCAGCCCTGGGGAGCACGTGAACTCTGGGAGTTTAAGGAACAGCACATCCCCCAAACCGGCTGTTCGTTTCCTTTTCTTATAGAAAAAGAAATCCAACGCTTATTTTCTTTTTAATTTCAGTAAGGGAGATGCTTATTTTGGGTGTAATCAGTCTCTTTTTGTTAACGTGGCTGGTAAACCAAAATTCAGTTATTTTGCAGAGTGTTAATTGGACTATACAAGACTAAACCCGTAAGAATGTGCATAAATTCTTCCAGGATGGAGGCTGGATGTGACAGTGCAGGAAGAAGAGGATGAGTTGTCCTTCCATCTCTGTGAATGTGACTGTACTTTTCCATTTCTCTGTGTCCCTGGTCACAGCAGGGTTGTGGAGTGGCTGCTGTGGCTGTTTCTGTGAGCCAGTTGTGTGGTGGTGATGCACTCGTTTCAAACACTGTTGTAGCCTCTTTGATAAAGTGCATTAAAATGATTTGAATGCAGCTTTGTGAGTGGCTGTTTTTCCCCCTGCAAGCCCACGGCTCTGGCACTGGTGACAGCTTTTGGGAGGGAGGAATCCCCTCAGTTCTGGTGGGGCTCCCAAGCAGGGGAGGCTCCTCCAGCTCCCCAAGGCCAGCAGCGCTCTCAGGGCTAAGGAAAGCCTCTGGATGTCACACTGAAATCAGGGAATTAGCAAAGCTGGAAAAGACCTCAGGGATTGTCACATCCAGCCTGTGAGCAATCCCCACCTTGTCACCAGCCCGGAGTGCCACATCCAGAACTTCCTTGGGCACGTCCAGGGATGGGCACTCCAAACCTCCCTGGGCAGCCCTGCCAAGGCCTGAGCACCCTTTCCTCGAAGGAATTGCTCCTGATGTCCAACCTGAACCTCCTCTGACGCAGCTTGAGGCTGTTCCCTCCTGTCCTGGCAGTAGTTCCCTGGGAGAGACCAAACCCCACCTCACATTCTTGTTTTGGGCAGCTGTAGAGAGCGAGAAGGGCTTCCCTGAGCCTCCCCTTCCTCCAGGCTGAGCCCCCTCAGCTGCTCCTCACAGCACAGAGTTCCCAGACCCTTCCCCAGCTCTGTTCCCTGCTCTGGACTCATTCCAGCCCCTCTTGCAGAGCTGGCCCCAGGATTCAAGGCAGGAGCAGGGAGAATTGAACCTCGATCATGTCCTGCGTGTCCTCCACCTCCTGCCAGCCTGGAGGAACAGCTCTGCCTGCTGCCCCTGGAAATACCTCACAAACATCCTCACTGCCTTGCAGATTGTTTAGGGGACAGGTTGAACAAACAGCCCCTGTGGGAGCATCACTGCTACAGGAACAGAGTGAGCCAGGTTTGCTGAAGCCTTGGAAAGGCAGTGAGCAGGAAGGGGTTGGAGAAAGACGAACCCTGGGGCAGCCTGGCTGTGGTAACCCCACCTCACACAAAAACCAAACAGCAAAACCACCCCCAATCCTCTCCCATGCCCAGAATAGCTCCTGGCCCCTGCACAGCAATGCCAGGACTCTGCTGGCACCGGCACCAGCTGCTCCAGGCTCCCTCTCCAAGCTGAGCCCTCCAGGTCACCCTGAGCTCACAGCCCTGGCTGCTGGCGCAGGTGACAAGGTCCCTCCGCTTCCTGCAGGTCCTGGTGGCTTCCAAGATGCCCCTGGGTGAAATCTCATTTCCTTTCAGCCCAACTTACCTCAGTTAGGAGCAATTCTTACAGAATTTGAGACCCTGCAGACTGCAGGATGCTGGGGAGAGTTCGAGCCCTTCCTTGGCTGCCCTGGGACATGGGAGCAGCTGAAATTCCCTCACAAAAAAAAAAAAAGGATTTAAAGCAGTTTTATTCCAGGTACTCGGCTGTGATTCAGACACCCCTGAGGCTGCCCCTGCTCTGAGGGCAGTGGCCCTTTGAGCCTGACATTCCCCAAAACAACTCCCACATTATTCCAGGACTGGTGGCACCAGGATTCAATACCTGACGTTTGGCTCCTGGCCAGGTTTGTGCCACACCTGGAAAAGATGAGGAGAGGGGAAAATATGGGATCAAACTGCACACACCAAACAAGTTTTCTTTTTATTATGAAAACAAAACGAATGCCCCAGGACCAGGGTCCATGATTACCAGTAACATCAAAGATTACTTTCTAACTCTTTTTTTTTAAATTCTGTTTTGTTTGAGGCCAGCAATTTGCAATAAACAAGCTAAACTACTTACATTGACTCATTTCTTTTCAATAACTGACATTTACAGGAATATACTAGAAATGGCACTAAAAAGTTTTAAGAAAAAGAGTTACGGTAAATTTGCATGCACATCATACAGAAAAGTAACAATTTTCTTTTTTTCTTTTAAATATTAAAAAAACCCCAAAATAACAAAACAAAAAATACAACAACAAATCTTTCTGGATTGGTTATGCCAGTATCAGGGCTGTGTTCTATGTGGCCTGTGTCAAATCCTAGCTGGTAGTTTAATTTAGTTTTTAAAAATGACATTTTAAAAAGATATGCAAATACCATTTTCTTTACAAAATGCAGCTCAAGCAAGATAACGCTGCTGTGTAAGGAATCCTAAATTTCTCTTTACTGATGCAGAGCCTGCCCACAGTTAGCCCTAGTGGTAACTGCTCAGGGTCGAGAAGAGACTGAGAATTTAAAATCCAGTACTAAAAGGTTGTGGTTTGTCTTTGTCATGCCCCAATCCCTTCCCCTCAGCTCCAACCCCAGCTTTAAAAAAACACCATTCCTTCCAAAACAAGGAAAAAAAAAACCCAAAATTAAAAACTGGTCTAAAAGTCCCCAAAGCAGAGAAAGAACTAGATTAGGTAACTGCAGTCTGCTTCTACCACATAGAGAACAGGGAGGAGAGCGCAGGGGGAACTCAGTGTGGATTTCCACACACAGAAATGACGTTTGTGTGTGTTTGGAGTCACCACCCTCCCAGCAGTGACACAGCCCTGACACATCACTCCTACACTTACAGACCCTGGGGGTGGGCAAGGTTCAAACCACATCAGTACAAAAATTGAAATTATTTCGTTGTGTAGACGACACATTCGGTGTGCAGAGAGCCGAGAGATTCCTTCGGTCGCTGGGATGGGGATCTCCCTCTGGTCCCACTGAGCCACGAGACAGGCTGAGTTTACAATCAGAGAAAAGGTTCACAAAGTTTTTAAAAGGTGCAGTAATGCTGGTTGATTGAGAAAGGTCTGGTCAGATATTTTGTCAAAACAGGAATTTGTCCGAAAAAAGCAGTTTCAATAAAACTCTGTGTGTATGCATACATATGAAATCATACTGATTTCAGTGAAGTTTCCCCTGGAAAACAAAGTTAAACTTTGTTCATTCAAGAAAAATTCTACCATAAAAATTTTAATTTTTTTTTTTCTTTTTTTTTTCTTTTATTCTTAAGTTTAAAAATGTTCTTTCAAACGTTGCATGTTTGATCGTTTCGAAGTTGTTTCGTGACATCTGGACTGACGTGTCATGCAATAAAACCCAGTTAAATAAATGCTCTGTTGGTTCAGTTCCCAACTCATTTAGGACTGCTGCTACTTGCTCTGGACTGGAAACATCTTTTCTTTCCTGGAGAAACTCGGGATGTACAAGAGGCACCCCCATGGCCATGGTGGGGATAATGAGCACTACGAATAAGCTGGGAATGGAAAAGTGTAAGGACAACATCTGGAAGTGAGGAGTCACCAAATTCTTCCCTCAGTCGTGCCAAAATGGATTTCTCCTTGCTCCATTTTGCTGGGAACACAAAGCAAAGTTTCCCAGTAAGCGGAAGCCCAAGTTGCAGCTGGTGGATCAAAGATGTGCAGGAGGTTCTCCCCACTCCGTGGTGGCCGTGGCAGGTTGTTCTCCTGAAAATCCCCAGGCTGGGATGGTTTTCCAGCTCAAACTGGGATCCTCCTCCAGTGCTGAGCCAGCCTCAGGCCAGGCCTTTTCCCATCACTCCACAACCCTCTGGCTCCAACTTTCCCAATTAATTTTCATGGCACAGCCCCGTGGCTCCTTGAGGGATGTCTGTGTGTTCCAAGGGCTGTTCCTGGTGACAGAGCTGAAATTCCCAAGGGTTTTTTTTGTGGCAGTGATGCTGTCACCTCCGCTTTGTCCTCCCCACAGAAGCCACCACCACAGCTCAGGGTCAAGCATGCAGGAAAAGGTCCCAGGAAGGGAGAACTGGGAGTTTGTTTATCCAAATGCCGTGGCAGTGAATTGGTTGCAATTATTCCTTAAAATATTCCTTGGTTTCGATCATTCAAGTCGCAGGCAACAGGAGAAACACAGGTGAAACCCAACCCCGTTAAAAAGAAACCCAAGCTCTTAATTAGGTGAATATTACATTTCCTCATAGTAAATTCTGAAAATATATTACCAGGGATCTGTCTGGGGAAAGGTTTTGTAAGGACAGAACTTAAAAAAAAAAAAATCAGAACTGAACTTCATTGGTAATAGAAAAGAAAAATCACGAATTTCAGTAAAAATCAGAACATTTTTCTTTCAAATGCTGTGGGAAAGAATCTCAGGTCACCAGCAGATTTTGAGATGCCCAAGTGTCCAGCAAATCACCCCTGGCTGATGGGCATGGATGCAGCTGGAAGTGCAAGCCTTGGAATGCTGCACCAGGCAGGAATTCCCAGATTCCCAGCACAGGGACATCCCCAGAGCCCAGCACAGTCTCCTGTTCCAGCTCCCCAGGCTGGCGTGCAAAGGAAATCATTGCTGGCCTCGAGGGGCCTCCAGGGCCACTCACCTGCAGGGAAAATAAAATCTGGAGCAATTTGCACCACTGGGAGAGCACAGGAAGGTGAATTTTGGGGCTGCCCCACAGGAGAGAGGCAGTTTTAGGGGCTGGTGCTGGACATGGAAAGGCAGAATTTTCTGTTAAACTCTGTATTTTTTTTTTTACAATAAAACTTCTGCCCCTCAGATTACAAATTTGATATCATTATAGAACTGATGTTTTCCTAAAACTGGATTAGAAAAGGATAAAAACCCCCATGTTCTACCACAACAAAAGAGGGGGGGAATGTCCACTGAGAAAATAAAATTGTGTTGAAGTGTATGTCTCCAAAATCTGTACAAAACAGGAAAAAAGGGGGCTGGGGTAAAAAGAAGAGGAAAAAAAAATCTAAAAATTAACACGCCAAACATGACAGAGCACCAGACACACAAGAGACTGGACTGTAGCACCTGTAGGTAGAAAGTCCAAGGAATATAAATAAAGTAGTGGATTTTTATTTGCTTTGTTGTTGTTGGTTTTTTTTTTGTCTGGTTCAAACCTCATTAAAAGTCTGCCTGTCTGCTGGCCTGCAGAACCTCAGCTTTGCTTTTGTTAGGTTTTATTACATTTTAAATGACCAATGGTGTTTAATAAATAAATTCATGGTATATACATGAAATTAGGGACACTGAAACCAGGGTATATTGCAGCAGTGCAGGTCAAAACGTTAGGCTGGACCGAAAAAATAGCAAACTTTAAAAAAAATTAGCTTTTTTTCTTTTTTTTCTTCTCCCTCCCCTCTTTCTTCTTTTCATTGAGGTAAAACATTTCAGTGCCTGGAACTTGAACCCTGCCTGACACAGGAGCAGCATCCCCTTCCTAGGAGCTCGCTGCCAGAATGATGAGGAGAAGGGAGAAAAGCAAAGCAAACTCCAAAGCAAAAAAGGCCAAACACACACAAAATCCCTCTCCACTTCCCCTGCCAGCTCAGCCTCAGCTGGAGCTCAAGTGCTGCTTTATTTTAAGCCCAGACTGAGGTGTTTGTCACGGAGAAAATCCCCAAGATGTGCCCAGTAATGAGCACATGACTTGTGCTGGTCACTGCAGGGATCACTCCAGGCTCCAGCTGACAACTTCCAGCCAAAGAAACTCCTGTCAGTCCCATGAAAACTTTCATAGAGAGCATCAATTTCCTGGAAATTATCTGTTTAATAGTAAAAATAACATTCCCAAGAAACTTGAGCGTGTCCCTTGCTCCCTTCTTCCCAATGAATCCCCAGGAAAAGTGAAGCTTTCGAGTGGAAAACCAAGAAATGCAACCACTTCTATTGCTTGTGTGCTTAAAAGTTAAATTCATGCTTCAAGACCTTCCTGAACAGGTGCCTAAGCCTCTACCAAGATTAAAAAAAAAGCATGTTAGCAATCCACAGTACATGAGAATTTTTTTGGATTTTTTTGTTGTTTTTATGTAAAAAGATGATAGCATCTGACATTTTCATCACACTGTAGACTTGGAGATTAAGAATACTAGTGCTAATAACAAATACACCAACTAGTTCAAAAGCTAACATCTTTCAGATACAGTACCATTTTACAGAGATTTCTTTTAAAAAAGATGGTTTTTTACCTTGTGTGAGCCAGGCAGGCTTATTAAAAGAGAATATTCTGGGGAGAGGGAAGGGCTGGGAGGAAAATGTACTAAAAACCTTGCAGAAATTTCTATTTATCTCCTGCTAAGAGCTCAAAGTCCTTCCATTTTCGACCAATTTTCTCCAGATAAATGTAAATTTTAGAGACTTTATGCAAAGGGAACTATTTGTCATAAAGTCTAGTCACACACACACACACTCAAAGATCTTTGACCTATTAAAAGACAGCCCCTCCCTCCCCACCCCCCAAAAAAATGGAAGATACCTTTTGTAACACTGAGTTAAAAAAAAACCAAAATAAAAAACGAGTCAGAGAAAAGAGAGAGGGGATAAAACCTGACCAGCGTGGCCCGAGAGCAGGGATTGAGGAGGGGAGGGGGCACTGCAGAGCAGGGGCAGGGAGGGGGTGTCCGTTTGGGGGTTGTGTCCGTGTGTCTGTCCCAGCTCATTCCGAGTCGCTGCTGTCCGAGCTGGAGCCGCTGGAGCTGCTGCTGCCCGACTCGGAGGAGCTGCTGCTGCTGAGCCGGGAGGGGCCTCCGGAGGGAGTGGAGCCGGATTTCTCTGCGGGGAACAAGGCAGGGAAGGGGTCACTGGCAAGGAACTGAGACAGAGGGGTTGCACACAGTCCCCGGGGTGACCCACGGGGTGGTGGCCGTGGAGGTTTGGAGCTCTGCTGTGGGGCAGTGTCACCTCTGAGCACACCAAACACCCCTCGTGAAGGCTTTGCTCACACTGGGGAACCTTTGGAGCTCTGCTGTGGGGCAGTGTCACCTCTGAGCACAGCAAACGCCCCTCGTGAAGGCTTTGCTCACACTGGGGAGCCTTTGGAGCTCTGCTGTGGGGCAGTGTCACCTCTGAGCACAGCAAACGCCCCTCGTGAAGGCTTTGCTCACACTGGGGGAGCCTTTGGAGCTCTGCTGTGGGGCAGTGTCACCTCTGGGCACAGCAAACGCCCCTCGTGAAGGCTTTGCTGGCACTGGGGAACCTTTGGAGCTCTGCTGTGGGGCAGTGTCACCTCTGAGCACAGCAAACACCCCTTGTGAAGGCTTTGCTCATGCTGGGGGAGCCTTTGGAGCTCTGCTGTGGGGCAGTGTCACCTCTGGGCACAGCAAACACCCCTCGTGAAGGCTTTGCTCATGCTGGGGGAGCCTTTGGAGCTCTGCTGTGGGGCAGTGTCACCTCTGGGCACAGCAAACGCCCCTTGTGAAGGCTTTGCTCATGCTGGGGGAGCCTTTGGAGCTCTGCTGTGGGGCAGTGTCACCTCTGGGCACAGCAAACACCCCTCGTGAAGGCTTTGCTGGCACTGGGGGAGCCTTTGGAGCTCTGCTGTGGGGCAGTGTCAGCTCTGGGCACAGCAAACGCCCCTCGTGAAGGCTTTGCTAGCACTGGGGGAGCCTTTGGAGCATCTTGAGCTATGGGGGGATTTGGGATTTTTGAACCCCATTTTTGAAGCTCTGTGGTTGGGCTGCACTCCAGGTTAGCACAGGGAAGATCCCCCTCCCTCTGAAGGAGGAATTTCCTCCCAGACAACTCCTATGAACCACCCAGGAGTCTCCACCTGGCTGGGGACCAAAGCAGCCCCACACAGCAGCTCAGAGGGAACTCCCTGAGGGTTCCTGTCACAGAGACAAACCCCAGGCAGAGGTTTTGACCCTGTGACAAAGTCTGCCCACTTTTGGGGTGCTGTTCTCACATAAACCCAAAGCCATTACCTTTCTTTGCAGGCTTCTTGTTGTTGTTTAGCTGCCCGCTGACGTCCTGTAACCGTTTTTCTAGTTCTTTCTTCTTTTCCTGAGCTAACTCTTCTTTTGACTTTGCTGCTTGCTTTTTGCCACTGGCAGCTGTGGGGGGAGGAACGCAGAGTTTCTGAAAGTGCAGGGATGCAGGGGGAAAAGAGTGGACATCACTATTTTACAGGGCATGTACATCTGTGTGCACACTCTGCAGTGACACTGCCAAGATCCAGTGCTCACACAGCAACTACACATCCCAGAGAGAAGATAATGCCTGACGTTGCCTTGCTCATCAAATCACCACCATCCTGTAACATGCAATTTTTTAAGACAGCTCTTCTGGAAAGTATTTTAGAAGATAGAAATATCCACGTATTAACCTTGTCATTACAGGTTACTTACCAGCCAGTTATATGGTCAATAATTACAGATTTGTAATTACAGAATTGTTACATGGGTTTTCTGCCCTGTAAAATAAAGTGTCCCATTAAAGGTTGTCAGGAGTAAAGCATCTGCCATTAAAACTTCCGATCCCCTCACGCAAGAATCTACTGTGGTTTATGTTGCTCTAAACAGAAAACAAAACAAACAAAGGCAAATTAAAAACCAAGTGAGGCAAAGGCTGGCAGACAACAGGAATGTAACTGCATCAGGATGGAAAGGGTGAGAAGGACCAGCAACACTCACATTGCCAAGGAAAGGAAATATTCCTCCAAAGGAGGAGTAATTGAACACAGGTGTTGGCCAGGACTGGAAGCACAAGACAGGAGCCAGATATTTTGCCTGATCCAGTAAGGAAATACCTACATTTCTGGGAGCTGTTTTAAAGCAATGGTATATAAAAATAAAATAACAAAAAAAAGAAATCTGGAAAGCACAGTCCTAAGAGGGAACACTCAGCACAGGAGTCCAGCCAGCCTCAGGGATGCCAGGCTCACAGGGTGGATATCTGAGGTTATCTGTGTTACTCTATGCTCTGGTTCCAAAATTGAAGGATGCTTCCTGTTCCTAAGCACTCTGGAAAATCCTTTCCTGAGCTATGCCAATAGTGAAGGATTCAGGGGAAAAAAAAATAAATCAAAGCAAAAAGAAAGTCTGCACTTTGCTTAGGCCTTCTTGAAAATCTTGGGAGGAAGGAACGGAGATGCTCTGCAAGAGCAAGGAGTAGCTTTTGTGTCATAATCTCAAAAGCAAAACTCCCTTCACCAAAGGGCCAGGAGCACTTCAGGTTAGTGATCCTACTGCTGTCCAGCTGGAGCTAAACTCTCAAGGAGCTGCAAGAATTCAATTTGTGGACGAGGCATGAAGTCTGTCCCACACTGAACCACACGCTCAGCAGCAGACTGACATTCAGCCTCTGGACTGACAGAGGTGAGGGCAATGTGGTGATGAGGACACACAGGAAAAGCTGTTTTGGGGTGAATACACGACTCAGACACGCCCAGAATCCACAGGTAACCAGGTAACCTTGTGCAAATCATTTATTGCCTTGGTGGTTTGGATCCCAACCACGTTTTTTATTTCCTTCCTAATTAGATGCTAAACTATTCAGCATAAGAAACTGATCCTTCCAGATAACACCTGACACAATGAGACTGAAACCTTTGCAGGGCCTTCCAGAGCCTGGCTAAGTACTAAAGGCATCCCACAGGTCTTGCAGAGGAACACACTGACTCTCCAGGTCTCTGCAGCAGGACACCATGGGAAGAAAGAACAGAGAAAAATAGGAAATTTCTGTACATTTTCTCAGGAGAAAAGAATCTCTTAAAAATTCCTGCCATCACATACCCAACAGGTAGATAAGAGAATCTCAGTACACATGCCCTGACTCCAAAGCTGAGCCCAAGAGCTGCTGAGGGGAACACGTGCCCCGGGAGGGTAACTTACAAAATGGTTTCCTTTGTTTTTTCTGTAAACAAGATTTCACGTATCTCTCCAGTTCTCGTAACGTTGTGGGCTTCAAGGTTTCAAAATCTATTTCAATCTCGTCGGGATTGGAGTCTCTGAGGGAAGGTTCCCGGGACTGGATGATGTGAACCACCCTGCCCAGCTTCTCCCCGGGCAGGCGGTTGATGTCCAGGCTGAGCTGTCGTTTCTCATCATAGGTCATGGGCAGCCCTTCCTCCTCCTCATCCGAGTCGTAGGTCGCAGATGCCTGTTTGCCTCCTTTCTTGGGCTGCCTGGGGAGGTTGTCAAGCATGAAAACATTCATGAGGACACAGCAGTGAATTCGGTTTTTTCCCCTCAACTCCCTTGGAACAAACGTCCCCATGCTCTTGGCTTTGAAGCTCTCGTCAGATGGCTGGAACAGCACCACAAGTGCTGAAAAAGTTCAGCAGCCTGAGATCAGCTGTTGTGTTCCTATTATATTTTAGCCCTGTGAAGTGTGACAGCGAGCCCAAGGAGCAGCAGGGGGGCAGCCATGAAATAGCACATTCTTGGTGGCTGCACAAAAGGCAACCCCCAAAACCTTATCTGAGAGCAATCAGGCAGGGATTCAAAGAGCTGGACAGTGAAAACACAATGGTTCCACTGCCAGCTCCAAGTTAAAGACTCCCTGGAGTTGTCTGGGAATGGGAACAGTATTCAGCAGCAAATTAACAACTACTGAGCTTCTCCAGGAATTAAGGACAGAGCTGGAAGCTCTTGGCTCTCCCCCTCAAGGCACCTTGGCTCTCACCTGTTAGCTGTGGTTGTGCTGTTCGCTTTCTTAGCTGGGGCTTTCTTCTGTTGGGTTTGTTTTGGTGGTTGAGCCACCTTGGGTTTCTTCTCCTCCTCAGCTTTGACTTTGTGCTTTTCTTTTTCCTTTTCTTTATCTTTCTTTTTCTTCTCTTTCTCCTTCTTCTCTTTTTTTTTCTTTGGTTTGTTCACTGGCGCTTGGGACAGTGCAGCCAGCTGCTCATGGACGGCTTTCAGCTGGGAGAAACAGGGGAAAAATCATCAAGGCAAGGTGACTGCTGCCTCCACAAACCCTCCCCTCTAGATCCCAAGGTCTAAGTATATCCTAAAGTCAAAAATCAAGCAGTTTATACTCTGGGATCCCAGAAGGAAAGAGTATCAGCACTGAGAAAAACAAAGATTACTGTTACATCAAACTGATGGTACAGCTGGATGCTTTTCCCCTTCGGCTGGGAATGTTTCCCTGCATGCCAGCCTAGGTGGGATTTTTTAGGACACAATTCCTGCTGCTGTGCTCTGTCTAATGCATGGACACGGAGATGGGATGGTGCAGTACCTGCTCCTGCAGCTCGGCCAGCCGAGTCGCCCGCTCCTCCTCGGAGTCGGAGCTGTCCGAGTCGGAGGAGCTCTCCTCGCTGCTGTGGCTGCTCTCTGTGCTTTTGCTCACCACTGGCGCTGTCGGGGGAGGTGGAGTGGGGGCCTCTGCAGGCTCATCGGGCATTTTTGCAAACCTCATCTCAAAGACATCCTGCAAAAAGGAGGAAAAGTGGTGACCAAAGGAGCCTCGGCCACAAACAGCTCGCTCCTGTCACTTATATACATCAGGGGCAGGGTCTTTGTGCATTACAAGTAAATAATAATATACAGAATATCCTTGCCCGTCTGGAAAGCCCAAGAAAATTCTCTAACTGCTTTAAAACCAAGGATTAGAATATTTTAGGAGCTGAACGTGGCATTGGGTCCATGCCATGTGAACAGCACAGAGTCCTGCAGAGAGCACAAGGCTCTTTCCAAGGGCTGGAGGAATCTCCCTTGTTGGTGCCAAGAGCAGATCCACACCTGGACCTCACCTTGTGCCTGAACTGAAAATACTCTGGCAGATGCATCTGCAAAAACCTTTACCTGGAGCTTCCTGGCCATGGCCACCACCTCGTGGTCTGGAGGATTGTACTTGTAACAATTAGAGAACATTAACCGGATATCTGCTGCAAAACCTTGTGCATCCTGGTACTCCCGACTGTCCATCTTTTTCTGCAAATAAACAAGCCAAAGGGAAAGGAGAAAGATAAAAAAAAAAGCCATAAGCAAAAGGCATTTGTAGCAATTGCATGGAGGACATGAGAACCTCAGAACAGCCTCAAAAATCCCATCTAAGAGAATGGAAGTTTGATTTGGGTTATTGGTTCCTAAACAACTTTCAGAGTTTCTGCTTTGTCAAGCAAGCAAACAAACACCAGGCAACCAAGGAAGCTGATATTTGATAGCAGTTCAAACACTAAGATTCTTAAATGGCTTTCTTTTCTAAGTAGTAGAATACAAATCTGTCAGGGGCCACATTCTATCAGAAAACATTTAGAAACCATTAGAAAAATCATTTAGAAGAATGGATCAGGAGCTAATAAAAACAAGGATCATGGATGGAAAGGGCAAGAGTCAGCAAGCAAGTTACAATTACAGGAGTACCCGAAGTGTGCATTTCTATGTATGCTTGGATATATTTGCCTTGTAAATCTGAAAGGGCAGAAAAGATCACGAAAATCTAACTGACTTCCTGCTAACAGAGGGCAGGAGGTTTGCTCTGCAATTCCTACGGCAAAATAGGCATTTACAGTTAAACTACAACTCCCACTCTTAATTTAAAAGTCCAACTGATAGAAAGGGATACAGGCTTCACCCCTTATGAACCTACTCATAATGTTATTTCCTAGAGTAGTGAGGATAAATGTCAAATATTTGTACCTTGTTCCTTTCTCTTATTTTTCAGCTCTCACTTCCAGCCATTTCTCTTGCTGTTTGGGACTCCATCACTTGGGTTTAGAGAGCAGTTTATAGCATTCCTAGCACTTAATTGATTTTATGCATATATTACTACTATGTATAAAACCTTAGCTCCAATTACTCCTGCTGAAAGGAACCAGAAGCTAACACCAAGTTGCATTTGCATTTAAAAGACCTGGGTTTAAAGAAATTCTCTATTTGCCAAGTGCTTACAGGCTTCCCTTTTGTATGTCTTGGGCACCTGTGTCCCCAGAGAAGGGAAGGGTTGACTGGCAGGCAGGCTGGGGACATGATGGGGACAGACACACAGACATCCCCCATCCCAACAGCAATCAGGGATGCTCAGGGTCTGGCACCCACTCCTAACACAAACAAAATTCCCATTTTTCACAGAACTACAGAAATTTCACAGCTATGCCAGACCTTCTGTCTTAAAACACTGCAATGACTCCTGGAGTTTTTGTGGTGAAAAGGGCAGAATTTCACCTCCAGGGATTCAGCTTCTGAGGGACCTGATGCAGGGTGACACCCCTGCAGCCTCACTCCCTGCTGTGCTGCAGTCAGAATCTGTCAAACTTTTGTCAGGAGACCTCATTTTCCTGGTGAATGAACCAGGAGCCAGCCTGGAACCACAGCACAAAGGCACAAAGGGAAATAAAGTTTGTGGCGCTCCTGTCTGAAAAGCCTCTCGGGCCAATTCCAAAGCAAAACATATGTTCAAACCAAAGGGCCCGTTTATTTTAAAATACATCTTACTGCATGAAAGGCCTTTTTATATTTGTTTGGCATACTCAGGGCCTGATTACTGCCTGTGAAATACATTCCAGTGTCTGAGGCTTTGCTTTTCATCCAAACTCAACAGTTTTCTAGCCCTACAGTTTTAAGCTATGAATTTTTGTTTTGTTTTCTTATAAAGAATAATTAGCTTAATAAAAGAAAGAAAAGCATTTTAAAATAGGGGGCTGAAATATTTTGTTATAAATATACTTGGAGATATCCAGCTGCTTACCAAAAAAAGTGATTACATTTACAACTGGAAATCAGGAGTCAGTCACCCATCCTCTGTCCCACAGACAGCATCTGCCACAGCAATCTCATTTTTCCCCTCAATCAATTGTTTAATCATCTTTACTGTTCATAAATTTGTTTCCTCATGTCTAACATGTCCCTTGCTCTAAGGTAAGTCTTGTCCTGCCCACAGAGGACACAGAATGTCTCCTCCAAAAAATGTCTCCTCACTTTTAAGACCCTGAACTCAGCAGCTCTGAAACTACAGCAGTTCACTGCAGGAAAATTAAGGAGTGAGCAGAGTTACATCCCTGGAGGAAGTGCTTTATTCCAAAAGCAAACATCTTGTGGAAATCCTCTTGCACAGTTAGGCTTGTTACTTGTTCACCACTGAGTAAAACAAAGGCAGAGACATCCATGTCACTGCTGGGGCCTGGCAGCCGGAGGATGGAGCAGGAGAGGAGCTCCAGGTCCCCCAGCACCACAGAGGGGGACAGAGATGTTGTGCAAGTGGTCCCTGCCTGCCTGGGGACAGGGCAGCAGCAGCTGCAGCCTCAGTGCATCCCACTCCTCACAGGGAATTAGAGCTGCTGCCTCTCTCTCCTCACACTTCCATCCTGTCCTACTCCCAGCAGTTCTGCTCTTTCCTTGGCTGTGATAAAGAGGATTGAGGTGGAGATGAGCTCACAGATCCTGTCCCTTCAGCTGCTCCCATTCTCAGTCCAAGCTCCAGCACATCCCTCTGCTCCTTCCTGGCTGCAACAAGCCCAGCTACAGCCCCTCCATCTCACCTGTCCCTGGCACAGTGACAACAGCCAACCTGCCTCCTCCACCACACACAGAGAAAACAACCTCCAAATCCTCCTGGAGACACCTCTGCCAGGGAAAAAAATGCTCCTGGACATGAAGGATATTCTCTGAGGAAAATCAAACCTAACACAGCCTCAGAAGCAAAGAGACAAGATGTGTTACAGCTGCAGCAATGCTTGTGTTTTACTTTTTCACATAATTCCTCCCAGGTTACTTTGGAGGCCCTTAGCTGTGCTGCTTTATCACAGCCATTGTCACTTGGGCAGAATTAAATCTAAAAACCTTTCAGAGCCACAGAGGAAGTCCCTGACACTGGAAAATGACACTCCCTGCAAATGGCAGGTTTCTGTTCCATGCAGTGAAGGTATTACGAGCTGCATCTCTGAGAAGTCACACCATGATCTACAGGCCAAGAGCAATGACAATAAAACACTCCATAAAAAAACAATACCAGACAGCACTTCAAACAGCTTTATTAAGAGAAATACTGCCATGTGGAATGAGAAACCCAGAGTCTTTAGGTGTAAAAGACTCCACTGGGTTTGTCATCAACCTGTCTCCAATTTTCTACACTACACTAGTCAGGTGCAGAGGGAGGATATCACCTGCACTTGCCAGAAAGGGGCAGAGGTGTACAATTTTAAAGAATGAAGTCAGGGCCTTAAAGATGCTTAAGTATGAGAAGTCACCAACCCAAGAAATCACAGCTTTGCACCTAGATTTTTCAGAAAACAGCACAGGGATCTCTTGCAATAAGAAATCACCTAAGCTCACATGGAAATACCAGTTTGAGAGGGTCAGGATTTCACTCTGTCCATCTCTAATCTTCCTGCAAACACCTGGGGCTTCAACTAGCAGGCTGCAGGTATCTCTGGAGACCCAGAGCATCCCTAGGGTGGATGCATGGCACACCAGAGTGTGACACGCTGCTCCCGGGTACCACACAGGATCTGCCAAGGAACAGGACAGGAAGCACAACCACAGCTGCCCTTTTGTCACCTGGGCACTCAGACAATCCCAGGCACTGGCTCAGCTGGCAGTAAAACCCTTCTGGCAATGCCAGTGAAAGCCAGCAACAACATCTTCACCTCCTGCACGTGGAAGCCTCCCCTCCATCAACACAGAATCCAGAGCCTGGCTCACAAGATGGGAACTACAAAGACACAGCTTTGCTTCATGGAGGGATTCAGCAAACTTCCAAACCTACTAGGAGAAACAAGAATACTGGACTGTACAAAGCTAAACTCTTGAGGAGCCAAGCATGAACCACAAAACCATCACACATCTCCCTGAGTGCCATCACATTCCAGTTGAATTGCTCAGTGTAAGCCTATCTGCCACCACCAGGTAGGTAGGCAGCAGCTTCTGGAAATGGGACACCATCAATTGAATCCTAGGAAATAAAGCACCTCCTCCTCTCAGAGTGCAACACAATCCTAAGAACACCACTTAAATACCTGGACTATCCACAAAGAGGAGAGGATGTCATTGTACTTTGCTTTGTGTACATCATCTGCTTTGTAGGGCAGGAAAAAAAAAAAAGCTGTCCTAGGTTATGGCAGAAAAGGGAGAGGGAAAGGGAATAAAATATAAAAATATCCAGCTGGTTTCCAAACAGGTTCTGTTTCCACCCTTTCCCCTTCCCCCTCCCACAAAGGAACCAATCCTCTGCAACCAGAGAGACCCCTGCAAAGAAGAGTTGATAAATGAGGACGTACTTTCACAGTACTGAGATCCATGGGGTGTTTGATAATATCGTGATAGTCATGTAATTCCAAGGCCTCTGCATCCACGGGCTTGTAAAAGGGCCATGCATAGGCTGCGTGCTTCTTGGAGAGCATCTCCTTGAGGATGCTGTCACAGTACTTGAGGTGCTCAGAGAGTTTGCCCTTCTTGCCCGCGTGCTGAGGGACCTCTCCGTCCTCCAGGTCTTTCTTTGGTGGTTTGATGGGGCGGCCGCCGCTCTCCCTGCGCGCGATGATTTTGGCCTGTTTGGGGTCCGACAGGGGCGTGGGGGACTCGCTCCTGCTGGCGGTGATGGCAGACGTGGTGGGGGTGGTGGTGTCTGCTTTCCGCTTCACTCCCTTTTTCTGAAACAGCAGAGGGACAGGCTCTGTGAGCACACACCCAGCAGAAACCCCAGCACGGCTCAGCCTTAGTTTTGCCTGTGCTCTGGTAGAAAAAAGCCCAGTTATTTCACTGGGATAAATGGGATTTGTGACTAGAGACTCAAACACACAATGGCTGTAACACTGCACATCACCTGGGCCAGGGTAAGCAACCATCTGCAAGGCTCCAACCCAGCCCAGCCAGGCTGCAGAATGGGATGGGCCTGGGTTGGAGAATGGGATGCAGAATCCCTGCAGAATGGGATGTTTCCCTGAGATGGAAGGCAGGATCTCACCTCGTGTTTGCCAAGGGAAAGGAGGGTGCCCAGTCGGTTACTGCAGCTCAGGACTGAGCAAGTGTCAGTAACTGAACCACATGTCTCAGTCCCCAGTGGCAGGATCAGGCTGTAAGTTCTGAACCAAAGCATATTAATCACCAAAGACCCATGAGCTCTCCCTCTCCTGTCTTTAGTAGGTGTGCTAAGGTAGGTTTTGCCTTCAGCAAACAAACCCTCTCCCATAAATTCAAGCTGTGACTGTCCAGTCAGCTCTCTCGTGGTCCTACGAAGGATTTATTTCTCCAGAGAGGGAGATAGGGAGGAAAAAGTTCCTGAGAGAAATCTACGGGAAATCTTAAGTAAATCCCAAGCAGAATTAATTTTGCAGAGTGTATTTGGCAAACTCACTTCTGGGTTCATCCCTGAGTTTTAAAATGAAATTGATTTTCAGAAGCAAGTTATTTGGACAGAAACTGATATACGAGACAGGTTTCTGAGGAGGACAGCTTAGCTGCAAGATCTGAATTACAATTTCTCTAGCAATTCCTAAACTATTGGGTTAAAAAGTAAAACAATTCTGTGCCTCTGCTGGTCCAAGCAACCTCACAACCAAAGCTGTTGCAGTTAATTCCACAGTTTAGATAAAAACACCTCCAGCTTTCTCTGAGCTATGCTTTCATCATTTTTAAAGCAATACACAGCTTGCTAAGAAAATTTCAATTATTTAGATAATGTCTTCATTTACCCATAAATTAACATAATAAATAGCAAAACACCAGTGACAACTCCCAAAGGATTACTCAGTAAGGAAGACAGAACTAATGCACCCAAAACCTGCAGGCAACATCAGTCTCCTCCAACTGGAGTGACAGGCTTGTCTTGAACTGGTTGAAAGCAGAGAGGAACATTCCTAATGCAAACCTTAAAGGAACAGCCCCAGTAAAACCAGGAGCTCAGTGAGACAGGGAAGAGATGCTCTGAGCTGCAAAGCTTAAAGGAACAACCCCAGTACAACCAGGAGCTCAGTGAGAGAGGGAAGAGATGCTCTGAGCTGCAAACCTAAAAAGAACAGCCCCAGTAAAATCAGGAACTCGGTGAGACAGGGAAGAAATGCTCTGAGCTGCAAACCTAAAAAGAACAGCCCCAGTAAAACCAGGAGCTCAGTGAGACAGGGAAGAGATGCTTTGAGCTATTTGGTGCAAAATACAGAATTCCAAGAGCCCTGGAGGAGCTGCACAGGGGAAGGCTGCGAAAGGAGAGGCTGGAACTGCGCTGCAGCAAGCCCAGGTGCCACCACCTCGGCCGCACCGTGTGAGAACTGGCAGAATTGCTCTCAACCCTGTCCAACTCAAGAACCAGCGCTGAAAGCAGGAGGGCGGGGAGCCAGCAGCGAGGGCAGGCAGTGCAGCCCTGCTCAGCAGCGCTGTCTCTCCGAGGAGCTGCCCGGGTTTACCTTGACGACCGGCGGCGTGGGAGGCACCACGGGCATGATGGGGGCGGCGGGCGGCGGCGGGGCGGCGGCGGCAGGGGCGGCGACAGGAGGGACATTGGCGGTGATGGTTGGCACGGGGGTGGCGGCGATGACGGGCGTCTGAGACACGGCTGGAGGGACGCTCTGGAACGGGGCCGGTGGGGACACGGAAGACACGGCCACGGCTTGCTGCGCTCCTTTCAAACGAGAGGGGAAAGGCGCTGCTGGTTACAGGGAGGAGCAAACTGGGAGCAAACTGGTGCTGCTGGGCTTGGCACAGGGATCCCAGGGAGAGCACAGAGGACACAGGGTGATTTACTCAGTGCTGTTACACCCAGGGTACAACAAAAGTAAAGAATCGCTGATCTAAGTCCTTGTACAAAATAATTCCAGCTTTTCACACGCAGTGTGTGTTGCTCTGGGACAGTCTTCACCCCTTGGATGCTCCCAGAGCTGCACTGAGCTCAGCTAAAGAGCAGGACATGGAACAGTGGAAGGTGTTTGTACCATGCAAACAACAACAACCACTGCCCCGAGCCACCTGAGCAGCCAGGAGTCCAAAGCACTTCAGATTTCCCACAAGGGCACAGGGTGGGACTCTTGCAGGGACAGGAGCTGGGCTCAGTTACTCCTGTGGGTCCCTTCCAACTTCAGATTTTATGATCCTCAGTAGAGTTTACGCCTCCTGATGCTGCACCTGCACTGCTAAAAACCTGCCTACTGGTGTAACATTAAGGGGGATGAACCTACTACTTAATAACCAAAGCAGCAATCCTCCCTTCTATGTTTTATCAAAGGATGTTGAAAAGATAAATCATCATTAATTTCTCTGAGCTTGGATAGACTTATAGCTCCATTTAGCACCTGAAATGTGGCAAAACAGAAGAACAATTGACTTTCCCAGAGCAACAATTAGACCTTGTTTAGAGGAAAAAAAAAACAAACTACAATAATTTAATTCAGCCCACACAAGGTCCTTTATGAACTGTTTTACCATGCTTGGAGATTTTAGTCCTAAATCCATTTAAAATCAATTCTAGGTAAGCTGAACTGAATTTAATTTCCACTGATATGTAATGATCTACACAGCCTTTTGCAATGGCTTAATAAATCCTTTAATTTTATGATGTTGTAAGCATGTGTGCAAAAGAAAAATATACAGGGTTTAGGGAATTAGCAAAATTAGAGTCCAAGTCTGCTGTGTCAGATTTCTGCTAGGACCCAGGGTGAGCTGTGTAAACCCAACTCTGTAAAGACTTTCCATGCCATGGTCTGGCACTGGCAGCAGACTGGCATTTCTGACTACCTTGTTTTTTCTTGCCTTGGTTTCTTCTCTGCATAGAGAAGCAGCAGCACTGCCCTCCCTCACTGAAGCGCTGCCAGGATGGGCAAGTCACAGATGGCAACACTGGTGTGACAAATGCAGGGTGGCCTTGTGACAGAGGAGTCCTGAAACCCTGAGTGTGCATCACCCAGACATCTCACACCTTCCTCCCCGCTGCTTTAACTGTGAGACCACACTCTCCCTTCCCAGCCTTCACCATCTGCAAAATCCAGCAGTTTGGAAGGAGGGAGAGGCCACGGGAGCAGCTCCCAACACTCCTGTCCCTGCTGGATCCGTACCTGCGCTCTGTGTGCCCGCTGAGGGCTTGCGACCTTTGCCTTTGGGAACTGGGGGTAGCAACTCCACCTCCTCCTGAGGCATCTGGGCAACTTTCTGCAGAAATATCTTCTCCAGGGCTTGGGCCATGAGGACAATGTCATCTGTGGGCTGCACAAAGAAGAATATGAGCCTTTGTTGTATCGTTCACGTATCTGAAGAAGCGAGGTTGAAGATCATGCTTAGAAAACACTGATGCCCTTCAAATAAATTATGGTATTCAAATGCTGACAGTAAACAGATGAGCTCTTCTCCCTCCTTGCTCACCATTCTCCTGCTCTTCTATTCTGCTCTAGCATGCAATAATTACAGCCCCTAAGGGTGCTACATCCAGAGAATTATCAGGACTTCAGCAGGAGCCTGATAAACCAGTATCCTGTGCAGCAGTGTGGAAGCAGCAAACTGGAACGGATGAGCTGTCCATCCCTGCTTGCCAGCAGGTCCAAGGGAAGAGGCTAAACACACATTCTGTGGCTCAAACTAATTAATTTGTTTGTTTCAGCTGTTCTCCAGTCTGGGTCTATGATGACAAATGACTGGAGAAAACAGAACACAAAGAATTTTAACAACCTAACAAAACAGCAAACAAGCCAAACCCAAAATAATAATAGTCAATCTAAATGTGTGTAAGTATGAACATATTTATGGAGACTGAGTCCAAGAACAGATCTATGATTCTTGAACTCCTTTCTGCTGCTAACAGATACTATTTAGTGCCAAACAGCCTAACACAGCAGTAAAGCACCTCAAAACACCTGCAGAGCACTGCATTAAGTGCAGCTCATCCCAGAAAACTCCTAACTGAAAATAAAAGAAGTAAAAACTTGCTGCATAATCCCAGAACAGAAATCTACCTATAATTAAAAGGCATATTTGCCATTGTAACTAGTCTGGGGGAAGAAAGAGGCAGCACAAAGACAGCTTTGTGCATTTCAAGTAACGTGGTTGCAATTAGTGGCATTTCAAATCCTTGCAAGGAGGGCGCGGAGCCGGCCCCATTCTAAATGTGCACAGTAACAGGGGTAGGTGGGTGTTTTCTAAAGGCTTTTCTGATCTTTTTTACCTTGTTATAAATGTAACAGTTTGTAAACATGGTGTTGAAATCCTGCATACATTCACTGGCACTCCAGTAATAGTTGTGTTCCAGGCGCTTCTTGATCGTCCCCATGTCCATGGGGTTTTTTATTATTTTGTGATAATCCTGTTGGAAAAACAGGGAAGATGTTACATCTGATTCAGTTTTGTTCACATCTCCCTCTAATCCCTGCTTTCTCCACATCCTCCCTCCTAAAAAACAAATTTTGTGGAAATTGTAAATGTAAATATATATTCATTTATTTTCTAATTTGTATCTTTTCAGTCTTACTATTATTACCAACCTGACTCCAAAACACATAACCTCCAGTCTGGGAATCTGCATTTCTGCCTCTCTTTTTAAAAGGCAGCCTCTGGCACTAACAGAAGTTTATCAGGGCTGGCTAAAACTGTGCTCAAAGTTTCAGTCTCTAATTTTAAGAGCATTTTGGCCTTTAAAAGGTTCCCACCTGTTAACCCAGTTTCTCCCTGGGCGGCTCTGGAGCACCTGCACAGGCTGTGATTAGCCTGGGGATGCTGCAGGGCTGTGCAGTGTCATCTTCTTGTTCTGGATTAAAGGACCAAAGCCTCTCTTGCTGCACAGGAAGCCACTGGCTGAGCCCAACACCACCCCAGGCATTGATACTTCCATTCTAAGCAATCCCCAAACTGATCTGACCAACACAAAGCTTTCCAGGCTGAGAAAATGAAGCACACGTACCGGTAAATTCAGTTTAATTGCATCAACAGGCTGGTAGAAAGGCCAAGCAAACTGATGCTTCCACAAGGTCTTCACCACAACATTTTGCATGTACTGCAGCTGGTTGGTCTTGCGGCCGGGTTTGTTGGGGTTTGTCACCTCTGGAGGTGGCGGGTTCACGGGGCCCTGAGGAGCCTGGATGGCTGACGTGACTGTCGACATCTTCCTGCTCGGGCTCTCACTCGCTGTCACTGCGGCAGCAACGGGGAGATTCCCTTTCTTCCTTTATGCTCCCTGAATGGGACTGACATCCCATTGCCAGGGTGCAACCATGCAACCTAGAGCAAACTAGAGACAGAGAGAGGGCAGGGTGTAAATACAGGTTTTTGAAGCAGGCAGGTTGAGACACTTCTTCTGTGGACAATATTTAAACTCAGGCTCTTTACCCCACTGACTTTGTTCCTGGAACACAGTTTATCTTGGAGATGGGCACAGCTCAACACCCAAGAGACAGTGGAACAGCTTTGAATTCCCAAATTCAAAAGCTGCAGAGACACAGCAAGCTTCATGGGACTAGTTGTTGCTTTAGCTGGCTCAGAGAGCATCTTCATGTCAAGAAAACACTCAGGGCACTAAGAATCTGCTCAGGGAATAGAGTTAGGATGTAATGCAGACTCCCATGAATGCACTGATGCAAGCTGCTAAATCCATAGCTTCCAGCCCTGTGTAAACTGAACTGCATTGTCTCCAGAGCCCTGCTGCCTGGCACCGGGTCAGCTCACGGGGCTCTGCTCTGTGCAGTGGGCACTCTGAAATCCTGACATGAAGAGTGGACAGCTGCCAGAGGACCTCAGTCCAGGGAAATGAAAGAAGGGGCAGAGGGAGATGCTGTGAACTGCTGTGAGTGGAAGGTGTCACCAGAAACAGCCCAACTTGAAGTGATTTGCACTCTGAATCTCATAAATCTCTTATTATGTCTCTTACTGCACACACCTGACTGGTTTTGACCTCAGTTTTGTACCAAAGTTAAGAGATCCAGGCTCAAATAATAACTGGTGTTACATTGATATCCCATGACCTGGCTCAGACAGTGCTGTCATGTTCTCTCTTTAAAGCCATATTTGAAATAGAGGAGAATACATAAATTGCATTATTGTATTCTGGCTTTCCCTCTGCGAACTGCAGAGGTAAAAATAGCCCACTATCACTGTGCCTTGTGTAGCATATGGTAAACAGCTCTGCTATGTCATCTTCCAAAAACATTGGATATTTCAGCTCACATCAGGACTGCAGCTTCTGATCTCATGGCAAACAGACCACAATCACTTTCTAGAGGCATATTATTTCAAATATGTTTAGAAAGCCATACAAATACTCTGACATACACTTCTTGGTTGAACAGAGAAACATGAGCAAGGACAGAAGCTGCAGCAATACAGGAAGGAAAAAGCAGAAAGACATCCTAGGAAAAACCCAAAAACCTCTGCTTTAATACAGCCCTAATCATCCCTGCTGAATATCTGGACTAAATATAGAACACCAACTTACCCTGTGAGCTGCTGATTAGATGAAGGCAAAAAGTAAACACATACCTAACTTGGGGAAATTTTACCAAAATAGCTGTGTACAAGCAAACAGATCTGCAGCAGAGAGGGAGGGAACTGCTAAAAACCTAAACCAAACCCCTGTGTGAATGCATGTGATTATTTGTGCAGGAAACAGCCAAGTCCAGTTCTGATGCTGCCACCATTTGTTCACAAAATATTCCAAGGATGGAGAAAAATGCCACTAGGGCTCTCTTGTGCCATGGATTTGAGTATAGCTCCAGAATCAGGCTTCTGGTTGCTGTTTTTGATAACTCAGGAGCCCAGCTTAGCTCCAAAAGGACTGGTCTCTCATCTGATCATGCTGCTGGTGACAGGCAGGGTGACCACCAAAGGGATGCTGGCATCCTCTGGATAAAGAATTTCCTAACTAGAATGGTACTTGGGATTTCAGATTTGGAAGAAACTGGGGAAGCATTTTCTCCCAGTGTTCCATCAAGTCAAAGCAGCAGCAGAAACACTGCAAAATTCAATCTTCAGATCGAGGGGGGTAAATAGACAAAGAATTAAAAACAACAAAAAAAAGACAATTAGGAAGTTTCAGTCAGTCTCCTTCTGGGGAGCTCCCTGCATGGATTCAGGTTTCTGAGCAACATCCATCATCCCAGAGAATGCAACGCTGGCTGCAGGCCCCTGGTGACCACCACTGAAGCATTTTGTTTGCTGTCTTCTTGATTAACAAACTGAATCGAGTGCAAGGATTGAGGAGAAATAAAACACCCACAGAGAGCAATTCCTACTGCTAGAGAGCATTTGGGTCACAAGTTTGAAACTACGCAGTGTAACTTAAGTCTTTTCTTTAAATAACCTGAGGCTAAATATGATTCTCTTTTCATTTGAATTTCCTGATGTCCTACCTCTCAAACTCCAATTTGATAAGAATTTTTAATTAATTTGTATGAAACCCCAGAACTGTAATTCAATAAACCACAGATCCATAGCTTCTACTTCTCTCAGACTTTTTCTCCCTGACCTTAGCCAAGGCTTTCAGTATCTTCACCCCACAGCTCCTCATCTGTGCCATGGAGATAGTGGGAGCTCCTTTCTGTCCCCACCCAGCACAGAAAACTCTCTGGGACAGGCACTGCCTCTCCACAGGGCCATTGGAATCCCCAAGCTTAAACAAGGCTTGTACAGTCCACATAAAAGGATGGAACAGTCATCAGTGACACAACTCCGAAAGGATTTTAATTAAGAACATTACCAAAACAAGGAGGGGCAGAACCAAGACAGCCAACTTGGTCGGTTCCCTGCTCCTCTTTAACTTCCCTACAACACGCTGGTTTTTACACCCAGAAATTGCTCCAAACCTCCCAGCAGCACTGGCATTGAACTGCTGGATGCTGCAGAAGACAGAAATAGCTACCTGGACTGTCTGGCAGCACTGGAAGTACTGTCCTGCCATAAATAAAGCTTTAATGTGCCTGTGCCTCACTGCACCTTTAACCCTTATCCAGTGGCTTCCTCACCATTTGCTGGGGAAGCTGCTTGGATACTGGATCACTTTGTAATTTTTAAAACTAAGAATTTGCTTCTACAGCCATTCCTTAAGACTCAAAATTATATCATTTTTAAGAATGTAAAAAGCACGACTACGAGGAATCTGGAAGATGAGGGTAAAAAGGCTTTGAAAATGTCCAAAAGGCAATGACTTTGAATTAAAAGTAATTATTGCCTGAGAAATCTACTCCATGTGAAACATCATTTATTAAGTGAGGGAAATGAGAGCCCTGACCATCTGACATCCCAAATTACCACACAAATCATCCAAGAGGACACTTTAGTAGACACACAGACAAAAAATAAGCAAGCTTCTACAAATTGTCCCATAACTGCAGGTAGAATTGAATTACACAGCTCTTGTCTAAGCACTCCAGCACCTACTGAAACTGCTCTGGTATCAATAAATATTTAAACTATTAGGGACAGCGATCCAGGACATCACTGTACAAGATAACTGCATAAGCCTGGAGCAAAGACTGCCAAAACCAGACATCATGTGCACCTTCCACTGAGGGGCTAAGGTGAGACTTCTTTTAGCCCTGCAGTAATAACTTCTTAAATTTTAATTTTTAAATCACTACTTATCCTGTTCCTCAGGCATATAATGTTCAAGTAGCAGGAGCTGTTCTTGATTTCTCTGTCTGCACAAGTAGTTTTGATATTGCAAGTTTCAAATGCATCCTTAAGTGCTGCCTCATACGAAGAGTGAACACTGCTTCTCCTTCTTATTCAGTCTGAGATAGTAATTAAAAACAAAACTCAAAACCTCAAAGGAAGGAGGCTTTAAGTCCTGGAGTTTAAGTCATTTTTTTGCTAAATTGCAATCTCAGTGTGGCAAACCAGGCATCAAAAAACCCAGCGAGGTTGGATGGATCTTTTTTCTTTGAAAAAATCCTTTCTTTCACTGAGCCTCTCGCACAGGGTCAGCCAGTGGAGAGACAGCTGGCATGGAGAAAACATGGAAATAATTCCCTGCACTAGCAGGGTAACATTTTCCTGTCTGCAGTGGTGGGGACTATTTTAAAAGCAGCTCTGGAGCCCCGTGAAGTGTGCAGTGTGCCAGCACTCCTGCTGCTCCAGCCAAGGCTCTGCCACTTCCTTTGGCAGTGCCCAACATTTAAGGGATGCTTTGCTCCCGTGCAGGACCCGATGGGGTTTGTTTTGACTGCAAACTTACAGCAAGCTTTATGTCAGCCTGGCAGTGCAACAGCTCCTTGGGTTTTCCCCTCCTTGGTGTAGTATTTCTGCGTGGTTACTTGGACACTGATCAAAATCTGGCACAATTCCAGCCTGGCCAGAAACAGCCACATAAATCTTCCCATCAGGGAAAATTATCAAGTTTGAGAGATGTTCCTTGACCTCGTTGTTATCTGCACATTTTTATTTACATTACAGTAGCACACAGAGGCTGGGCAGAGACCAAGGTCCCTTGGCACTTCACACTCTGCACACACAAAGACCCTGCTCCTTCCTCCAAGGGCTGCTGCTCACAACTCACACTTTACACCATGGTGAGGTGACTTGCCCAGAGCACCCCAGTCAGCAGCCAGACCCAAAATTTGCCAGTAGGGCAGCCAGAGCAGTGGCCTCCAAGCATTGCTTCCCCACGTTGGCTCCTTGCAGCCTCCAAAGAAGATTCCCAGTGTCTTTTTTCCCAAAGTTTGGTCAGATTTGCCACCATGTGCTACTGCCCATGTCAGAGAAGCAGCCCAGCTTTGGTCATCTTGCCCAGACTTTCTCTACAGTCAAGTAAAGTTATTAATGAGGGTTGTACCCATTTCATTCTATGGCTGTAGAATGTAAGGGCTACACCAGCACTCCTCCAGTCTCCTCAGAAGGAAATAAAACTTGTGGATGCCTCGTTTTCCTCCTCCTTTGCCTTCCCAGCCCCACACAGGAACTGAACCACAGGCAGCTTTCAGTACCTACTAACATGTCAGCAGGGATGGTGTCTTCAAACTCAGGGGATGTGCAATTTGAGAGCAAGACTTGAGGACAGACGAACTGCTTTATCAGCCAAGCCTGCCCTGGCAGACAGACACACACACTACACACATGCCACCCCCTCAAGACACTGGGATTTACACTTGGCTTCACTGCAGGAGCTGGGAATTTGGCTTGTAGTGCCCCTTATGGCACACTGCAGCACTCTGAAAGTCCATTCAGCCGTCCTTGCTGTCTCCCAAATCATTAATTCCACACATCACAGATTTGCTTTCCATGCATATTATTTTGAGCACCGCCCTAATAACATCCTGAGACTGGGAGATGCAACTGTGTCCTGAGCTCACCTCTGCATGAGGGAGGGGAAAAGATCACAGCAGATTAAGTCAGTTCCTTGGCTTTTGACTTGCTTGGTTTAATGCTCATCAGATTATGCAGATGGCTTTCCCACCCTTGGTCTCTCCTTGGCTATTATAAGAGCAGGTGTTTCCTCAGTAAGGAACCTGTGGGTTCCTAACCAGTAGGTAGGAATCAGCCAGGAGTAACTGGTAATTTCAAGGGTCTGCAGTTTTGATGCCTACTCCGTGCTCCCCACAAATCATGCTGCTTTAAGATCTCTGACGAGATGTCTTCAAACCCAGGGGTACTCAAAAGTCACTTTAGTAAAAGCACTGGAGACTTATAAACACTGTTAGGCACCTCGAATAAAGTGATGGACTTTCTGCTAATTTGAGGCCAGACTATTTCTCTCCCCCAAGTCACCAATGCCACAGGAAGCACCTTCTGATAAAGTCTGGGTAGGAATTTAGCTGCATGTCACACACAAATCAGATGGGGCTCAACTGATTTCTAAAGGCTGCAGTTTCAAGTGCAGGGAGTGATGTTTAACCCTTAACCAAGTTCATTTTCATGGCTTTGAATTTAGTGTTGAGAATAGTTTTAAGAGACCAATGTCAGTAAAGAATTAGGCATGGTTGACCTTTCTTGGGGAGGACAGAATGACCTCTGGACATCTCTTCCTGCCCTGCTTTTTGTGGTCCCATGAAAACACAGAGGCAAATTTCAACTCAGACTGTGTTGGTTTTGTTCAAGCTCCCGAGTTACAGAGTTTTGTTAAAAAGGCTACAGAAGGAAGCAAAAGTGAATGGTTACAGAGCTTACTCTGTGTTGGATTCCTGACTGAAGCAGCTCAGCCAGCTTTAAGCCCTGACTTCAGTAAGGTCTGCACTCAGATAAGCTGAACTGCACTTGCAAAAAATCAGCCAGGGGGTACTTCAGCAAATTAACTGGGTGGCCTATCGTGAAAAAGTTAACAAATGCTTAGCTGTAATAAATAAAATCCATGAACAGGTTCCAGAGTACTTGGAGCAGCTGGTGGCTTGCACATCCAAATCAACAGGATGAGAATGGGTAGGTGCTTAGCAGGAAAATGCTGGTGGTTGTGCCTTGCACAAGATACACAAATTACACCTTTATGGCAATGGAAAAAAATTGTTGGGCTTTTATATAAGAGAGATTTGGCACAGCAAGTGAAGTGTTTGGGATAACCACATGTCTGGGCAGACTCTGCTCGTGCCATCTTTCCCCAGAGGGGAAAGGTGGAGATGCAATGGATTTACCTTGTGTGACCCACAGGGCTGAACTCACAACACCTCATGGGGGGCAGAGCCAGGGAGAAACCAGACAGCCAAAATTTACAGGGAAAAGATCCTGCTTAGAGCAGATTTTCTCTCTTATCCAGTGCACTGCACACATATTTGGCAAGTCCTGGCACTTGCAGGGGTGGCTGCAGCCCCCTAAGAGCCCCTGTGCAGCAGCAGCCCTGCAGCCTGGGACACCAGGCGAAAAGGAAGCGCTGGGAAGGTGCTGGCACACGGCCACATACCATCCATGCTCTCAGCATGTCAGGAGCAGGACAGGGGGCAGGAGAGCTCGGGGAAGGCAGGAACGTGGCTGAGGGCACACTGGAAGTACAGTGCAAACCACAACACAGCCAGCAGCCCAGTCCTCTGGGATTCAGGAACCACTTCAAGCCCGAGCCTGCAAAGTGCTCAGCAGCTTTCCCCTCTCACTAAGCTGCAAGGTCTCTGTGGCTCAGCACCTCACCACAGAGGGTTTTGCAGACTTATCACCTGCAAGATACAACTAATTGGTCAATCAAGATAAACCTCTTTGTAAGGAAGATTTAAGCACAGGCAGGAACAAACTGAAGCTCTGCACACTTGGTGGTTTCTCTGCCTGAGTCAATTCCTTTTCCAGCTGTCTGTCAGAGAGAGGTAAAATGACAAGGGAGGTTCAGTGCTGTGTATCTGGGGCTGGAGACTCTTGTCAGACTGATCAGACGTGTGGGTGCTGCCGCTGTCTCAGTTACAAGAGCTGGGAGAGCTGAGGGAGTCAGCTCTGGAGAGGCACCCCCTCCCTGCAGCAGAACGGGGTCCCAGCAAGAGAAATCCCACTGCACAGGGGTGCAGGAGCATGGGGATCCTGTTCTCTGCCATCACTCTTCCTAAAACAGCACAAAACCAAATTGCAACCTAATCAAGAGATATCTCTATGTTTACATGAAAGTTGGCCAAGGAGTGGAAAAAATTCTGGTGATCCCAAATTCAAGGTTTGCTGATAGGCACAGCAAAAGGCTCCACTCACAACTTCTGCAGGCTGGCCAATTCTGCAAATTCAGAACTGGCACAAATGCTGTCTGCTGGACACCTTCTTTGTTATTGCATCTCTCTGTGTTTCTGGAATTACTATCACTTGAAGTGTCACAGAGGGACAGAATCTACTCTTCCACTTCTGCTCACCTCTGCTTTTGTATTCAAATCCATACTTCAAGAACAACCAGAACTACAAATCTATTTCCTCGCCTGGGTTTGAACCACAGTCACCCTTTCTAAGCATCCTTCACGTCAGCATCACCAACTGCTCTGAAAGTGGGAGACAAACTGTGACAAGCTGATGTTCCTTCAGCCTGAACTTGCTTGTAACAGATCTCAGAGGCAGGAAATCTCTGAATTCCTGCTTGCCCAGCCATCAGAAAATTGAGCTGCCACAGCACACAGAGTAAAAGACAAAAATCTCACTTGTTGAGAGCTGTTAAGAGGAAACCACGCAGCTAAAAAGTGCAGGAGCAACAGGTCCATCCTGGACACACCACCCCAGTGACAAGCAGCAGGCTGAGGCTGTTAATCATTTCAGAACTGGATGATAATGCTGAATAGTCTTAACCTGATACTCAGTGGCTTCAGCAGAAGTCAGCCTGGGGCTGCTTCTGCTTGTTTTCCTTCAGGAAACAAAACTGGTGGATAGAAATGGCTATAAATACTACTGAGCAGATAAACTGCAAGAGAAACAAGCAGCTAACCTACACCCTCTGGGAGAAAGCAAAACACAGAGAAAGTCAGGAAAAGAAAGGAGAGATGAATAGAGTGAGGAGAGTGAGAGAGGAGTGAGAGAAGTGAAAGCTCCCTGCTTCATGCAGTTTAAAAATGTGATTGACCACAGGCTGCTGTTAAATGCTGGATCACACCCAGACTACTTTTCTGAACTACAGGCTAAAGCATCATAACTCATCTCCTTCAAGGCTCTGCCTCCTGATTTCCCATATTTCCCTTATTCCTTTACAGCCTCCCTTCTCCAAAGCACAACTTCTCCAACGGTGACGCTCCTGACCATTCATCCTGTGACTCCAGCAGTTTTGCCAATTGCAGCAGGTCAACACACTGCATTTCAGTTAAATTATTAAAACCCAACCAAACTAACTGAAATAAGAACAAAAAACCCACACACACTCTGGCCCTGTCCCAAGTTTCAGCTGATGCATGCACGGCAGCAGCATTTAGGTACTCGCAGCAAAGCGGAACATGGGAACACCCACACAGGGTCCAGAACTCCTAATGGGATTATTGTACATCTACACCCTCGTTTTCTGCTTTTTAAAGGATGTGATCTGCACAGTTAAACATCTGAGTCCTGAAAAAGTATACTGTGCTCTGTGTACTTTTACAGTATAAGGAAAAGCCTCAAACTCACTCCGTTTGATTCAGCATGCAGTGAATAAATGACACAGAGCCTTTCCACAACAGGTTTTATCATGATTGCTTCTTTTTCTGCACTTTGATTTCCAAAAAGAGAGATTATTGCACAGAAAGCTTTTTGAAGAAATGTCTAAAAAAAGGGAAAAAAAAAGCCACAAAAGCTCACCTACTTCCCTGCTGGGCAGAGCATCTCTAAGCATCTGCTGTACCTGCACAGAATTACAAAACTCCCACTACAAGCCAGCCTGCTGACAGTTCTGACACCCCAGGCTGCAGGCTGGTTATTCCCCACTTGGAAAATGGGGATATCAGTATTTCCACTGCCATCTGCAATTAAAGTTATTAGACTTTTCCCATGCATGTATAGATTAACTCCTTCTCAGTCTTATGGTTGCACCAAATTTTAAAGCAAGGGGAAAAAAAAGAAGCAATAGCACAAAGGAACCTGTATTTACTGGATGTTCAAATACCATCACTGGGTTTTCTGAAAACAACTTCTTGACTAAGTATAACACTCCTTGTCATTGGAAGAAAGTGCAAAGCTAAATCTGCCATCTGCTTTATCCCTTTGCCCACACTGCAGCACTCTTTAAAAATGTTTCTAAAAGACAAACCACAACACCCAAAAGGTCCTTAGTGACATCTGTTAGGGAAGGAGGTTAGACACTGTCTAATTCCACCTCCAGATGAGTTTAAGAGGCTACAGAAACAGGAAGATCACCTCCTCTTAATGAAACTTAGTACAGAAAGTACTCTGAGCAAAGTATAAAATACAGAGCCCTTGCTAACAGCACTTAATTCCTCTTATTACCTATTTAAAGGGTTGTTTCCTGCTCTGTGGAGCTAAAAACCTACACTGCAATTTTCCCTTACACCACCAGTTCTGCAAGGCCATATATCAGCATTATTAATATGATTTACAAGTGCTACAGATGTTCTCCTCAGGGGCAGCTCCATGCAAACATCAACAGACTTCTAATAAACAGACCCAGATCCATCTGTTAACTTGTTTGAAGCCTTTCACTGTACAGAGCAGAACCAAAGTGATTCATTAGAGAAAATATCTTCATCAACAACCTCCCCTGCACACTTCTTGTGCTCCAATATTTTCTCCTACTTAACTTTTTAATTTGTTTTCATGTATTGAAATGATTAAAGTTACTATTTTGAAAAAGAACAGATTCATTTCTGGACAGAAAGCATTACAAGTGTAGTAAAAATGGATGAGCTGCCACTGGTTTAAATCATGCTCTGGGTTTACAACTACAGCACTGCACCTTTCCCATGCAAAGTCCACCTAAAATCAATACACGACAATCAAGCCAGTTTAAGGGGATGAAGGATGAAATTAAAGGGATTGAATTACCATGACATAAATATACTGCCTGTTAGCTGAGCCACAGTAACGTTAGGCCTGGTAATGGGGCAGGGTAAGAGCCCCCACACACCAAGCTGAATTATTGCAGCCACTTGTTACACCAGTCACCCTCCCATTTAAGACCACCACTCATCCCTTGTGCACACTCCCACCAGCTTGGCTTTATCTGTTTCCAAAGCAATTGAAGTGCCCTGTGTTTGAACAAGCACATTGTCCCGGAATAACTCTGTGTGTTAACTTAAAGCAAACACAGCCACACAAGTACAAAAGGCTCAATGGGGTCTACTACTTCCGATGAAAAGTGATTTTGCCAAGGTTGGGTAGATCCATAAACTCGCTCAGCTATGCAAGGAAGTTCCAGGTCAGCTGAGGTGTGAACAAACTGCTGTAGTTAAGCTGCTGCCGCTCCCTTAGAGAGCATCAAAGCAGTTTCTGAGTTTGTGCGTTTGAATTAAATCCCCAAACGGTCTGTGAGAAAGGGAAAAAATTGGATCTTAAAGTCTATTACCCCTCCCTATGCAGGGAGCAGAGGCTGCTGAGTCAGGACAAGGGGGGAAGGTGCTCCCTACTGCCTCAGACCCCATCTGAGGGCAGATGGACAGGAGGACAGGCTCCTGCCAGGAGGAGCACAGCCCCCCCAGCACAGCTCCTGCTGAGAGCACCCAGGCTTAGAGCACACGAGCCCTAAGCTGCTCAGAGCTCCTGCATATGGATGAAGCTCAAGTCCAAGGAAACATGACCATGACAGTGTGCACACAAGTATCCCAACTGATTCCCATGAGGCTTGTTCTTGCCTAGGAAAGGAATATACTTTCAGCACACTGGCTGATCCATAATACTCCCACTCAGGCAAGCGTTTACTCCCAGGGAAACTCGGAGGAACATTCCCTCTCTCTTCATTGAAGAGCTGCACTTCAACATTATTTCACAGGTCCTGAGCAGGACTGTAGCAGCAACAGAAAAGCTGCAAAAAGCACTGCTTTCCAGGAAGGAACAGTATTCTCTACTAAACTCAGACACAATTCTTACACACATGTGCTCAGTTTATCACTTTCATTACAGCTCACGGATAACACTGTTCCTAAACCAGCCTTGGTGAGCAAAAAGGCAATTACATCCTACAGCCTCTCCCAGCAAAAACCTCTGGACTGCAAACTCTGCACTTGCTTATGGCCAAACCAATGGACCAGGGCAGTTTTAGAAAACAGATTTATTTCAGCATGGCCATATCGATGGGTTTTGAGAAAGGGAGACCCCCAACCAGACACCCTCTGTGATGCTACACAAGGATGAGCTGAGCAGTTGGAAAGACAAAGTACAAGAAGGAAAAATGTGCATTTTCTTCACTATAAGTAGGGTTTGGTTACAACAGGAGAGTCAGTCCCAGTGAAGAACATTGTACATCTGTGCCAGTGCATGCTCTGCAGGGATGTCAGAGCACCTGTGTCAGGAAAGTTCTCCAGGAGTGGAACACAAATCCTTCCCTGTCCCTGCTTCTCTCTTTTTTAAAGGAAAGGCAGGAGCAAACAGGATCATTCCCAAAGCAGACTGGTGTCAATCACATCCCAGACTAAATCTCAAAGTTTGACAATAAATGGGATCAGTGCAGACAGGGAAATTTGTTCCAGATTGGTCCCTCAAGCATAGAAATTTCACCTCAAATCATCTTTGCTACACCTGTTGCAATGTTGGTGGAGAGGAGAAAGCCCTGCTCCCAGGAAAGAAGAAAAATACTCCACTGATCAGGTTAGCCATGCTGCTGAAACATTTCCAAATATGACATCTGCTGAAAAGAGACCAAGGCCTGGAAAGGTGCAAAAGGAACCCAAAATAGAGGTGAGTTTCTTCAGTCAGTATCTTATCAGGAAGAAGGGAAAAGGGCTACTAGAAAACACAGCATATTACAGAGAATTTCTGCACTGCTCTCCAGAAGAATTTACATCCTTCCAACACTGGCTTTAGCAACAAGCAGGTTAAAGAGTTTGTGTGCCACAGAAAGTTTTTCACCTCCAACAAGCACTAATGATTGACAAAACAAGCCTGATGTCGCAGTAAGATCCCGTAGAATAAAAAGCTGGAGATGCACAGATCCTTCCAAAAGTCCTGACAGCTCACTGAGCAGCACAGCACACAATGGCTCCCTCCCAGCTCCCAGAACTCCACTGCTTACAACGGGCTTCTGGGCTATTACTAAAGAATAATGTGGCAAAATGAAATAAAACAAAACAAAACCCAAGAAAACCAACACCACGTACAACAAAACAAAACATATGGCTCATGGTAATGATTGGGAAACCCACTGAGGATTAATGAATTTTGCAAATTAGCAAAGAAGGAGCAACCAGGATTAAAGAGAAACAATCAACAACACTGAGATGCAAAACACTCTTTGTTCATTTATTTAGTAAAGTGTAGTTCTGCCTGTGCTGAAAGCACCTGATAGCTTACCAAAGTAGACAGAGTAATATATTTTGTAAAAGTAATTAAGGCTTTGAAATATGAGACCTCAGTACATCACTCAGCTGCTGCCGAGGAGAGGGATTTGACTCCCGAGTTGTTTGTGCTGTCAACAAGAGCGATCAGGCTCCCAGATTACTCCCCGGAGGAGGAGTGAGATCCTACGAGTGCAGCAGGGCTTGCTGGAAACCCACACCCCACTGCACAAGTGTCTCCCCTCGAAGGGAAATGGTAAATATTAAACAGCATCATTCAGAACATGAACCAAGATGTGCATGGGAAAACTCCGGGAAGCCCCAGCCCAGTGCTGCCTTCACGCTCAGGCCAGGCAGGCTGGACCCTGGCCTGCAAATGAGGTTTGAGGATATCAAACACTTCCTTTAGACTTGCTCCATCTTAAGAGATGAGTTTCAAACACACAGTTCTTGACTCAGCAAAGAGGCCTTTTGCAGGATTATTAAGAACTGTGATTTAAGTCATTAAACACAGCAGAGACACAAGCAGCTACGAAGCCCACAGAAACACTTGCATTTGCAGACACTGACTAATAACAAAATCGGCCTTCTTTAAACACAGATAGTGCAAGGACAAGGCTGCCCAGCACGCTTACTGAGCTGGAACTCAGACTTCAACATGCTTTTCCTCTAAATACTTTTTAAATGACAAGAACTGAAGTTTTTGTAAGCACTTTGGTGCCTAAATGACACCAGTTTGTTTTTGTTTTTTTCCAGAAGCCTAGTTTTTATTTGAAGATAACAGAACTAATACTCCAGAGTCAGCTTTGAAAACAACCCTGAGACACTTCACATTGCACGTGCATTCTTTCTTAATTTAAACTCCACATGTATAGGTCACTACAACTAAAAAGCTTTTCACTGCAATAGCTAATGCCTCAGCACTGAAGAGACAATATTGCAATCAAGCTTATGCTGAACATTGTATAAGACTGCTACCCCCCGCCCAACCCTTTTATTAAACATTGTCTCAAAACACTAAATAAGCATGAGTGAGTATTTTTATCCAGTGCAGACTAAAGAGAAAGAAACACACAATCTTAGCATTTCTTCTTTCCAAAAAGGAAGGCTTTGAGGTCTGGAGTTACTCTGTTTCAGCAGGAGCCTCCCAGGCTATTATTAAAAACTCCCCAAACTTCTGTGCTAAAAAAATGAGACACCCAGCAGTCTGCCAGCGCTGTGATCTGCAGATCAGGAGGCAGGACCTGCACTCACAGAACACTCAAGCAGTTAGGGAGTTGTAAGCAATACAGATCGTGGCTTTTTCTGCTTGTAAAGCAACCCAACTGCTTTGGGGACTTCTTGTTTGTTTTGATCGATGCATATTTAATCTGCACTTGTCACCCAGATCCTGCAGCACATATGGTAGTCACCAAGTCCCCTCTAATACCTTGGCTTAGCACTGTGTGAATTAAAGACAACAGTTTCAGCTTTAAAACTAAACTTCCAGTTTCATATAGACACACCCCCCCAGCACACTCACACTGTACACGTTAAAAATATTAACAAGCATATTAAAAATGCTCTTCTCTATTCCCAGCAAGGAACAGCAGGTGTGCTTTGCTAATTATGTCAGCTCCTAACCTGCTATTATTTAGCAGTGTCAGGGAACTTCAGATGTAAAAAAAAAAAAACACCAACAAAACAAACAAAAACACAAAAAAAACCCCCCACCAAAACCTACACATAAAAGTTTGAAATATTAGTGAAGCCATCACATTTGCTCATCCACACAAGTTTATTTAGTAACTCTTGGCTCCTGAAGAAATCAGCTAAAAGGAACATCCCCACTCTGGGACTGTCACAGAACATTTATCCCAAAACTGACAGAACGCATTCTCCACGTTGTCAAAAGTCAATTGTGGAGGAAAACACCCTCTGAATTAACACCCTGCGAGACCCAACCACGTAAAGACACGCACAGACCCGCGACCTGAACACTACAGCTTTGTTTGAAAGTGAAACCAAGCAGGCTACAAATAATGCTCTATCCCCAGCGCCCAGGGAGGTGCCAAACCCAAACAAGAAGCATAAACGGAGGAGAAGGACGGCTGAGTTTTGAAGTTTTACATTTTATTATCGGTAGCATTATTTATAGCGTGACACTTCTATATATAAATCTGCGATCTGCGTTTCTTTTTACACCTAGAAAGCATATCAAGTTTAGGCAGTGAACCCTTGGGTTTCCATTTATTTACGAAAGTTTGGTAAACACCGGATATTTACACGAGCGGAGCAGCTGGGTACACACACACACACATACACAAATAACTGCATGCGGACACGGACAACACGCGAAACGCGCACTTTCCAGCCCATCATCCGCTGCCTGCTCAGACCTTTTTGCAGCTCCCAAGGCAGCGGCGGGGCCGGGGAAATGGCCGGAGCAGGCGGGCGCTGGCCCAGGGCTGGGGCCGCCGCCGGGCTCCGCTCCGCGCCCGAGCGCGGCCGCGACAAACGCGGGGACCCGCGCACCGCCGGCACCGGGGGCTGGAGGCTGCTTAGTCCCCCCCCTCCCCTTTTCCTCCGCGCTATTTTTTAAATTTTCTCTTTTTTTTTTTTCCCTCCTCTTCCCTCCCTCTTTTTTTTTTTTTTTTCCTCTCTTTCTTTTTTCCTTGTTTTCAAGAGCGCCTGCAGCCCTCCTTTTCCTCGCCCCTAATTTTCCCCTTCAAAAGATGGCGGGCACAGAGAGCGAGCGAGGGAAAGCGAGCGAGAGAGGGGGAAGAAGACGAAAAACCAAAAAAAAAAAAAAAAAAAAAAAAAAAAAGAGAAGAGAAGAGAAAGAAAGCCCGTCCTGCGTTGGGGCGCGGGGCTCGGCGGGGCCGCGGCTGCGCCCGGCCGGGGCGTCTTCGGGCGCTCGGCGAGAAGGGGAGGGGGAGCAGAAGATGGAGAAGAAGCGGCAGAAGAAGAAAAGGGTGGGCAGGAGCGGCGGGGCCGGGAGGAAATCAATGGCCAGGCTGCAGCCAGCCCCGCCGCGCTTTGTTACAATTGTGGCGGCGCACAAAGGCTGCGGGGCCGCGGGGAGCGACGCGGGGCTCTCGCAACAAGAAGGAGCAGAGGAAGAGAGGAGGGAAAAAAAAATAATAAAAAAATCAGCATTGGCCTTTCCCAAGTGGGTTTTGCTTTCCTCCCCCTTCTTCCCCGGCCCCCCTCCCTCCAGAAACCATGGCCCAGTGCTAGCAATGCACACCCAAGCATCTAACAAATAAAGGGAAAGATTAAATAGATTACTTTGCCCCGGCAGCTCCAGCAACGTTTGCCTTACAGTCCCTCCAGTTGCTCTTCTTTTTATCCTCGGCAAGGCAGTATAATAGATGCGCTACAGCGCCCGAGCGCTCATGCGCCGGGGCGCAAGGCCATGTGGGCACCGTAGTCCCGGGCCGGGCCGGGCCACAAGCGGCGGCCGCAGCCCGCACTACAAGTCCCAGAAGCCGGCGGGTCCCCCCCGGCCCCCCGCGCCCTCCCCGGAGCGGCGGGCAGGGGACGGGAACGGCAGGGGTGATGCCCCGGTCAGCGGGCGGCCGGGCCGCCCAACGCGGTGTCCCCGGCCGGGGAAGCGCCCGGCGGGGCTCGGGGCGGGGGACCCGCGACACGGGGCCCCGCGGAGGTGGCGGCGGGCGGGTGTCCCCCGGACAGACATGGCCGGGGAAAATCCCGGCTTCCCCCGTCCGCCCGAGGTGCGAGCAGAGCCTGAAAAGTGCGGCTGGAAACGCGAGTGGGACCCACGCGTGCTGCGGGAGGCCGAGCTGGAAATCACAACTGCTCTCGCCCCCTTCTTTTTTTTTTTTTTTTTTTTTTGTGTGTGTGGGGTTTTTTTGTTTTGTTTTTAAATCGCGGTTTGCATTGGGTAATGCGCTCTCGTATTTATTACGCAACAACTAATACGAGCTGCAATAAAAATAGCCCGCCGCCGATGCACGCTGGAGTAGTGAGCGGCCAAAAAAAATCCGTCAAGAAAACCCACAGCCCGATGTAGTTTGCACTGGTTGGTGCATTTCATACCATTGTCAACTGCTGAAAACAACAGAAATTAATCTGATGTATACAATGAAAACAATGTGAATTTTACCAGCACACCACCATAAAAGCATCAACAAACATCAGCACTGTTACAAACACTTCCAAGGAACAGACCCACACAGCACATGTCCTAAAGCAAATCCACAACTGCAAACAGAAGTTAAAACAAAAAAATTCTTATAAGCCAAAATATGACTGAATTGCTGCAGAAAAAAAAATATAATAGAACTCTTGGAAAATAAATGAGGGGAACATTTGAGTGCCAATATGGAATAAGGCAGAGTGAGAGGATTTCTCTGTGGACACGTGTGCCAGCAGAGGCTGCCACGCTGCTGGTTCAGACAGCCACATGCTGATGCCAATTAATAAGTCAGTTTATTGTAACCATAAGGTGAAGGCAGTTTTACTAAAAGACCTTATTTCCAGAAGATTAGCTTTAGAAAAACACAACCGATGGGACTGAAATTTCTCCAGAGGTATGATATAATCAGAAAGATTGTACAGGCTTAAGAGAATTCCATTTAGCCATGCTTGCAGCTGCCTCAGGATGGAATCAAAATTGTGCACATGCCTTAGCCAACCTCCCCTAAAAAAGGGCTTTTTTGGCACTCAGCTTCAAGGCTTGTGCAAATTCAGGAACCAGAAACCTGCTCACAACTCTGTCACTCTTGGAAACATTTACTGAGGTAGCATTTGGTGTACCTGCATCAACAGACACAAAGGTGAGTGTGTAAGACTTGGGCTTCCCTCCTGCCAGGTCACCCTTTTGACCTGACCATCAGGTACCCCAAAATCACCTCCCCACCCTCCAGGCCCAGAGCACATGGTCTCTGCAAGAGCACAAAGCATGCAAGCAGTAAGAAAAAAGTAAATTGTAGGAATTCTTAAGGAGAACCACCACACTTCACTGTGGTGTTCACAAACCTGGTTGCCAAAAAGAGAGGAAATCCCTTTGAAACACCACCTGAACTCTGCCCTGCCCACAAGTGACCTGAAGTCCAGATACCTGGGAGCAGGGGGAAGGACTGGATTTTGAGCACTTTTTGCCATTGTTCTGCTCTAAATTAATTTTCAAGGCAATCTAAAAGACCAAAAGTGTATCAAAGCATTTGAGAGCTGAAGGGAACCAGGGCAGTTCTTCTGTTCCAGGATGAACCTGATCCACCTGGATAACCAGAGCAGGAATTCCTGAATGCCCTAAAACATACACAGACACCAAAGCATGAGCATGACCAAAGAGCCCCTAAATGAAAACTGCTGCAGCTCTAGGCATGGGGGCTGGGAAAATTTGGCAGCTGAAGCTTTCCAAGGGAGGGGGCAGGGAGAAATGGGCTGAGTATTCATTATGAACACTGGGAGAAATGGACCCCATGCACTCAAAAGACTCCTTTTCAGCTAAATCATAATCTGAAAGCTTGGCTTTTAAAAGTGTTTATATTTTAGTTTAAGACTAAGTCCTGCAACAAAAGAAGTGTTGACTGCAATGTAAGACTTGGCAGAGCCACTAGGAACTGAACAGGGGTCTCCTAATGCAAAGTGTTCAGCAACCCCATGAACAGACACAGAGCACAAGAGCAAAGAGAGGAACTGGGGAGTGCAGGCAGAAAGGCAGTGACAAGAGAAGCCAGAGAGCACAAACTCTGTGAGAGCATAAAATTCTCCAAGCTAGAAGAGGACTCACCTCACAGTAAATGTGCACAAGTTCAATATTGGAGTTTGAGCCTCTCTGCAAATCCACTGTCAGGAGCACGATGATGGAGGGTGCATCAAAACTGCAACCCAAAAGGAGTCTCCAATTACACCTTATCCTGCCTTATCTCACCCAGGGTGGGTGGAAGAGAGTTTCATCCCAAATTGTCGTGTTCATTATGCAGCAGGCTGAGCAGGCAAAGCAATTCACGTGGGAAACTGTCCCCAGAGATTTCACCACTATCAGCTTTCAACCTGGAACACAGCAATCACTCACACACCTACCTGTAGGTCTGCAGACTTGTGCTTGAAGAACCCCACTGCATCCTCCAAGGGATTAGGAAAGCAAACATATTTTGGGATCCCTAAAGCCTTCTTTATGCAAGACAGTGAGTTCAGATAATGGTTTAGCCAAACAGGCACAGGCTGACTCAGTTTGAATAAGCCCCTTAGGAGGTACAGTGAAATCAAATCAGAACAATTTAAGCTCAAGTTACCAAAGCCAAAGTAAAAGCACTTCAACCGAGGAGAAGAGAGTCGTAATCTTTAAATTAAATTCTGAACTGATTTTGTCACACAGTTTCATACACAAGATGTAACAGGCTGCCTCTTCTGAGACACCTTAACTCCAGCTTTTCCATAAAACACAAACCTACAGCAGCAGCTTTACTTCCTCCTGCTCCCTAAGCTCAGAGGAGCAACCCAGATTCACCCAAAGCTTCTGAATTGCCCTCTGTGGTCTTTTATGCTGCATCTCTAGCTACCCAATTAGTGCCTTGTTAACGAATACCTGCCATGTATTTATTCCTGGCTGTTGTAATACTTTTAACCTGTAATGCCCAGTGGTACCCACATCCTTCTCAGAAGCTTTGTGCACAGGCTTCAACAAGAAAAATGTTCTTTGTGCAAAACCAGAGTGGTTTTCAGGGCTGTTAAACACTAGCACTTTTTGCCTCTCTGCTCACGGAGTGTTGAGTGTTTTGAAACCAAGAGTGGATGCAAGCAGAAAAGGAGATACTTTGTGGGACAGATCAGTTTTGGGAGAATGGGCCACACTCAGTGCCTTGTGTGACTGCACCCAACAGCATTCAGCAGGAATCAGGGACTGCTGGGAACACCCATTTTTCTGATCTTTGCAATAGGTACTTCCTGCAAGCTTCTGATTTTCACCTGTGCCTGTTCCACCATCAAAACCACAGTTCCCCACTGCAAGGGGAGATTATATGACTCAGATCACTCTGGTGTCAGACAGAAGGGTGTTGAACACAAGGGGATAAATGCTCTTATTACAACAGAGAGTCATCTGTTCCAATGATCATCTTCAGTGTAGTGGCAGGATTTCCTCGATTGAGTAAGTGTTATTCAGTAAGTTAAGGATGACAGGATTAGGGCAGAGGTTTGAAACAATAATTGCAGTTTGTTCTTCTGTAGTACCTTTCATCTGTGGAATTCACAACAATGCAATAATCCTCCTAACAGCTTTTCTAGGTAAGGAAATATTATGACTCCTGTTTTTCAGCTGAGGAAGCTGAGAGGGAATATGATGATGCAGAGAATCATGGGCAGAGGCACAGTTGGGACTCAACATTTCTGACTCATTCTTTGTAGTTCTGAGAGCCTGGACACGCCAGTCAGTGAGTCCACCCTGGCTCCTTGGAATGTCAGTGCCTGCAGGGCTTTTGGATTTTCAGTGCTCCCTCTTCATCTGGAAAAGGGTGAGCAGAGCCCCCAGACTGGGAAGCCAGGAGCCAGGATGCCCCAAAGGCACAGAACTGTGCTGTTTGAAGGGATGACAGGAAAGAATTGAGCAACCCAAGGCCTAAAGGATCTTGTGTTCATCTGCAAAGAGGAGTTCTGATTGTGATCTGAATAGTGGTCTGGAGTCAGCCAATAGCCAGTGCAGGGTCCAGAGTAGATTTAAATAAAGTTCTTCCAGATTGGAAGTTCTCAAACTAGTGAAGTAGAGATGAAGTGCTTCCACTGCAATGGACAGGAAGGGCATGAAGAGCCCACATCTTCTGTCTGACTGTGATGTGTCTTACCAGGATGGAGCAAAGAGCTTTATTTGGAGGAGCTGGAGACTGGGATACAGTGGGCTAAGATTTCTATGTAAGGAAAGAGGCAGAGCAAAGGCCTAAATTGTTGTGAGAGGAAAGGACTCGATCACAGAATTTGGGAATGGAAAAGAAACTGCCCAGCCAACATGGCTACATATCTTAAAAATGTTCCTTTGGAAATTACCTGCATCTGAATGGTTTTGTTGGACATTCAGTGTGATGTGGAGCCCCAGCATCTGCTGTGAACACAGTGGTTTGCACAGGTAAGCAAGGCTGTGAATAGTGTGTGCTATTGAAACCAACAGACACTGGAACATGCCAGACTTCAGCAGGCCAAAGCCCTAAAGGATTCCTCTGTGTTTCCTTACACTTTCCTCCTGCCCTCTCACAAAGACTGGAGAGAATGGCACAGAGATCCTCTAACCAAACAGTAACACCTTCAAACATCTTGATCTGTAAATGACAATGAGCAATAAATAGATTTCACTAAAACTATTTCAGGGGTGTGAGTGAATTGTATTGAACTGTCCTGCTCACCGTGGCTGCAGCCAAAGAACAAAGCTCCTGATTCACAGAAGTGCTGAGAACCTGCTGCTCCAGTTGAAGTGGCTGGGAGAGGCAGGCTGTCATCACGTCTGGCAGTCAGAGCGTGAGTGATTCAGGCTGAGGCTCTCAAATCAGCAGCCTCCTTGCATTAACTTGGCTGGGGCTGGCATTTGGGGCAGTTTGGGCTGAATGATGCCTTACAGCACAAAGCAGGACTAAAACCCTGTGGGAAGTCTGACCTGCTCTTCAAAATCATGTTTCTTACCAGGTCTTTACTAACAAGGGTTTGATACATGCAGTGTTCAATGATCTCACACTGAAATGAGTTCTTCAACTTCTACAGGCCCCTCATGCCTGGACTAAGTGTTTGTACACATCCCTCACTGGGAAGGATGATTCCAATCCTACCTGCTCTCCACTGGCTGAAGATTTCCTAGCTTTAAATGAACAAATGTTGGCAGTGATGCAAGCAAGGCTCAGAGTGTAGTGGGGGAGGTAGAAATATCATCCTGGAAAAGGTTCAGTGTTTGTTTTTAAATCCCAGAAGAAACATATGAACGTGATGTATCTGGGACTTAGGGAAAAAAGAACACCAAAAAACCAAAAAAACAGAGCAGCATGTTAGGAACCACCCAGAAACAGTCAGGGATCAGCTGCTCTTTAGAAGCCTTAAAGATGCAGCAGGTCTCTCCTGAGTTCTTCCTCCCTGTTTCTGGAGCAGAGTGTAACACACAGCGAGTCTGTTCTGCACTTCCTCTGTCTGCTGAGGGGCCCAAGTAAATAAAAATGTGAGCTGAGATTGCTAATTGTGCCAAAACATAAACACGGGCTCACACAGCCTGTAAGCTCCCGGTCTGATTACTCACCACTACAAACGTAAGCACGAGCTGGTTTGCAGCAGGCAGGTCTAAAGAGCAGGTCCAGGCTGTAGTGAACTTCCTGGGAGCTTTTCCACAAACAAGAACGTTCTTTGGATCAGCTCTGCAGCACTAGGTTAGTTCTGCTCTCTGTGCAACCTGGGACAAAATCACACATGTTGGTCACGGCAGGAGCCACAGCCTCAGCTGCTGACACCCTGAAAGGCACCCAAAGGGACCCCAGTAACGCTGGGAGCAGCCGCTTCCTTCCAATCTGAACCATTTTCCTTTCCCTTTCATCACCATGGCAAGCTGCTCTCCCACAAACACCTCGGGCAGGTGTCTTTTCCAGTGCACTTGGCACATCCCCAAATTCAGACTGTTTGGAAGCAAAGGGAATGAAAGATTTGAGGAGGGAGAAGCCTGCCAAGCCCCACGCTTTTCCAGAGTTTGGACAGATGTCACATCCTGCTGATCCCAGCTGTGGAAGCCTGGCCGAGGGAGCAAGAAAGACCCTCACAGATGATTCATAACTATCAAGTGAAATTTAATCCAAATTTTTGTCTTTGCAGAGCCCTGCGGATGTTCTGCAGTCCCAAAGAAATGCCCCTGCTCGTGGTGGTTCTGAAAGCTTCACGCTATCAAAACCCCAGCCTGGCATGGAATCAGGCATTTGGCCAAATGGTGTTTATCATACTTTAAACTAGTTTAAAAAAACATCCAGGACACTTAGAGGCTAAGGGGTTGTTTAGGATTACACTTAATTTGTAGTCAAGGCTGCATTTTTCACGTTCCAGAGAGGTATTATTCAGAGCAGATAAGGATTTTTATACATGCACATATATGTATTTTCTACACATACAGAAATATATTTATATGTGTTTTCTACCTATATAGAAAAAATCAGGCAAAAATTCCCAAAGCAGACACTGAGAGTCAAAATACGAACTTATCTCCAACATGAAATAAACAAAAAACACTCTGCCACAAGAAAGTTCTATAAATAGCATTACACTGCTCATTTGTATTCTGCCATTTTATTTCATATTCCTTGTTTAAAAGACTGAAAACATTAAGCTAAAACCATCTGGAAGAATCAGCACCAGGGATTTAACTGGATTTGTTTCCTAATATTGTTCTGGTGAGTGTGTGTGCAGCTCTTCTAACTCTGTTTTACCTCCCTGAGTTTAGAGGGCAGGACTAATTCTCCACATTTCTGCTGCAGGATTCCAGGCTGGAGGAGAAGGGCCTTGGCTTCACTGTACCATAGGTTTTTTTCATCGTTTCCTTTCTCAACTGCCACTAGAATTTTTGGAAGCGAAATATCTTCCTGTATTAAAGGGCCAATAAATGACACACGTCTCCTTTTCTTCCCTCTTAACTGAAAGCAGACTGCAACGTGTGGGTTCAGAAATAACTCACTGCTCTCCAGGAAAGTGCTTAAACACATGTTTAACTCTAACTGGGCTGTTTGGCCCTCGTGAATTAAACACTTTTCTGAGTCAGGGCTTTTTGTGTGACAATATACTGAGAAACACACCTTGCCTCAGATACCCTCTCACTCAGGAGAGTGTTAAATGGCTCAAACATCAGCATTAGAGAGTCGCAGAACCACTCAGGTTGGAAAAAACCTCCGGGATCATTGGGTCCAACCTTTGATTGATCATCACTTTGTCAATTAAATCACGGTGCTGAGTGCTGTATGCAGTCACTGCTTGAACACCTCCAGGGATGGGGACTCCGCCACCTCCCTGGGCAGCTCCAATGTTTAATGTTTCCCCCCGATCCAACGTTTCACACCACTTTCCATAAGGAAATTCCCCCTGATGTCCAGCCTGAACCTCCCCCGGCACAGCTTGAGGACGACTGCCTGGGAGAAGAGCCCGACCCCCACCTCACAGACTTTATTATGGACATTACACACATTATACACACACTATTACAGGGGTGTGAATCGGCCTGCGCTTCTCACAGCCGCTTTTATCGGTGTGTATCCGCCGGGGCGAGCTGTGGACGCACCCCAACGACACCTAACCCCCCCCGGCCGGGCTCAACGGCCCCGGGCCCGGTGTGTACAGCCCGCTCCCCACACCGGAACCTCCCTCCGCCACGTAGCGAGCGGGGAACGGCAGCGGCCGCCGGGAGGGAAGGAGAGAAAGCAGGGAAAAAGAAGGAAGGGAGGGGAAAGAAGGAGGGGAGGGAAGGGGCGGGCACGGCGCCACGGGGATGGGCCCCGCCCGTGCGCGCACTCGCGCCGCTCTTTTGGCTCTCGGGCCGCGCCGTAGCGCTCCCGGGAGAGAGCGGCATTGTGCGGCCTCCGGCCCGCTCCGCGCAAGCGCCGGCCCGCATTCCCCGCCTGGCGGACCCGGACCCGCCGCCGCCGCCGCCGCGTCCCCCCCCTTCCCCTCCCGCGGCCGCGCTCCTCCCTCGCCGCGGAGGAGGCGGCGGCCGCCCCCCTTTTCCCCGTCCCCATCCCCCGGTAAGTCACCGAGAGGAAGAGCGAGGCGTCTGCTCGTCTCCCGTCCGCTCCTCGCCTCCCGCACCGCCCGCGGCTCTCCCGCACCGCCGTTGCCCGCGCGCGGCGCCGCCGCCTCCCCTCAGGCGGCGCGCGCGGAGCCCGCCCGCTCCCCCGGCCCCTCCGCTCCCCCCGGCCCGGGCCCCCCTCCCTTCCAACCGCGTGGGGACCCCCGGCTTCACCCCCTCCCCAAACCCCGGGGCTGTCGGGGGCCTCCCCCCGGCCATCCCCGCATTCCGGAGCGAGGGCAGGGCCGTTCGCGGCTGCGGTGTTGTCGGTACCGCGTGCGTGGCGGAGGGGGATGCGCCGGGAGCCCCCCCGGACCGGGCACGGAGCAGCCGCCGGGCCCGGGGAGCGGTGCTGCGCTGGTTCGGGGGCGCGCTGCGTGCTGGCCCGAGTTCCCAGATGAGTTCCAGATGAAAAGGCATCAGGATCTGCGTTGGGAAAGTTTTAATGTCTTATCGTGGCCCCCGGATGGCCCGGGGAGTGTCCCTGGCTGGAGATGGTCAGGATGCGATCCTGTGCCATGTGCTCTGGGATGACCCTGCTGGAGCAGAGGAGCCGCTGCTCCCTTCCAGCCTGGCCCCTTCTGGGATTCTGGGATCTCCCCACACCGAGCACAGCCGGCAGGCAACTGGTAGCGCCCTGCTCTGCTCCCTCCCGGGAAGGAGATGCTTGGAATGCCAGCGGATCCTGAGAGCGAACGCTCTCGTTCCCGAATGTGCTGCCACCAGCAAAAGGAGCTGCGATGTTGCAAATGCACTTAGGAGGCAAATCCTGGCGGTGTGAGCTGGGGGTGATTCTGTTCTTGAGCTGAAATGTGCCTGAGCTGCAGTGGAGATTTGTTCCCTCTGCAGCATCGGCCCCGATTACGGAATCCTGGCACTGCACTCCATCAGGTCTTGTTACAGAAAGCGAGTGTGGAGAGGCTGATCCAGGGCTGCTGCCAGTCGGGGAGAAGTCTCGGGTGGAGAAGGGGATGGTTTGATGCTCAGACCTTTCAGCAGGGAAATATGACACCAAAATATTCACATTCTGAGGTGAAAGGAATCTAGTCGGGTCTTAAGCTTTGCAAGTGCTGGTTATTTTTTGTGTTCCTTATCATCTCGTATTCTCTACTTTAATAAATTAAAATAGAAAGGCCTTCCATCTTCCATACAAACTACTGTATTTACCCTTTACTAAATACTTTTTACAAGTGTTTTTGGCTCTGTGATATGAAAACCCTGCCACACCTCAAAGCTCTTGTGCTGTGCCTCTGTTTGGAAAAAGCTTGGAAAAAGCTTTCCCATGAGTGATCAAGGCAGTGGCTTGATTTCTCAGTCTTGCACATAAGTGGGTCTGAAGGCCTAAAATTCTGCTGTGCTGCTCAACAGATAATAAATAGGAGTTTTCATTCTGGTTTCTGCACGTTGACCAATCTCACTCTTGTGCATGCTGAGAATCTTCTTGACAGCTAATGAGAATATTTTGTTTTTCTTCCAGGTTGTCCTTTTAGCGTGGTTCTGCTCTCGGTGGCAAGAGCTGCCTTTTGAAGCAGCACATTCATTCTCCCCTTCAAGCACCCATAAGTCTCATTTGCCAGCTCCAGAACCATGGCAACAGAAGAAAAGAAGCCAGATGCAGAATCCACCAAAACACAATCTACTCCTTCCTCCTCGACCAATCAGAGCAAGGTGTGTGTGGGGCCCCAAAAAATATCCCTGTAAAACCACCAGGAACTACCTGAACACAGCCAGATCAGAACCAGGGATTTGAATTCTCCTGTAAATTAAGATCTTTTCCATGTGGATGATTCTGCTGTTGTCTCATGCTGAGGATTTTATGGGAAAAGTGGATGGAATGCAGCTCTGCTGCAGTGCTAAAAGTGCTCTGATTTTTGGTTTTGGGAAGTTCTCACTAGTGAAATACTTCTTGTCATTTTGATCATGACAAAGGCTGTTTGTTTGTATTCTTGGAATACCTGGAGGTGGCTGGAGAACTGGTGAATCTCTAATTGTGGAGTGGGGAAACAGTTATTGAGGTTCTTTGAAGCCTGGGGATGCTCAAAGGAGGTGTTATTGTCTAACCACGAAGCCTTTTCAAAGGGTAAAAGTGGGGTTTTAGGGGCATGGAGGAGTTTGCCATGGTTTAATTCATGGTCAGGGTGAAAATGTAAACACTTGAAAGCACTGCACAGATCAATATCCAGAGTGTTACTTGCCAGGCACTTTGTGGTTGGGCTGTTGGATCATTCTCACACTGAGAAGGTGTTTGGTTTGTTTGGTTGTTTTTTGAATTTGGAGGGGAATGGGAAGGTGATATAAATGCTGCAATCTCTGTTATTGTGAACATCCACGTGGTCCATTCCTCTGCACTGATTGGAGCTGGCCACTGAGGTCCTAAATTTGGAATTTAACTCACTCACACGTATTTTTCTTACAGCCTGCCCCAGTAAAGCCAAACTATGCTCTCAAGTTCACGTTAGCAGGACACACAAAGGCAGTGTCATCAGTCAAGTTCAGTCCTAATGGAGAGTGGCTTGCCAGCTCCTGTAAGTATTGCTTGCTTTTATCTCATTTCAGACACAAATGTGGGCCTTGGAGAAGGTCTGCAATCTCCATCGTGGAGAGGAGGGATGTCATGTCATGGTTTTTCTTAAAAGAGTGATACCAAAGCTGTCAATCTTTAAAATAATTTGATTGAAGTCCTGTTACTTTGGGTCTTTGGATTGCCAGGAGAGGCCTCACCTGTTCAGCTTTCCTTAGCAAACGGGCAAGAACCAAGGCAGGATTCTTTCCTGTGCAGAGGAAACCCTCGTGCTTTTCTGTATCACTAGAAGCTTAAGCTTTTAAACTGAATTTTATGCACAGTATCTACAGGCAAACCTTTCCTGTGGGAAATAAGGAAGGTGCTGCTGGGCTGCAGAGTTGGATGCACGTGCTCTGTCCTGTGGTGGTTGCAGTCAGAGGCTTTGATTGCCCCAGTGGAGAGCAGAAGATTTTTGTAAATAGTGTTTCTCTGCTTGCCCTCTTAAGTGATAGAACAAGTTCCCTTTCTGTCAGCTTTGGTATTTCATAAGGGTTTTTCTGGTGTTCAGCTTTGCCTTGAGACTGTGCCTCTGTGACTGTCAGTGATCCAGAGAGGATCCATGTGTAAGGAAAGGGCAGTTGGAAATGTTGAATATGACATGAGGGTCACTGGAACATCTTCCAGAGATGGGAATGGCTTGGGGCTTTGACTGAATTGCAAACAGCCTCAATAAAACCATTGCACTGTGCCATATAAATCATTCTTACAGTGTCCCCCTCCCCTCTCCCCTGAACATGTTTTCCAAACTCTGTATCTGGCAAATAGCAACTTTTTCCCCTGGCTTGTTTTGAAAGTTACCATGGATAATATGTTTGGGTTTCTGCAGGCATCCATTCAGCCCAGCTCATGGTGTAATTATTGTTCTTTTTGGGGCAAAAGCCTTTCAAGCATTCCCGTTGACCAGCACTACTTTTACCATTGGCAGTCTAAAACAGAAGTAGAAACCCAAGTTGTGAGGAGAGAAACTAAAGCTGCTGGAGTGTCTCTGCATTCCAGGCAGCTTATGTAACCTCAGCTGCTGCAGAGTGCTGTGTAGGAAGCTGTTCTTCACCAATTCTGTATCACTTCTTCACCAATTCTGTATCACCTTATTCCCTGAGGTCTGCCTGGGCAGGGAGAGCTGCCCAGAGACAGATTAAACTTATTTCCTTTCCCCTGGAAGGGACAGCTCTGGTGGTGCTGTTAATTAACCTCTGAACTGGCACATTCTTTTCCAGCTGCTGACAAACTCATTAAAATTTGGGGAGCGTATGATGGCAAGTTTGAAAAAACAATATCTGGTCATAAGCTGGTAAGTATGAGGTGATTACTGTGGGAATTTAGCTGGGAAGAATTTTGCTTTCTTTTCCTTATTCAGAAGTTGCCATTCTTGGTTAGTTTTACCTGTGTACGAGGTTTGTTCTTCAGTCTTATTTTGTAGTTTTTTGTTTATATAGTCCTGGAATTGCTGGAGTAATATTGAGGCAGGCTGGGAATATGGGTGGAGTGCAGGCTGCTCATGGAACAGCTGAATTCCCAGTGCCCAGCCAGCTTCTTGTGTCCCTGAATTTCAGGAGAACCCACCTCAGACACAGGGCACAGCATTCCTGGGTGAAAATCCTGTGAATGCTAACACTGTGTCTTGTTCCATCTTTCCTTTGTATAAGGAACAAAACACTTGCCTTTTAAGGAGATTGAATTTTTCTTGTGGGTTTGCCTACATAAACACAACACTTACTCATTCTGCAAAGTTCTAAAGAAAACACAAAACTCCCAAGCCCTTTGGTTTTCCTTTTTTTTAAAGTTTTATACATGCTGAAGTTTTATGAGGAAAAATGAAGATTTATCAAAAGAAAAACCACTGGAATCTTTTCCAGCCTTTGGAGACTTGGACTGTAAAGAGCAGCCATTTGTCATGAGGAAAAGCCACTTACTCAGATTAATTTATGAGCATTCTATTTAAGAATTCCAACAAAGGGTTTTGGTGGCCACAGAAAGAACTGTGTGAATGAGCAACTGATGTTCTCAGAGTATGTGGCTCAGCTTAAAATGAACTTGTGCCAGAGGAGCTCTTAACACAGCAAAATCACTGAATTCCTGACTCTCAGTGCTGAATTTTCATTCAAGCTTCAGTGGGAATGTAATCTGCAGTCTGTGTTTTCCACTTTTCTGTGTGGCTGAACAAACAGAGCTGAGAAGAGAATTGTTTTCCTTTGTTTTAGGGGATCTCTGATGTTGCTTGGTCATCAGATTCCAACCTCCTTGTCTCTGCCTCCGATGACAAAACTCTCAAAATATGGGATGTGAGCTCGGTAAGGGCAGGAATTGTTATTTATTTACCTTCATTTTTCTCCAGCATTGGCTTTTTCACTTGTGTTGTGCTTGTAAGAAGCTGGTGAATGGGCTGTGAGGATGAATGAGTTGTGCTGTCTGCTCTTGGAAAGAGTGGGATGCTTGTGGATACCACAAGAAGCCTGAGAGAGCACTAAAGCCTGAATATGGAGATGGAACCACAGCAAAAAGCCTCTCAGATGAAACCTTTTTGTAGCTTCTTATCCCAGCCACGCTTATTTCTGTTTTTTTCCCCCTCATTCTCTCATGACAGAGAGAATTGGATAATTTGGTTGATTTTTGATCAGCAATATTAAATGGTTTGGATCCTCCTGAGCTGCCCAGAGTTTGCACCTTGTCTGCAATCATAATGATTGTATATTTTTTTTTTCTTTCCTGTTTTGTTGCAGCTTGGCCCTCTGCCCATCTAAATCTGGGGTTAGAGATGGTTTCTTTCTGTGCTGCACAGTGATTAACCTTAGTGTGGTCTCTCTGGATGCTTTTATGGTGCTGTGTATTTAACTCTGCTGAATTTTATTTCAGGGTAAGTGCTTAAAGACATTGAAAGGGCACAGTAACTACGTTTTCTGCTGCAATTTCAACCCTCAGTCAAACCTCATCGTTTCTGGCTCAGTGAGTGGTTTTTAATTTTTTTTTCCTTTGTGGGAAGCAAGTACTGCACACTCTGTCACTTGTCACTAAAGGGACAGACAGGTTCTTTAGGGATCCTTGGCAGAATGATGATGGCATTAAATCATAGCTACAATTACAGCTTTATTTTCTTAACAGATTATTATGATTAGTGTAGCACGCTAATTTATGATTAGAATGGCACAGGATTTCTGCAGGCAGGATTGATGTAGTACAATTTATAAGTAGTGATTACAGAATTTTTAGTACAACTTATGGTTTCTAATCACCTGGATTCTGCCTTAGCTAAAGGATGACTTCTAATCACCTCTCCCTCTGCAGATTGGGTCAGATCATGGTTTGAAAACAATATTAAATGAAAGAATATGAATCACACAGCCCATTTGAATTGTGTTTTCCCTCACAAACACAGCCTGTAGTCAGGTGAGCTCTGCATTGCCCCTGCTGTGTTTGCTTGGGGAAAAGCCCTTAATCCATCCTCAGTGTCCTGCATGGAGACAAGGAATTCAGGGAGGTGTTCCCAGCCTGGTGGTTGTGTCCTGAGCTTTCTGGGATGAGATTTCATGCTGTAGCCAAGCTGAATAATGCCTCAATCAGGTGCTTGACTGAACCCCTGGTGCCTCTCTCCCTCTGCAGTTTGACGAAAGCGTGAGGATATGGGATGTGAAAACAGGGAAGTGCCTCAAGACGTTGCCTGCTCACTCTGACCCAGTTTCAGCTGTAAGTCTCTCCTGATCAGTGAACACTAAAATGTTTGTTTTGTTAGCACAGCTCCTCTCCTGCCCCTCTGGTGGGGTGGCTTTGTGCTGTCACCAAGCCCTTACACAGCTTCCAGGCTGGGCTGTGGTTGTTGCCAGTGGGCAGTGGGAGTGAAATGAGTGGTGTGTTCTCTAAGATCAGTGTGGATTTTTGTCCTGGCTGTAAATGTGGATCCTGCAGAGGTGTGCCAGGCATGCCTGAGTGTCATTCTGGGACACAGATTTGTGGCACTTGATGCTCAGAGAGCAACCTGCATTTCTCTTGCTTTTGTGTTGTTCCAAGCCCTTACTGAAATCCAAAGCAGGGCTGTTCCACAGAACACTCTTGTTTTAAATCTCAGTCATTCCATAGGAGAAAGGAGCTTGGAATACAGCGATATTCATTGCAATTAAAGAAAACCAGAAGGTGTTCAACCTTTAATGTCTTTGAAATGAAGAACACTGAAAAAAATCTGAACCTCAGACTTGTTGAATGGTGCTTTTTCTAACATGGTTGTTCTGCCATGTGTAAATCATATTTCACACTTTAAAATGTCTCTTAATAATTCTAAAGAATTTTTATTTAGAGGTAAATAGCAGAAAATTGACCTTAAAACATGAGTGGCTACATAAGAGGTTCTATTCCATGCCCTTAAAATAATCAGGTTCTATCCATGTTTTATTCTGCTGATGTGTTCCATGTCAGACATGGAAAATAAGGCCTTGCAGTGGAGTTTAAACATTTGATCTTTATGTACATGAGTAAAGTTATTAATTTAATACTTAGTATTAATAATATTACAGGTGCATTTTAATCGTGATGGATCCCTGATAGTGTCAAGTAGCTATGATGGACTCTGGTAAGTGGTTATTTCCTGTCTACATCACTCTTTGCACCTTTTGCATTTTAAAAATACTTTAAAAAGAAAAAAAAACCCTTGTACTTGTGATGTTAAAATGTTAATAAAAGACTTCAAACCAAATAATACTGATTTTTGTGTGGTTTTACCAGTCGAATCTGGGATACAGCATCAGGCCAGTGCTTGAAAACACTGATTGGTAAGTAGAAATACTTCTTGTCTGGGCTGTTTTTCACACAGATTTTCTGTGTTTCAGTGAAGCTATTAAAAACAAATGAGTGTCAAAAGAAGCCCTCTGTCAGTGAGACAACACAGCTGTGCACTTTATAACACTGCTTTTAATTTTGCTCTAGATGATGATAACCCTCCTGTGTCCTTTGTGAAGTTCTCACCAAATGGCAAATACATATTAGCTGCAACTTTGGACAAGTAAGTATATTTAAAAAAAAAAAGAGAATAACACACAGATTTGAAATTTGGAGTATCAGATGATGCTTTATTTTGGTTTTTGGCTGTCATAGTAATGATAATACATGACTTTATATATAGTGTTTCCTGTGGAGGAGAATATGAATGCATAGCAGTAAAATTGATATTTTGGGGTTAACTAACCCTGCATTCCAAAGCCAGGCTAAAGTGATCCATGTAGACTTCTGGAACTCTGCTATGCAGGAACATTTTTCAGCTGCTGGGAACTTTTCAGATAGAAAAAAAAACCTCACCCAAGAACTAAAATCTTTGTTTTTCTTTTGTTTTCCAGCACTCTCAAACTTTGGGACTACAGCAAAGGAAAGGTAATTCTTTATATTTATATAGCCTTAACTAAGCTTTTAGGAAAATCGGATTTTACATGTGATTTTTAAACTTGACATATAAGTACTATAGAAAAAAGTGTCAGTACCCCTTTAGTGGAGAGGATATTAGCAGAGCCTGTTGCAACAGGACAAGGGGTGATGGTTTTTAACTAAAAGAGGGTGGATTCAGGTAAGAAAGTTCCCTGGGAGGGTGGGCAGGCCCTGGCACAGGGTGCCCAGAGCAGCTGTGGCTGCCCCTGGATCCCTGGCAGTGCCCAAGGCCAGGCTGGACAGGGCTTGGAGCAGCCTGGGACAGTGGAAGGTGTCCCTGCTCCTGGCAAACCTTTAAAGGTCCCTTCAAACTCAAACTGTTCTGTGATTCTGACTAAAGATGTCTTTGAAAAGAAAAAAAAAAAGAAAATACTTGCCTTCTGCATAGCCCTGAGACATTAAGTACAGCAGTATTTCTGCATTTTTTTCTCTTCATGACCAATAAATTGCCTTTGATCTCTTTCACTGTTATAATGGGACAAATTCAGGGCTTTGTTTTGGGTTTTAGAGCAGAGCTGCCCTCTGCATCCTCCAGATCAGTTGGCAGGGTGGGAAACACAGGCTGATACTTCAGTCTTTTATTCCCAGAGAGTTTGTCCATGACTGAGAAAACTCCCAGCTGCATTAATGTCTTGTGGCTCTTCCCTTCCAGTGCCTGAAGACGTACACAGGACACAAAAATGAGAAGTACTGCATATTTGCCAATTTCTCTGTCACTGGTGGAAAGGTTGGTGTTGATCTGATTATTTATTTTTACCTATGTGCAGTTTTTACTGCTCCTCTCTGTAGATAAAAGAGGATTTGGGGGCTGGAAAACCTCCTTTGGTGGCTGCTGGTTTCTGTGTCTCTCTCTAGGTGGGCTCAGGTTTCCTGACTTTTCCTCCTACTCCCTTTCACATGGCAAAAATGAAATGTTTACTGAGAAATAGCTCTTGGATACGGATCAAAAAGATTGAGATAATTGTGTTTTCTCTCTGCCCCTCCAGTGGATCGTGTCTGGTTCAGAAGACAACCTGGTTTATATCTGGAACCTTCAGACAAAAGAGATTGTACAGAAACTACAAGGACACACAGGTGAGGGAGAGGATTCTGCTTTTATTAATGAAATACCCCTCATATCATCAGGCTTAGCCTGAGCATTTTCTCTCTGATACCAATTTTGACTCTTCAGACTCACCATTTCTTGACTGGCTGAAGCTCAATTGAATCCTTGGAGTTTTGCTCCTTTTTATGAAGGGTTTTTATGAGCATTGAAAATGTTTTATTCTTTGCCTATGAGAACTTTGCCAAAGGAGATTTGCTTGAGCACAGAACTGGTCAAGAAGTTGAATCTAGAGAGTTCTCACCTTCTGAAATGTGTCAAACACTTTGCTACCAAATTCTTTCCTGCTTGTATTTCCTCTCACAGAAGAGTTGTAAGATATTTACAAATAACACATTTAATTCTGCTACGAGGAAATAATAACTTGGCTTAATAAAACACAGTTGCTCATTTTCAGAAATGCCTGCTGTGAACCAGATTTAAATAACTCCATTTTTCTGTCTTTTCTTTTTGCTCAGATGTTGTCATCTCCACAGCTTGTCACCCAACAGAAAACATCATCGCATCAGCGGCACTAGAAAACGACAAAACAATTAAACTGTGGAAGAGTGACTGTTAAATGTTCCAGGATTGCTTTAGAGACTGTCAGGAAAAAAGCAAACAAACAAAAAGTTTTTAAAAAAATCATTAAAAAATAAAAACACCCATAAATCCAGTTTGGCAGGAAACCTGAAGAACATTTGATAAAGTGGTTTCTGTTAGTCTTGGCCCAAAGAAAACATCTTAGCTCAACGTGGTGGGAAAACAAACAAAAAAAAAGATGCAGTGTCTCCTTTTCTTGCCTAATATTTTGGCAGACAAGTGGATGATTCTGATGTCAGGTCAGAAGTCTTGGACACCCCAAAGATACTGTATTTTCTGGTGGCATTGCTTCTGGGCACTGTTGCTGCTTAAAGAAGAGCTGCCAGTCCACTTTGTACCAGTAAGTTAAGTCACAAGCCTAGAGATGTGTGGAATTTTTTTAAAAATATGTCTACTTTTTTTTATTATTATTTTTAATTTTTTTTTTTCAGAATGTAGCTTCTAGTCTCTTGGGAAGTTTCTGTATTGTTTTAAATAGGAGTACTGCATCTTTAAAGGTGCTTCATTTTAAAACACTCAGCTCAAACTTGGTGACCAAATAAAACCATGCAGTTCCAGATTTCCCTCTTCCTGCCCCTGATTTGACTCCTGTGGTGGAATCTCTTACCTTCTGTATAGTTGCTTACCTCTTGTTACGTGTGTTTAATAGATGCTGTTCTAGAGCAAAGTTACAGTTCTTCTGTTAACCATTAAAATGAATCCTGCTTGTAGTTGTTCTCAGCATATTTTAATTTTTTTTTATTATTATTTTGCCTCTTCTGGTTCTAAAGCCAACTCACAGAACACTTGTAAAGTTATTTCAATGTAAAAAGGAACAAACCCAGACTTTTTGTATCTTGGCAATCCATGGTATGAAGCTGTATTGCAAATGGCATGACTCTGTATCTATCTCAGCATTGGTATTTCTTTCCCTTTTTTGTCATATCCATGTGGTATTTACACATCCAGAAAAATACCATGTGCCATAATAAAAAGGTGGGATTTTATGTGTATGTTTGTGGTTAAGAGTGTTCTCGTGTAAAGCGTCTGTGTCCATGGAAGCTTCTCTCAAAAACATTTTTAAGGGGAATTTTCTATTTTCTAGAAACTCCTGTGAGGGAGGATGAGGGGCAGCAGTGTGGAGAAAAAGAGGAACAAACACAAGTCCAAATTTATTTAATGACCGGAAAAGGATTGAGCTGAAGGTGTCCTCAGCAGAAATAACCCCTTCCAGAGAGCTTGAGCCCGAGGGAAACAATTCCTGCTGCCCTTTCCTTGCAGGATGGGCAGGGATCCAGGATTTACCTTGTGCTGGTTAAGAAATGCACAGAGGCACGAGTTTTACTGCACCCAAAGGGTTCTGCTGCAAGGGGATATTTTGCTCCTGGTGCAGCAAAACCTCATTTTTCTGGTATTTATCTCGTGTGCTTGGTAATAACAGAAAATCAATTACAGTCCAGCCCTCTGGAGTGCTGCTCTGAGGCTGCCTCGCTTTGAAACCCTTGGAGAAAAAGAGCTGCAAGACATGAGGCATAGGTTTTCTTTATAAAATATAAAAATAGAGTTCATGTTGAGCTGGCTATTAATAATACCAGTGCCTTTGGAGGTTTTTCATTACCCCCAGGAAGGGACACTGTGTCTAGACTCGGTGTCACTGCTAAAATGATCAACTCATGATTTTTTTTCAGCCTTATTCTTGAAGGCTAGTGAAACTCTTCAATGCAGGATGTGGCTGTGCTGCTTTACAGCATGGAGAAGGTGGAATTTTACTCCAGCAAAGCATTTTTAGTGTTGATTCAGAAATATTTCCTGGCACAGTGCTTCTCATGTGTGTGAGTGGCTTTGCTTGCCCAGCTGTGCTGCCACACAGAGCTGTGGAGAAGGGAGATGGAATTTCTGTTATCACGAGGAAATCTCTTGAACAGGGCTAGAAAAACCCCCTAATGTACAGAATCTGCTGTAAAGCTGCTCTTCATAAAGGTTATGTCTAAATCCTTATTATCCCACCTGGGATTAATGCTGTGGCCTATTGGCATGAGCTCTATTTACCCCTAATTCTGTGCAGCCTGGCATGGCTGTGGAGGCTGGAGGGGCAGGATTAGCTCAAGCACAGCTTGGAAACGAGGATTGTGAGCTGGCTGGAGGGGCTGGAGTAAGGGAGGTGTAACTTTATTTTAGCTATGGGCTGAGTAGCTAGGGTGTATTACAGCATGCTGAGGGAGGGTGAGTTACCGCTGGGGCCACCGACGACTTGTAAGCTGAGGGAAAAGGCGAGCCGGGCGACTAAAAAAGAGGCTGCTGCTTTTGTTTATAGGGTCTCGGCAAAGAAAAAAGGGGGGAAAAAGGAAAAAAAACATGGTTAGATGCCACGAAGTAGGTGGCAGTGCCTTAACCGTATGTGTGTTGTATAGGCCACAAGGGCCTCTTCCATCCTTATCAAGGGGAGTGCTAACCTTCTCTCCTTTCATACAACACGACTGCGTTGTCACACCCAGAGATATTTAAACCTCCAGTAAGCTACAGCTATTTAAGACAGAGTGAGTCATCTTAGCTACAATTTTTCCACTCAGTTTGACACCTCTTTCTAGTCGCCATTAAAAACTCCTACTTTGTATCCAGATTTGCTCTAAAACGCCTAAAAATCTCGATAAAATCGCTAAATGCGCAATTTTTCCGACATTTTTAATATATTCATCAATTCTAACCAATCAGCATGCAGAAGGCGGAGCTTCCTCCCTGCCCCGTGACGCGCGGGGTGCGGCTTTGCTTTGGCCTCGCTGACGGGGACGGGCGCGCCCGGGGTTCGTGGGTTCGAGTCCCGCCCCCGGCGGGGCGGGGAGTGGGGCGGTGCCGCTGGGATGAGCTCACCGCGGGTTGAGCGGCGCACCCGCGGAATTAGCGCAGGGTTTGCGCTTTCCTGCCGGGTATCCCGCGGGTTTGAGCTTTCCTGATGAGTATCCCGCGGTTTGGAGCTTTTCCCGCCGGGTATCCCGCGGGTTGGAGCGCAGCGGGATCGCACCGCGGGCTGTGCTGCTGGAATCTCCCGCAGCCGGAGCAGCGGTGCAGGGGGGAGCCGATTCCCGACGTGTTCCCGCTGCCCCGGAGCTGGTAAATCGCTCCGAGTTCCATCAGCGCTAATGACGAGTTACAGATTCCAGGGAGCGCTGGAAGCGCTTGGGTGGGTTTTTTTCCCCCCCTTTTCTTAAGGCCTTTCTCTTCGGCATCCCAAGGGGATGAAAAGCAGACAAACTCTCTAAATGAGCACAGCAACACCTCAAAGCAGCGCGGGGACCTGCTGTTCCCACCGGGATTTCTCCCCCAGCATCCCGCGGCGGGTCCCGCCGGTGCCGCCTCAAGGCATCGCTCCATCCCCCGACCCTGCGACTGTCCCAGACCTTCCCGCTGGGCTCCAGAGGGAAGGACCAGCGGAGGATTCGCTTTTCCTGCTGGGGCTGCGGATCCAGGTGCAGCGCCCGGGGGTGTGCGCGGCCCCGGCCCCGCCAGATGTGCACAGCTGCTGCATCGCCGACTCACAGAGCGGCTTGGGGTGGAAGGGACCTTAGAGTTCATCCCATTCCAACCCCTGCCACGGGCAGGAGCACCTTCCACTATCCCAGCTTGCTCCAAGCCCTGTCCAGCCTGGCCTTGGACACTTCCAGGGATGCTGCATCACTGCCACAGAGCTCAGGCTGCTCCTGGCTGCCCCTTCCAGATAACTGATGAGTTTATTAGGGGATTAAAAGTTAGTTTCCCCTCCTTATTGAATGCTCTGATTTATGCATGCGTTTAAATCAATCCCATTTCTTGCCTTTTATCCCTTCTCCCCCAGGCTTTCAGGCTTTACTGTGTCAGACATTTGTTACAATCGCATTGTTTTGAGGCAAGCGAGACACCGTGGGTGGTTTAAGGGATTTGAATCCATGAGCTGCATTCCTTGGGCACTTCTGCCAGGTGTCAACCACCCCTCCTGAGCTGTAGATGCCCCTCCTTGGACCAGTTTGTGCTGCCTCCGGGTGAAATATGAAGCAGCATCCCTGCTGATGAAGATGCTGAAGCTCCTGCCTGGCTGGGAGCTGTGTCTGGCACAGGAGGGGCCTGCTGGGCTGGGGTGCCCAGGGTGGGAGATTTCAGGTGCTGCTAGCAGGCAGTTGCTGGATGAGCCACATAAGCAGCTTATTTTGTCATTTTAATTTTTTAATCCCGTGCATTCGGTCGCGCTCTCTTATTAGTAAGCATTAGCTCTCCAAGCCCCATTAGCTTCGCTGAGAGCTGGGGCTCTGCCTGTGGGGACAGCGCTGCAGGAGCCAGCAGGGGGCTGGGGGCCTGGTCCTGCAGCTGGGGACATCCGTGGTGTCCCATGTGGGTGTGACCCTGGCCCTCACTGCTCACTCCTTTCCTCTGTTGTCCCCCTGTCCCCTCCCCAAGCCCCTGGCAGTCCCAGCTCCCTCCAGAGCTGATCCAAGCCCGGGGCTGGCTCTAACCTCCCCCTGCTTTATTAAAGCAGCTATTTTCTTGTGTGTGAACACACACTTTCCATTCAAACCCTCTTCCCTCTCCTTCAGGTTTTCCCCTTAACCTCAGGGCCATCCCCAGAGCTGCACTTTGTTAGAGGATCTCACGTCTCGGATTTAAAATTAGTTGACTGCTTCTCTTTAATAAAATTATTCCTTTCCTCTTTAAATAGCACAATATGTCACAGAAAGCCGGTGGGTCCGTTCATGAAGATGAGGCAGCTCAGAGAGGAAAAAGAGATGGGAAAAAAAAAAAAAGTAAAACCATACATCTCCCCAAACCCCTTCTGCCTAATCCAACTGAATTAGAGGATTTCGAAGTGGATTTAAAACTAAATCTTGATTAGGGAGAATTTCTCTCCAAGAGCTGCTGCACGGTGGTATTAATGGGAAGTGATCGTGGACAGAGGAAATAGGACAGAAATAACTGAGGGTAGCACATACGCACTCAGGTCTGTGCATGAACTGAGAGAATCGGGGAATTTCTCCAGAGGAAAAGGGAGAAATTAAACATCGACATAAGGAGCCTGGGTGCCAGGGGCTGGCTGGGCAAGCGGGCAGCAGCCACATCCCTGCTGCACCGACGGCATCTCCTGAACCCCGCGGGAAGGGATCCAGGTGAGGAGGAGGCGCCGAGGACGGCAGGGGCGAAGAGCCGGGAGGAGAGGAGGTCTCAGCCCGCTCCCCCAGACCCTGCGCTCACCCCGTGAGCTCTGGGTGACCCCCGAGCTGCCCCCCATGCTCTGCGGACACATGCCCGGAGGTGCCCATGGGATCCTGCCTCTGCTGACCGTGGTGTTCGTCCTGCCAGAGGGTGAGTGCTGCTCTCACGGGGTGCGGCCGTGCCTTAGAGTCGCAGTTTGTCCCCCCCTAAAGCCGAGCTGCCCATGTGGGATTTATCCTCGGGGTGAATTTAGGGGCACTCCCGCCCCACGCAGATGCGTGCTGGTGGTTTTAGGGTGGAGGTAATGTCACCGTGTTTTGTACAGAAGGGCAGTGAGCCAGGATTTGGGATCCCCTGGGTTTCTTCTCTCTGATTTGGCCGGGGCAGGGACTCCTCTGGCTGTGTGAGGGTGCTCACCACCCCCAAAATCCCTGTGGGAGCACAGGAGGGCTTGGGAAAGGATCTGAGTCAGTGTTCAGAGGTGAGGAAAGGTAATGGCAGCAATCTGATTAATCAACAGAGGTTTAACCTCCACAGCAGAGGTGGATGGTGTAAATTAATATCCTTTGAAGGCTTTTTGGAGCTGTTGGGGTTTTTTGTGTTTGGTTTTGGTGGTAGTGGGTTTTTTGTTTGTTTGTTTGGTTTGTTTTTTTTAGAAACCGGAGAAATTCCCATTTCTGGCAATTTTCAGACCCTGTGGCTGCAGGGAAGGGCTGAGCTGCCGCCAGTGCAAGTGTGCAAAGCCCTGGGGACACACTGAGGCCTGGGGTCACAGGCACGGTGGCTCTCTGCTCTCAAGGAGGATTTCCCTTCTGTTTCCGAGCTGGTTTGCCTTCCTGATAGACCCTGTGATAACATCAGGGCTGTGTCCAGGGGGAAAACCAAACCATGCTGATAAACCCATCCCTCTGGAGCAAATACCTCCAAAACAGGCACAGCTGAACTGGAGAAATTTGGTGAAAAAAAAGGAAAAGCTTTTTCTGAGTGCGACCGAGCCCTGTTTTGGTGATGTGTGCGATTGTGAGGTTCCACCTGCTCTTTACACCCCCTGTTCCAAAGCTCCCTTGTTGCCACAGTTTGATCCCAGCTCAAATCTGCGGCTAATCTCTGATTTCGCACTGACCTCTAGTGGGAGATGAGTCTGTATTTTCGGGCCCGCTGGGTAAACAAGTGACGGGCAGCTCTGGGCTCTGCCTTAATGCGACTTGGCAAGGCAGGGAGCGCTGCGAAGCCGTCGGTAGAGAGCAGCTCGGAACGAGTTGAAGTCTTTTCCCCCCTGGAAAAAAAAAAAGAAAAAAAAAGAAAAAAAAAAAAGAAAAAAAAAGAAAAAAAAAAGAAAAAAAATCCAGCCGTGTTCCTTCTGGTTCTTGTTTAGTGTCTGGACTCCAGTGCTATGGCTGCAACATCGTGGTTGGCACCAAAAACGTGGACATGGGGTGCTCCAAGCCCGAGGTGATCACCTGCTCCCAGTCCCACCAGGGCTTCAAGCACCGGTTCTGCATTAAAACAGAGAGCGGTGAGTCCGCCCCCGGGGGCTGCTCCAGCCCCCAAACCCAACCTTGCGGGGCCTGTCCCCTGTGCCAGGCTGTCACAGCGCCCTTCTGTCCCCCTGATGTCCGTCCCTGTGCTTGCTCCGCAGTGGTCCTGGGCATCGTTCTGACCAGCGGCTGTGCCACCTCCCGCCACTGCCAGCAGCAGGAGCTGCCGGGGGTCCGCATCCACTGCTGCGACACCGACCTGTGCAACGCCGCCCCCGGAGCCCCCCGGCCGCCCCCCGGGCCCCTCCTGCTGCCCTGCATCCTGGCTGCCCTGCTGCTGTCCTGAGCCCCCCGGGATGCGGGGTGCGCCCCTCTCCCCTCTCCTCAATAAAAGGTGCCGAGCGCTGCGCCCTGGAGGGTGTCGGGGATGCTCCCCGGGCTCGGGGGGTGCCCGGGGCAGGGGGAGAGCAGGGCCGGGGGTCTTCGGGAGAGCGGGCGAGCCCCGCTTTTCCCACGAGAGGGCATCCGCGACCCTCGCTCCGCATCCCGGGGCTGCGCGCTCGGGGCTGCGGTGCACGGCAGCACCCCCGGCAGCGGCGGGGGGAGCTGGGCTGCGGGACAGGGTCCCACTCGAAACCAGCGGGGTTTGCAGACAGTTTTTTCCCCAGCCGGAGAGAGGCCAAACGGGAGCTTTAACAGGAAAATCCCATCCCGTGCGGATCGGAGCCCGAGCGGCTGCTCCAAGGTCATCGCGGGGGTTTGCGGCAGAGCTGGGAATTAAACGCATCTGTCTCAAGAGCCAGCCCTGTGCCTTTATCACCAGGGAAACAGCATAAACGTCGCTCTGAGAATGGGATGGAATATTTTTATTCTATTTTTTTCTTCAGATAAAAAAAAAAAAAAAATAATGCAAAAGACCTTTTCCATGCAAAACATCAGCTTTTGATGGCATTTCTCAGATGTGTGTCAGAAAACAAGCCAAAACTCTACTAAAAATATTATCTGAGGCACCTTCCCAACAGAAACACCTTGGGACTGATACAAAACACGTTCAGATTCTGAAGATTCCAAATAAAAGGAAATCAGAAAACAAACCCTAGAAGAAAAACAAGAACAGCAACAACACTCAATTCCCCCTCTTTCCCCTTAAAGCGTTTCTTCTGATTTTCGGGGGAGCAGGAAACATTTCCTTGGCAGCTGGAGTTATTCTGGCTCCTGGTTATTTATCTGCCTGTGCTGAGCTCTTGGAAAAGGCCTCTCCAGTGTAAATTCCCATTGATCCAGAGCGGATGGGGATGGGGCAGAGCTGATGGTCTGAGGATGAGGATGGGGCAGAGCTGATGGTCTGAGGATGAGGATGGGGCAGAGCTGATGTCTGAGGATGGGGATGGGCAGAACTGATGGCCCGAGGATGAGGATGGGGCAGAGCTGATGGTCTGAGGATGGGGATGGGGCAGAGCTGATGGTCTGAGGATGCTGCTGGAGCAGCTTTGCCACCCAGCAGCGTTTTGGGGAGAAGCGAGCAGCGGCCGCGGTGCCTCCATGGCTCCATCCCGGTGCTCTCCTCTCTGTGCCGGCGGTTCCCGGGGCGGGCGATGCTGCTGGCCCCGCTCTGCCCCCCTCGCCCGGCTCCAGCCATCCATCTTACACCGTGTAAGAGGCCTGTTGCAATTAAGTAGGCTGAAGTGCTCCTGAACTCTTTAACCTTTGCCCTGGGATTGCTCCTTTTGCCCCGGGGCTGTGGATCAGCTCCATTGCACTCTCCAAACAGCGCCTGCTACTTAGCTGACATTTCTTTCTCCTGCTGGATCCTATTAGCACCCTGAGGTTGAAAATGCTACTTTGGAGTGTTGTAAGGAATGTGATTTATACTGGAAAGTAGCGGCAATCTATCTTTCCCTATACACACAGTGCACATGAGGCTGGAGAGCTAAATCCACATCGCCTGAACAAACAGAGCCCGGGATAATCGGGGAGGAGGCTGCAGGCAGGGAGAGGAGCCTGCGAGGGCTGGCACTGGGGCCGGGGCATTCCGAGCTTGGGGCAGGCAATGGGGCCGTGCAGGATGCACTGCTGCCCGCTGGGATCCCCTCCCCACCCCAGTCCAAACTGGTGCTGGACGCTGCTGGTTTCCCAGCAAGGATTGGGAGCTCCCTGGGCTGTTTTCAAGGGTTCTGGTTGGGGGATCCATCGTGTCCTTCCTCACTGTTGACCCTGTGATTCCTGAGCAGAACTCGCACTGGTTTGCCTGCACGAGTCCATATCACGGATAACACAATCTGCATGGGAAGCAGATGGAAATAAGAATTGAATGGTGCCTGAAGGAGGTCTGATTAGCCTTTATCAGATATGACACGCTAACCACCGAGGCTCCTCGCTGGAATACCGGGTTAAAATCTCTGCGGTGTCAAATTTCATCCTCCCTGAGCAAAGAGACACTTTCCATAGTGTTTGTGTGGATCTTCTGGATAAGCCCTGGAGACTGAAACTGTCTCAGCTTCATCTGGGCATTAAAAGTCCCACCCACATGTTTAAAAAAAGCCCCAAACCCAGAAACGCAAAAGCTGACATTTACTCTAAAATGTCTTTTTCTTCCTGCATGGCTGCGTGGATCCCGTGTGAGCTGCTGCCTCCTCCTCGCCGGAGCAGGGCTGGAGGCATCTCCTGGGCATTCCCACCTTTGGCCCTGCTGGAAGCACAGGGATTATTTTGCACACCCAAAAGTGTGTGCACGAGCATACACACGGACACTAGCACAGTGTTTTCTGGGAGAAAATCCAACCAAAAAAAAAAAAGAAAAAAAAGGAAAAGGAAAAAAACCCCCAACCCTAAGCAGCCTCTGTGTCAAAAGCCCTTTTATAAAAGCCTCAGTAGCTGAAGAATTGCCATTGTTTCAGTCTCCAGTGAGTGCTAGTCTTAAAATATTTCCAGCTCTGAGCAGGCTTTGACATTCTGCCCAGACCCAGGAGAGGGAACAAACATGAGTTCAGAAATGTTTCTACAAGGCACAGATCCTTCTTCTTTTGGGAGAGTCACATTCAGCATCTCACATCCTGTGGTGATGTTCCCCCCAAAGTGGGGGAAACACCACAAAACACCCCTGGAAGTGGGGAGGGGGCACTTCTCAGGGGCTCCTTGGAAGGCAGGGAGAGCTGGGCTGGTTTTTACACCACTTTTACTCAGTCTTTCCCTCCTGAGCAGCAAAACCTGGGGTGTTTTTCCCCCAGAAATGCTGCACTCCGAGCTGCTCTTCCTGCTTGGATGCCGATGGCTGTGCAGACCAAACTCCCCATCCCGCTGGATGCCAGCAGATGGTCCAAAAGCACAAGGCTGTGCAGACTCTGGAAATCAAAGCAGACAAAGTTTGCAGTAGTTTTCATCCCTCTTTAGCCTTTTTTTTTTGTGTATATGAACACCAGTGTGTTCACCAGTGCTTCTGGAAATGACAGAGTAGGGACTGGGATGGAGGCAGCTCTCAAAGCTTCACTATTTCCATCTCTGTGGAAGGGCAGGGACCATGGAACCATGGAAGGGTTTAGGTTGGAAGGGACCTTAAAAATCGCCTCATTCCAACCCCCCTGCTCCATGTGGTGGTGGAAGTGGGGACAGGGACTTGTTGGGGAGTCACAGCACAGCTCCTGGAACAGTTTATCACCAGTTTTTCATGCTTTATCCCCCTTTCTCCTTCCAAAATAAGGAGAAGAGCTGAGATAAAAGTTGCTACACTTCTTGCAAAAAAACCCCCCTTTTTGGCATAAAAATGCAGAAAGCTGCCAGAGGTTTGGAGGCTGTTGGGAATTATGTGGATGCCCTGGGGTCTGGGAACTGCTGGTTCCAAGAGGCTGAATGCTCCAGAGAGCACGAGCCAACCTGAGCTTATCTCAGCTCCAAGCACTCCTGACGTTGGATAAAGAGCAGTGTTTACCCAAGAACAATGTGGGGTTAAAATTTAGTAAGTCCTTGTGCAACTCTTTATGGAGAGGCAGCAAGGACAAATAAACATCTCTCGAACACAGTCAGTACTCAGGCTCAGTGTTTAATTCATTCTCTGGAAATGCATCTTGTTTATAGCCATTCATTGCAGGGGCTTGGAACAGCAGGGGTCTGAGCCACTCCAAATTTCAGGCAAAATAATATGATCCTCGTTTTGCTCTTGTTTGTTCCTAGGAGAGAACACAAGGTCAAATCTTCAACTAGTACAAAGTTTGTGCTGAACTACAGAGTGGGGTTTTTTTGTTGTTGTTGTTTGACCAAGTTTTTCCTCTGCTCTCTCTCCCTTTCCATGCCTCCCTCTCCTTCCAGGAGGAGCTTTGGGTACCAGAGGATTTGGGTTTCCTCCTTGGGTGATAAAGGCTTCTAGAGGGGATTAAAGCTGAGTGGCCAAACCCAGCAGCTCCCAGGGCTGAAGGTTGGGATGTCTCTTATCTACTCCATCCCCACGGGGATGAGCAGGGGAACAACTGCACGTGAGATGAGATCCAGCTCCCTCCTCCCGGGGGATGCTGCACTGAGAATTCCCCTTCTCTGGGAGCTGCTCCAGGCCCATCCACTTCACAGAGCTGAGAGGGAGCAGTGCCAGCTTTATTGACAGAAACCCATGAACTGGGTCATGCTACCCGTTCCCCCTCCCAGCAGCGAGCTCTCCTCGTGGGAGCGCTGTGCTCGGGGGGCTCTTGGGGGGCAGGAGCTGGACACACACACTGGCCGTGCTCAAAATGAGCCCTGAGCCCCAGGGCAGTGCTCTGCTCCTCTAGGATGAGAGCCAAGGCTGCCCTGTGCCAAGGGCTGGCCGTGGAGAGGGCTGGGTGGAGGGAGAAGGGGGATCCTCGCTCAGTTTAAACAACTCCATGGCGCTGTGGGAGCCAGCCCTGTGCCTGACCTACATAGAGCCCCGAGCCCTCCGAGCACAATCGATCCATTGGCAGCAGAGAGAGCAGAGTGTGGGGGAGGAACTGCCTCCCTGCCTCCCTGCAGCCAGCCAAACCTCCCCTGGGAGCACAGGGCTGTGCTGGGTGCAGCCACACGGCAGCAGCTCCTCCTCTGTGCTGTGCCTCTCACAGCCCCAGTATCCCTCCACACTGAACAGCCCTGGCACAGAGCAACCTGCCCCTTGGACGCCTATTTTGGGATGTTTTTCCTGGTTTTGTGCATCAGGGAGGGAGAGGTGTTATGTTGTGTGTGCCCTTAGGACCTCTGAGTGATGCACACAAGGGTTTGGCTGCTGAGAAGTCAGAAGGTGCCTTCCTCTGCTCAGCAGCTCCCTTCACATCCCCTGATGGAGCCTGCTGATGGATCAGCAGAGGATGTGAGTGTCGGGGTTATCCAGCCTGGATTCACACCCTGCAGCTTCTCCTTGAGGTGGTTTGAGCATCTCACACCCTGGGGCCGCTCTGGCTGATTGCCCTGGCCTGCGGCAGAGGAGGGACGGGTGGAGGGAGGGATGGAGGGATGGATGGATGGATGGATGGATGGATGGATGGATGGATGGATGGATGGATGATGGAGGGATGGATGGATGGATGGATGGATGGATGGATGGATGGATGATGGAGGGATGGATGGATGGATGGATGGATGGATGGATGGATGGATGGATGGATGAGGGATGGATGGATGGAGGGATGGATGGATGGATGGATGGATGGATGGATGGATGATGGAGGGATGGATGGATGGATGGATGGATGGATGGATGATGGAGGGATGGATGGATGGATGGATGGATGGATGGATGATGGAGGGATGGATGGATGGATGGAGGGATGGAGGGAGGGATGGATGGATGAGGGATGGATGATGGATGGATGGATGGATGGATGGATGGATGGATGGATGGATAAATGGATGGATAAATGGATGGAGAAATGGATGGATGGATGTTCCTGGCATCATTTGCTCTTTGATGTCCTTCAGAGGGGCAGTTGGGAGTATGGCAGGAGCATAATGGCAGAAAACACGAGGAAAGGGTCAGGGACAGGGTTAGGATCAGGGTCAGGGACAGGGTTAGGGTCAGGGTCAAGGTTAGACACTGTGATGCCAGGTGATATTTTTCCCCTCAAATCCCCAAATTCTCATTCAGTGAGAATGAGAACCCCACAGCGAGAGGGTTATAAAATCACCATCTTGGGGCACAGTGGGTCTATTCCTGCAGTCTGCCCCTCCCCAGGCACCCCCCCCCCGCCCTGTCCTCAGCCAGCGAGTCTTGGGCTGGGGCGGGAGGGATGAACACCCAGAGTGCGAGACTGGCGTGGGCAGCAGCGTGGAGAGGGATGGAGAGAGGTGTGTGACAGACCAGACATCGTGTCCTCGCAGCGGGGACCTCCCTGGGGACAAAGGGCAGCTCCCCTGGGTGCCGGTGCCGTGTCCCTCCCCTCAGGCTGTGTCTCTGTCAGCGCTGCCTCTGCCACAGCAATTCCCGGACTCGTTAAACCCCGCAGAACCAAACTCTGCGCGGAACGAGGGGAAATAAAGCGAGTTCAGAGGTGGGCAGAGCCTGGGCAGAGCCTGGCAGAGCCTGGCCAAGCCGGGGTTTTACACGGCAGGAATGAATCACGGCGGCTGCTGACAAACACCGACGGCTCGGGGAGGAAGGGAGCGCTCCCCGGCTGCGCTAATTAGTAAATAAGGGCTAATCCAATCAATTAAGTGCTCAGCCTGCAGAGGAGGGTACACCTCTGCTGGAATAGGGACAGACAGGGGTTGGGGGTGGCTTTGGCTGTCAGTGCCACAGGATGCTCCTGGAAAAAAAACCAATTCTTTCTTCCCCACTGGTTAATTGGGATGCAGGGAATTAGGAGTGGGATGGATGCTCAGCATGTCCCGTGTCCCCAAAGTGTGCTGGGCTCTCTGGGGGGATGCTGGGGGTGTTTCTGTGGGGCAGAGAGGTTTCTGTGCCCTGAGTGCATGGGCAGGGATGGAGGGGAGGCCCTGTCCTCACCCCAGGCCACCCTCCCAGGCAGCCCAGTGTCACCACAGCGCCCTGGGGACAGTCAGGGAGTGAGGCAGAGGCAAACTGCAGGAACCACCGACTCCTTCCAGCCTTGCAAACTCAGCCTCAGGAGAGCAGCAAAGGGAAAAGAAAAGCTGACTCGATGATGGCAAGCAGGGCTCTCCCTTCCAGGGCTTGGCAGCAGCCAGGGTGGCTCCCCAGCACAGCCCAGGGACCTGGCTGAGGGTCCTACACCTGTGCTGACCCCACAGCAGCCCCAGTGTGTCCCCTCAGCTCAGCCCTGTCCCCACAGACCCCTCACACGAGGCTTTTCCTGAACATTCCTTACTGCTCCCCCTCCTCTTGTTTCAGCACCATTAAAATGTTTTCCACCACCACCTCTCTCAATTACATGTTTTTAAAAAGTCATTAAAGAGAATTCCCCCAGAAATTATTTTGATTTCCCGCCCCTCCGTCTACTTCCAAACTAATGAGATTAATTGAAAACTACAAACATTTTCCAAGGGCCCAAGGCAAAGGCAATGGCAAACACATGTAGCTCTTCCCAAGGATTGCATCCATCCTCCCTCCTGCCTGCCAGCTCCGAGCATCCCTCCCGACGTGGGGCTGCATTTTGCAGTCTCAGAAGGTGCTCAGGTTTGGAAACCTTTGATATTTTTTCCCCCTCCTTTGAGGGAGGAAAAAGAAAGTGCCTGAGGAATGAGAGCTGTCAGAGGCAATAATATGAGATCTCACTTGTGGCTGGCGGGCAGAGGGGGGGTTTGGAGGGGGGTTTTTCTCTCTGGCGTGTGGTGTTAACTGGGGAACTTCAAACAGGGAAACGAGGAGGAATTTAGGAAAGTTTTACCGCTTTCTTTCAGCCTCCAGGTAGGAAAAGAAAAACGAAATCTTCCAAACCCAATAACCTGCAAAGCAAACCTGACAATTGCCCTGCTCTCCTCCCAGGCGTTTGTCTGCTCGCGGTGTTTGATTCCTCCCATCCCGGGTTAATCAATAGGACAAATCTCCGGTGTCGCTCCTCTCCCGGCCCCCACGGGCTCCTCCAGGATTGATGGCAGCAAACAGCCCTTCAGAGGGGCCTGGAAGTCTCTGAATAAGGATGAATAAAGGGAACAACACGAGAGATTTGTTACTCTGTGGTGGAGCAACTTCTCAGCATCGCCTTCCCTCAGGTGCTGCTTTAAGAGAGGGTGAAAGAAAACCTTAAAAAAACCCCACCAGAATAAAGCCCCAAACCCTGCAGGATTCCACGGGGTCACACACATAAACACACACAGCAGTGGGGAAGATGGTGACAATGGTTTTGGAACCGGAGAAAACATTTATTTCCATGGAACTCTCCCACCCCCACAGCCCAGTTTGTGCAAACACAGGGCGCTGATGAGGGCAGGGGTAATTAAGGTGAAGAACGGGTTTGCTCCTGTGCCATGAGGATTTTAGCCTCACTCACCATGGAATTTGGGGTGGAAAGGACCTTCAAGGTCTTCTTCCACCCCTCTGTCATGGACAGGGACACCTTCTGCTGGACCAGGCTGCTCCACGCCCCATCCAGCCTGGCCTTGGGGCTCAGAGGTGCTTCCAACCCCTCTCCTCACAGGACAAGGATGGATCTCCATGGGAGCAGAGGGAAGATGCTGTGAGATGCCCCTGGAGGTGAATCCCCCCCTTGGAAGGGGGACTGGAGGAGAACAAGGATCCTCACACCGGCACGGCACCGGTACAGCACAACAGCCTGGCCAAAAATGACTGCAGTGAATCCCATCCCTGGCACCCTCTGACAAGTTAAAACCCTCCAGTTCATTAAAGACACATTCCTACCCTAATAAAAGGCGCTGTCTGGTGGCAGGGAGGCTGCAGGATGTTATGGTTGGAATGTTCCTTGTGTGATTAAGAGCCCCACCAGCTGTGGACCTGCAAGGAGCTGGTTTTTTCCTCCAAGACAGGCAGAGTTGATGTTTTCTGTGATCTCCGTGATGTCACCAGCTCCCCTTTGATGTGTGCAAGCCAGGGACATCACGGCTGTGGGGGCAAATTTGTCTGAGCACTGCTTGGAGATGACCCGGTGGGATGAGGCAAGATAAATTGCTGGAGGGAAGAGGCTGATCCCTGTGTCCCTGTATCCATATTCATTAGTGCATCAGGGCTGTGGTGAGCCAAAGGCACAAATAATAATAATAATGGGATGAAGTCAATTCCATGAAGTTTTTAATAATGGGGCAAAAGGATGGAATTTTTCCCCCTGTTTCATGTGAGGAGAATGGAGACACAGAGCAATGAAAGGTTTGACTTTACAAAATGACACAGGATGGCCCCAGGAGGGGTGTGTAGGGAGCTGGACCCAGAGCAGATCCCCCTGATCCTCCTTTGTGCTTCCCCACAGCCAAACCACAGACCTGCAGTGGTTTCCTTATGCAAATCCTTCTCTTGGGCTGGCTGGGGACAAGTGACACTGCAGGGGTGGCCATGGGCAGTGGTGGAGCAGCCCTTGGGGTTTGTGGGACACAAATGAACTGGGATCTGCTGAGCCTTCTGCCTCCACAGCACAAACCAACCTCCTAAAACCACTGGAAAACACTTTGTTCATATTTTTCTTTTGTGACAGCCTCGCTCCCAGCACCATATTCCGTGCTGGACACTGAAGGTTCTCCCATGGCACAGCTCAGATGCTCCCTGGGGACTCCTGGTCCCTCTCCAGTGATCTGGATTTTCCAGGGAGAGAAAGACCTGGAGCCCAAATCCTGATTCAATGCCCATCGTAATGAAATAAATGAATATATTTTATGCAGCCCCTCAGCTGTGTCACCCTGGGGGTCCGTGGGGGACAGCTGGAGCCCATCCTCCCAGCCAGGCTTGGAAGATCATCCAGCTGGTGGCTCCTGAGGTGTTGTCCTGGGTTAGATAAAAAACAATCCTGTGACATCAGAGAGGGCCCAGCACAGGCTGCAGGAACAGTGTGTCCCCACCACTCCCACCCTGGCCGCTTGCTGAGACAAATACCTGTCCCAAACCTCCACAGGAACAGGTATTTCTGCAGGTATTTGTCCTGCAAGCAGCCCAGAACTGGATAAAGATAAGGTGACGATGTGGAAATGCCTGTCAGGCCTACAAACCTGCAGGGCAAATTAAGCAATCATGTTCCCAGGACATACATAAAAATAAGTAAAAAACACTATTAATCCATAGCAACAAAAGGAGATGGCATGGCAACAGCAGCAACTGCAAAAACAAAACAGCAACGAGAGGAGGGCAGAGGAGGGGAGAGGGAAAATCAAGCCCTGCTCTGGCCTTTTGGGGTTTTTAAGGTCGGGGGAGATGTTGCATCCCAGGTGGGGGAGGCAGAGCAAGGTGCTGATGCCAGGGGGGTTCCTGAGCCTCTGCTCAGGCTGAGAAAGGTCCCAGATCCTGAGGGTTGGCAGCAGAGCAGGGCAGGGAGCTGAGGACACCAAATCAGATTTGTTTTGGTTTGGTTTTTTTTTTGCCTAAATTAAACCAAAACATCAACAGCAGCTCTTACCTCACAAAAATGAGGTGCTCGTGGCACTGCAGAGGAAAAAGAGCCTTTTCCTCCTTGGGACTGAAGTTCTGTGGGCTTGATGGGTGAAACAACCCAGCCCAGGAGGGAGCAGCTCCTCAGGGGCAGCTGCCGTGCTCCCACCCCCCCAAAATGATGCTTTCAGCTCTCATGAGGGCAACATCCCTCCAGGAAACAAAACTGGGCTAAAGCCAGCTCAGAACACATCTCCGTGCCTGTTTTGAACCCAGGCAGAGCTGTGCTGTGGCTGTGTGGGAAGAGCGTGATGGAAATAAGCCCTAATGGGTGTTAATTTGGAGTGGGAAGTTTGTGAGTCAGGCGGGGGTGCAGGGGAGGAGTGGGCAGGAGCCACGATGCCAAAGCAGTGCTGAGCTCCTGCTGCCTGCTCAGAGAGGGTTTATTTTGTGCTCCTGGCAGGGCTGGGCAGACTGGGAGCACCCCAGTGGGGCTGGGAGGGTTTGGAAGGAGAAAGGGAGCTGCTGGGAGAAGGGATTGCATCCAGGCAGTTTGGCTGGATCAGAACCCAAAGCTCAAGGGATGGCTGTTAAAAGGAGATTTTCCATGCTGCGAGAGCCAAAGCAAACACAGCGAAACTTAATTAAATGCCTGCCTGCTAAAATAATAATTTTCTTATGAATTGAGGAAGGTAAAATACAATGAGAGATGGACCTGATAAAGGAACTATAATTCTCCAGCAGAAGCACATGGGTAAAAAGCACAATAAAGCTTTTCCCTCCTGCAGATCCATGTGTGGGATGCTCTCCAGGGCTGTGCCAGCTGCTGAAGCCCTCACAGACTGCCTGTCTCCATCCCAAAGCGTGGACACCCAATCCAGTGCTGCTCCAGGAACGGCGGTGTCTGAATTCCCGACAGCAAGTGGAAATATTAATGCTCGTCTAGAAGGAAAGAGAAGGAAAGGGAGGAAAAAAAATAATCTGTGAATGGCTGGAATTTTCATTCTGCTCTTGCTGGTGCTGGGGAGAGGGGAGGCACCTCCTCTGGGGGAACAAGGAACTTCTGCATGCTGAGAATTTGCTCGGTGTGGCTTTGGACAGGAAAAAATGTCAGCTGGAAGAAAGCCCTCCCAAGAAAAAGTGGTGACTGGTAAAATCATCATCATCCAGACAACCCAGGAGAATCATTTCAGGAGGCAAAGCTGGGGGAAAAAAAGAAAAAAGAAAAAAAATAGGTCTTGAAGCATGCACCTGCAGGATGGGCTGCCCCCGAACAGGAGGAGTGAGTGCAGTGTGTGCTCCTGCTCCCAGGTCTGCAAACTGCAGACACAGATCCCAGACAGAGATTCCTTCTGAAGGTGTCTCTCTGAATGTTATTTCCATTTAGAAAGGGAAAAATAAAATTACTTAGGGTGGAGGGATGGATTTAATCTTTGAAGGGTTAGGAGTCTGCTGCCACTGCTGCTCCGAGCCCAGGGTGTTCAGCATCTCCAGGACCCCAGAAAGAGAAGGTTTCCAGCCCTCCCTGGTCTGGGATAGCACTGATAAAATGTACCAAAATGGAGAGAATAAGAAGAAAATTTGAGTTTTTCCTCTATTTTTGGTGGTTGGCCTCATCTCAGCACTGCTGGCTCCAACCAGTGCATTTGGCTGCTTGGGTTTGACTCAGGGTTTGTGGGTTCAGTACTTTTATATACCTCAAACCCATAGGGGAAGGGTTAGGCCAAACTCTTGTGTTTTCATTAGTTTAATAAATGTGATCCTCTCCAAAAAGTTCAGTTTTCTAACCTACTCCAAATGCAGATATTCCTTCTCTGTCAATAAAAAAAAAGCCAAACCCAGGGACTGAAAGACTGGATTTGGACCCTACTTTATTTGGCATTGCCTCTTGTAGATACACTGAACATTACTTCATGGCTGAAATTAGAGAAATAAACCCACTAATAAAATAAACTAATAACTTTTAGCCTCTTTGTCTTTCTCTGGGAATCAGGAATGGCGTAGCCTGTACAATAATTATACTGTAAGCACAGCAAAGAAAAAAGTTCTTGACTCCTGCCATTCCCAGCCCTTCCCACCAAAAGGGGGGGTAAAAAACCCTTGGCAATAAATTAAAAACAGTTTTATTTACCTTGAACTACTCAGCCAAGAATGCACATTATTTAGGGACTGGAATAAAAAGCCATTCACTCTAGTTCAATTGGCCATTTAGTTCAATTTGTGTGTGTTACTGCAGGTAATTACTATGGTAATAATGTACTGTAATCTGTGCTGATTTGGAACTTGTCCTGTTTCTGTATTAATAATAAGTGCCATATATGTACTAATTACCAGTTTGTTACCATGGTTATTTGCGTAGATGCCATGTTAATGATACCCTGGAAACATAAAGCAATCACATTTTTGAATTAAATCTTTGTGGCCTCTTTAGTGCTAAAAGCCCAATTCACATAAAATAATGATGAAGAAAATGAGCTCATCGGGGCTGCCTCGCCAGCGAGCTGATTAGCCGAGCCGCATAAATATATGGCTTTGCCATACTGAAAAATTAGAGCCTCCAAAACATTTTCCACGGTTGCTAAGTAACCCCCCCAGAGATGACATCACTTACAGGAACACGCGGTGCCAGATCTGTCATGCACTCGTATTTATAGAGCCCGCCGAGCGCGCGCCCGGCGCTGCCAGAGGTGTCGGGGGCTGGCTACCAGCCAGGGACAGGGGGCAAGGAAACGGGCACAGCCCTCCTTCCCCCACCCAGCTCAGCCCCGGCTGTGTGCAGGCAATCCAGAGGAGTTCTGGTTTTTTGGGGTTGTTCAAAGCCGGGAGGGACCCGCGCGATCCCCGCTCGGTGATAATTTCACGCCGCGAGGCCTGCGCTGGCTCGTGTCTCCTCTTCTCTTCAAATTGAGCTGGGCAGGACATTTTGGGGATGATTTGTTGGGAATGTGGACTGGGAGGGACAGGCTGCTGCTGCTTCCCGGGCTGAGGGGACACTCCTGTGTGTCACTGGGCGCTGGGCAGGACATTTTGGGAATGTGGACTGGAAGGGACAGGCTGCTGCTGTTTCCCAGGGTGAGGGGACACTCCTGTGTGTCACTGGGTGCTGGGCAGGACATTTTGGGGATGATTTGGGAACACTCCTGTGTGTCACTGGGTGCTGGGCAGGACATTTTGGGGATGATTTGTTGGGAATGTGGACTAGGAGGGACAGGCTGCTGCTGCTGCTTTCTGGGCTGAGGGAACACTCCTGTGAGTCACTGGGTGCAGGGCAGGACATTTTGGGAATGTGGACTGGAAGGGACAGGCTGCTGCTTTCTGGGCTGAGGGAACACTCCTGTGTGTCACTGGGTGCTGGGCAGGACATTTTGGGGATGATTTGTTGGGAATGTGGACTAGAAGGGACAGGCTGCTGCTTCCCAGGGTGAGGGGACACTCCTGTGTGTCACTGGGTGCAGGGCAGAACACTTCTGTGTGTCACTGGGTGCTGGGCAGGACATTTTGGGGATGATTTGTTGGAAATGTGGACTGGGAGGGACAGGCTGCTGCTGCTGTTTCCCAGGCTGAGGGGACACTCCTGTGTGTCACTGGGTGCTGGGCAGGACATTTTGGGGATGATTTGTTGGAAATGTGGACTGGGAGGGACAGGCTGCTGCTGCTTCCCGGGCTGAGGGAACACTCCTGTGTGTCACTGGGCGCTGGGCAGGACATTTTGGGAATGTGGACTGGGAGGGACAGGCTGCTGCTGCTTCCCAGCGTGAGGGAACACTCCTGTGTGTCACTGGGTGCTGGGCAGGATATTTTGGGGATGATTTGTTGGGAATGTGGACTAGGAGGGACAGGCTGCTGCTGCTGTTTCCCAGGCTGAGGGGACACTCCTGTGTGTCACTGGGTGCTGGGCAGGACATTTTGGGGATGATTTGTTGGAAATGTGGACTGGGAGGGACAGGCTGCTGCTGCTTCCCGCTGAGGGAACACTCCTGTGTGTCACTGGGTGCTGGGCAGGACATTTTGGGGATGATTTGGGAACACTCCTGTGTGTCACTGGGTGCTGGGCAGGACATTTTGGGGATGATTTGTTGGGAATGTGGACTGGAAGGGACAGGCTGCTGCTGCTGCTTCCCGGGGTGAGGGAACACTCCTGTGTATCACTGGGTGCGAGGCAGACACCTCGAGGTTTTCCATGGGATGATGCCCAGCAGTTATCCCTACAGCCTCCCATCCCGCTTTCCCTGCTATTCCCACACTGCAGGCACCATGAGGGATGCACATTACAATTAAAAATAGTTCCTTGGCAACAAAACCATTCCCTTTTCCCCGAGCGTAGAGTAAACAATGGGTCCTTCCTACCCTGAAATTAATGGCGATTCTTTAACCAGATGACACCGGGAAAAGGGCTGGGGAAAGCTGGAGCAGGGGAGCTCTGTGGCCCTGCAGACAGCAAGGAATGAGGCAGGGAATCCTGTAAGTCCCAGCCCTGTAGTAAATCCTGATCCCTGCTGCTGTGGGTGAAGCCTGATGGGTCTGGAGCTGTTTCAGACCCATTGGGAGCAGCAAGACCTGGAGCTGCAGGAGGGAGCGGGGTTTGGGCACCCCAGATCAGCTGTAGATCAGAGCTGGGGGTCTCCTGGCAGGGTCTGTCCGGGAGAAAACAAGGAGAATTCCACAGCCACTGGAATTCTGGCCAAAAGCCCTGGAGAAATCACAACATCCATGGGTGAAATTCCCTGCCCCTCAGCAGCTCTGTGGTGGGCTGGCTGAGGCATCCACTGGAGGGTGCCTGGAGCTTTTACCCATTAAGGAACCCCTGGCCCAGGGTCGTGGCTGTCCTCCCGTTATCCCCTGTTTTCCTCCCTCTGCTCTGGCCCGAGGCCATCCCAGCGTTCCCTCCCTGCTCCTGCAGAACCCAGTCCCACAGCGGATGGCATGTCACTTGAAAAAGCTACTTAGTGCTCTTTATTATCTAGTCATTATTTTCCCACTGAAGCCTGAGATAAGCAAAGCATAAATCAAACCAGAACAGGAGCCACTTGGAGCAGGTAAAGCATGGAAAAGATTTTAATCAGTGATTCTGGGCAAGAAAAGCAAAAAGAGGGAGAGGGAGGGAGGAAAGGCGGGGGCAGGGGGAGTGGAGAGAGAAACAAAGAAAGGGAAAGAAACACCACTTGTTGTTTGTGGGATGAAGACAAATGTTTCCAAAGCCACATTTTCCACATGACGCCCAGTAAAAGCTCTTGGTTTGATTATTAATCACAGGGCAGCCTCCATCCATCACTCCATCCCTCCGTGCCTCCCGAGCTGTTTGATGTGCCACCCTCCCCTCCCACAGCCCCCGCACTGGGCAGCTGTGACAGGGGACAGCAAAGCCCGGCAAGTTCTTCCAATAAAGAAAATGCCATCAAATAAATAGAGGAGGAAATAAATAAGAGACTATCAGGGGAGCTGCTGCCGTGCCGGTTGGATCCCTCTGCCTCTTGAGACTTCTGGAGAGCTGCTGACACTGGGAGCGTCTCCTGAAATGGATGGACTTTGCCTCTTGCCTCATACATCTGTTTAATGACCTCTCCTCGCAGGCACTTGACATGTGATTTATGGGATATAAATTTTACCTCTTTGCTGGGGTGTCGCAATCCCCGCGTCCCGCAAGGTGGGAGCGCCTCGCCCCGCCGGGGTGCCGGGCTGGCTCCCTCGGCTTCCTGCTAGCTCAACTTTCTTCCTCAGGCCCTTCCTTTAAAACCCAAAAATAATAAAAATAATAATAATAAAAAACCCAACCCAGAAAACGCCAACCCCTAACAGACCTTAAAAAAATGTGTTTTTTCCTCTCTGAAAGAAAACTGCTGCTGACACAGCGTTCAAGGCTGGCGGTGCTTTTCAGAAAAAGCAAACAAGCAGCATCCCAGCTGATTTCCTGCAAATAATAGTAATAATAAATACATATATAAATAAATAAACCCTTAATTCTTTTACTGGCATCCGTAGCCTCTAATTCATAAATTCATCAGGACTTTCCCAGGATGTCAGTTTTGGCAAATGAGCCCTGAGTTGCTTCATGCTAATGGAGCGGTGGGCTGCCTGACCTCAGGAAATAGAGAGGCCAAACATGAAAAAACAGAGCCGGGTTCAAGGCTGGGGCTGTGAACCCCAGATTTGAGGGTGAGGTCGGCAGAGGGTCAGGCCAGCATTGTGTGCAGCGCGAGGGACAAACGCTGGTTTCTATTTCAAGCCTTTCATGCCGCTGCCAGAGCCCTCCCGGCATTGTGTGCGGGAGCAGCCCGGCGATTGAGAAATGCGCTCCGAGATCCCGGCTGCAGGAACGGGAAGAGAGAGGCTGGAAACAGCCACGCTCATCGCCAGCCAAACCCTCCCCTACCTTGGGAAGAAAGGGAGGGCCGGCTCTGCCTGGCTCTTTTCAGCGGCTAACGCAGATGGATTTGCTTTGGCATTTAAGGGTGATGGATGTGCCAGGTACTATTCATTAGGAATGATTTGTTGGGGCCAGCGTAGCTCGCCTGCCCATTAGGACGCATTTACTTCGCAGGTTAGTAATGATGGGTGCGCTTAATAGTCCCTAAGTATGGCAGGGCACTAAAAAACCCTGCAAGAGAGGGCTATCGATATTTACAGCTTCAATTTGCTGGGGGAGGAAAGCAGAAGGGGTGTCCGCTCCCAGAGGTGGGCATTGGTACGGAGGAGGCTGCAGAATGGGGAACAGCTCTGAATCCATTTGTGCTTTGCCCCCAGAGCATCCCAGTGGTGTGGCAGTGGCAGCGTTTTTAGCTCCTTCTGGAGGAAACTGAGGCCTAAACCCAAATTTGAGTGCACAGACTCAGTGGCAGAGCCCAGCAGTCCTGTTGGGTTTGCCTCTCCACCAGCACCATGGGCCACAACCAGAGGAGACAGAAGGTCATTGACTGAGGGATGATTATGGCTATTACATCCCAATTCCCTTCCCTTCCCCCAGCTCGGAGCGAGATCCTGTTAACAGCCCTCAGCCATGGGCAGCCATTTACTTAAGCCCCGATTTTTCATTAAAATAGCACATATGGCTATCAAGCATCACAAGGTCACGGGGCTGCATTGTGTCAGCTTAATACGATGCCATTAAGGCTGGACCATCACAACGCAGATACAGCGGGTTCAGCAGCGCAAGATCAAGCGTTGGGCAAGACTGCAATTTCCTCCTGTCCTCCTGCTATGATCTTATCAGAGCCTGACTGATCTCCATGTACCAAACCGTGCTGGAGAGCATTAAATATCGTGAAAGGCTCTGTTTGCAGCAGCCCGTGGGGAGGGTGGGTCAGAGCCCAGCTCCCTTTGTGTCACACTGTCCCTCTCCTGCAGGGGAGTCACCATCGGGTGGCCCAAGCACCCAGGCTGAGAAATCTGTGTGAGTTCATCTTTTATCTTTACCATTGGTGTTGGGTTTTATTTTGAAGCCTGACCTGTAATCAAGCCCACATGGGTCTGAGTCTTGTTTTGCTGGCCTGGGACCCTCAGCAAGGTGGCCATTCCTGCTCTTTGCCACCCTTTTATTTCTCCCTCAAACAACCAGACAAGAATAATTCATTTCTTCCAGCTTTTATCCTCCTGTCTGAGCTACAAGTGCCGGCATGAAGTCCCTTTATTTTAACCATGCAGGATTTCTGGCCCAGCAGGGCCCTGCTGTCTGTACTCCACAAGATGTAGGAAGGCTGGAGAAAAATTATGGAACAGAAGCAGAGGTAGGAAAAGGCAGACTGGGAAGTGTCTGGTGGCTCTGTTAAGCCATGCAAAGGGCTGGCACTCCCTGGCACTGGCACGAGGGCTGTGTGTGTGCCCAGGTGGGAGGTTTCGTGCTGAGATGAAAGCGTGTAAATAAAGCAGCTTTGCGTGAGCAGCAGCCCTGCCAAAGAGGAAACATCTCTCGCAAGACCTCAGCCAGGAGGGTTTGCAGAGCAAACAGAAGTGTTGTCTCATCTCAGAGGATGCCAAGCCCCTCTGAGGGGTGGGGCAGGAATGGGAAGGACCCCATGAAAGGGACACAGTGGCTTTTTCCAGCAGACACTGAGCACACACGGCCGTGCTGGGCCAGTGAGGGTGGGCAGGGACCAGAGGGCAGCAGTGGGAAGGGGCTTCCTTGCAAAGCAGACTCACCAACTCCACCAAAAAATGGATAGAGATGCAAAAACCAAGCTCCTGTGCCATCATTTGAACCAGAACAGTTAAAAGATAATGAGCTAATTGAGCAATGGAGGCCATCTCCCCATAGCTATGTGTCAGCTCCTATTATCGGCTCCAGAACGCTCACTGAGAATACACAGAGCCTCTCTGGAGGTATTGATCATTTATTTTCCTGTGCTGCCCCTTCCCTTGGGCAGGCAGGGATGGAGGCTGAGGGTGGCTCCCCACACGGACAGCCCGTCAGCTGCAATTGTTTTCTAGTGAAAATAGATGTTCAGTATCGATCCCTCTCCCTCCGTGGAGTCCGGGGGCCTTCTCCTTAGTTACTCTAATAAAACACAACTAATTAAATTTGTGCCTTGCTTTTTCAATATTGCATTATCCTAATTACTAATTAAGGGGGACCACGTGTAAGGGGTAGGCATTATTCCCTGCAAAAGATCCCCCTAATGGCCTAAATGACATCTCAGGGAAGGAGGAAATCTTTCAGCAAAGGCCAAGACTGAGGCTTGGGGAAGGATCCCCGGGGGCAACTTAACGAGAGGCTCTTTAACCCTTCAGCTGCTGCCCTGCAATTTGCTGAATCACAGGAAAACACCAGTGCAAAGCTGTCCTGCACACGGCAGGCAGGGAAAAGGGAAAATTAGGGTGGAATTGAAGGGAATGGGGGTTTCTCTGCGTGGAAAACACGCCAGGGGAGAGTGGAGGAAGCGGTTTTTCAAGAGCAGTGCGTTGCCCACTCCCACGCAGCGCGGTGTGGACACTCCGGCCGCCCTGCCCGTCTGGGGACATACCAGAGCTGGGCCTTGGCTGGGAGGAACGAGGCCTTTCAAGCCTGTACTCGACATCCTGCTCTTGGCAGGGCCGTGCCAGAAGGGCTTTGTCTGTTCCAAGTGACAATTGAACACGCAAAACCACGGGGAGCATTCTTGGGGGCACTGCTGGCAGTGGGGAAATCTCAATTCAGGAGCCCACAGAGGCTCCAGGTAATGCAGCACCAGGACTTGTGCTGAGCAAGGGACACCGGGTTAAAGCCAGGCTTAAACCAGACTGCTGGCAGACAAAGATCTTGGAATAAACCCCAAATTTCCTTTAACACTCCCCAGGGACTGCAGCCTGTGCTGGGCTCGCTGACCCCCTCCCTGCTGGAGCACCCTTGGTTGGAGCTCAGCAACATTTTAATTTCATTTTCCGTGTGAGCCGCGGCTGTTCTGGCTCTGTAAGTCCCCGGTTCATTTCTCACACGGCTCTTTTTTAGAAACATACTTTTCCCCCCTTAAATACGTGGCTTGGAAGTGTGAGCTGAGATTTATGCTGAAAGGAACCGGGGAAGAGTAGAAAATAGGTACTTGTTGGAGGAAAAAATAATGCTTTGGGCATTGTAGAGAATTCCACAGTGCTGGGACTCAGGAAAAGCAGCTCTGCCACAGATTTTGGCATTTACTGGGGCATCCCTGGGCAGTAATGACCCTTCACCTTTGGGATGAAGCTTTCAGGTCTCCACTTATGAGGAGTCACCAGCATTTGACATCTGGGGAAACTGAAGCATCAAAGCAGGGATTGTCACAGGCCAAGCACCTTCCAAATCCTCCCTGTTTCCCCTTCCATGGTGGTTTGTGTGTTCCTTTATGTAGCACTGCTACAGACAGAAATTGGCCAAGGAATCATTAATGGACATTTCAGAGGACTCCAGGCAATATCAATGTCTGCGATTTGGCATCCTGTTGGTTTCCATTCTGCCCACAAGTTAAACTGATCACGGCTCTATTTTGGCTTATTTTATCTCTCCCTTCCTCAGAGTGATTGAAATCTTAATAATCAAGGATAATATCGACGCCAAAGTTTTAAGCAATAAACATATAAACAGAATGAAGAGAAGCAGAATGCTCACGTCTCTCAACAGTGCAAATGGCTCCGTTTTATTTTGCTGTAGCAGATGTTAAGTTTCCAATAATAAAATAAAATAAAAAATCTAAGGGAGACATTTAGCAAAGTATAGCTTTACACTCCAGAGTTATCACTCCAATTTCAACTGGGACCATAAAGTTTTATGAGCTATTAAATTGCCCTAAACCTCCTTTAACACACCAGCTCTAATGTTGGAGATTAACCATTTAGAAAAAGGAGGTTACCTTAGCTGAGATCGGGCCATTTTCCTGCACTCTGCTCCAGTCAATAACACTTTGCCTTGGCAGAGCCATTTGCTGGCTGCGTGGTTGGTAATTAGCCCGCATGCCCTGCAGGTAATGCAGCTGCAGGAGCTCCCACCCCTCCCACAGCGCCGGGAGCATCCGCGGGGTCGGGATGGATGCTCGGGAGGGCAGAGGGAACAGCTCAGCTCCCTGCCTGCCTGCAGTTTTCTTTCCCCTCCAGTCCCTTCATCCATTCAATGGGGATGCTCAGGGTTTGTTCTCCCTCTGTTTCACAGAATTCCAGACTGGTTTGGGTTGGAGAGAGTTTAAAGCTCATCCAGTCCCATCCCCTGCCATGGGCAGGGACATGTTCCACCATCCCAGGCTGCTCCAAGCCCTGTCCAGCCTGGCCTTGGACATTCCAGGGATCCAGGGGCAGCCACAGCTGCTCTGGGCACCCTGTGCCAGGGTCTCCCACCCTCACAGGGAAGAGTTTCTCCCCAATATCCCATCTAACCCTGCCCTCCTTGTCAAAGTCTCTCTTCAGGCTTCTTGTAAGCCCCCTCTAGGTACTGGAAGGTGTTTCATGAAGCCTTCTCTTCTCCAGGCTGAACAATCTCCCGTTTCCTTTTCGTTTGGGTGACAAATCCATCTGAACGTGGCCTTTGACTGTGTTTTATCACCTTGCAGAAGAGACCTTTGATCCTGGCTTGAATGGAGTGAAATTACCTGACCCAGGAAAAGGTTAAATGCCAGTTCCATTGACACTGGCAGAGCTCTCTCCAGAGAGGGGACTTAAAAACACTCCAGCCACATCCACAGAGTGTCACAGCCCCTTCCAGAAGCCCAGGGTTGTTTGATTGATTTTTAAATAGGCACAGACCCAGGAGCAGAGATGGCCTGGATCCATGGGGTGATCCTCACTCAAAGGGGACCCGTGGGGCTTTGCCACCTGCAATCTGCCAAATCAGCACCCTTCACCCCCTGCTGAACTGCCCTGTGACCCTCTGGGCACCAAACCTCTGGCCAGGCCATTGTTTTGCCTGTAAGGTAGTCCAGCTGCCTGGCCACATCTGGAAACATCTGTCTTGAGAGACCTGGGGCTGTCTCACGCTGATGACTTGCAGGGATCTGGCGTTTCTCCTAAAATTTCTGCTGCAGCTCCTCTTCTGCCATAAGCTCTGGAAAGTCTCTCCTGCTTGGCTGGCTTGGAGCCCTGCTGGGGTGCAGAGGAGGGCCCTGACATTAAATCCGAGAATCTCAGAATGCTTTGGGTTGGAAGGGACCTTAAACATCCCCAAGTTCCAACACATTTCCACCTTTCCCTGGTGTTCCCTTGGACTTTTTGGTGCCATGTGGGAAGCCACCAGCAGGAGAGGTGGGAGCTGCTCCCCAGGAATGAGCAGTGACCACAGAGCCCGGGGAAGAGCGAGGCTGGACCCTCGTGGCTTGGGGTTAATGTGCACAGAGCCAGGGGACGGAGAGGCGCTGGGAGAGGGCGGCTCCTTCCCGGGAGGAGTTTGGAAAGAAAGGGTAACCCCTGCTCTATTTTTGAAAGAAATGTTTCAGAGGCCTTCTCCTGCATCCTGCAAAGGCCACTGCCAGGGATCTGCAGCAGCACAGGGCCCTTGGCAGCCCGCAGGGGTGGGAAATGCCTCCTCCCAAAAGCCTCATTCCCATTTCCCCCCAGATAAGATCTGCAAGGACTATTTTTTTTCCCCTAAATTTTTTGAAGGCATTTCCTATTTGGAGCCTTTATGGATGGTTTCCCCTGGCTGAGGTCTGAGCAGTCACCTCCCCAGCCCACTCTGTCCTTAAGAATCCTGGGGACATTCAAAGCCTCTGGTACCTGTGAGAGGAACAAGCCAGACCCCACCAGCAGTCTCCATCACAGCACAGCCCACATTCCAGTTGGGGCTCCTCTGGAGAACCTTTGCTTTCTTCCCAACCCTCTGCTGTGGTTAAAATCCTACCTGGGACTTAAATTCATGTACAAGTTGGTGCAACAACCCAGCGTGTTCTGGGCAGCAGGAGGAGATCGTCCAACTTTGATCCTTCCTGGCACTTTGAGGACATGGCTCACCTCACCAGGTCTGTGGACACTGCAGCCTTTTTTTCCTTGATTGAAAAGATGCATTTTGCTGTCTGAGGTGCCTCAGACATCAGCAGAAACTGCATTAGGAACAGCAGAGTTTTGCCTTTGAGTTCTCTCTAACTGCATTATAGTGCCATGAAGTTAAACATTACATAGGTACATCAATAGGGTTGGACTCGATAATCTTAAAGGTCTTTTTCAATCTAAATGATTCTGTGATTCAATCCAGCAAGCCCCAGGCTTCAGAAAGGCTCTGGCTAAGCCAATCTTCAGTGGTACAGATGTGTCCCATGTCCTGTGTGACAGAAAAACAAGGTTTAACTGATGTAAGCTTGGAGAATAATAGGGCAGTCCATCTAAAATTAGCTGGAGGTTGAAACTTTTCAAGCCATCCCTTCTTCTGCAACTGGGGAAGAAATCCCTCAGCTGCAGCACCCTGCTTTGCTGTGGATATTTCAGTTGAGCAACGTTTGAGGCTGAGTCAGAGAGATTTCCTAACACCTCTTCCCTGCCCACACTCCCCAGATAGCAAACACCAGCTCTGGGAGACAGAAAAACACTGTTCTCACTCATCCCAACTGGAGCTGGCCAGCTTGGAGTCACACAGAGATCCAGTGGTTCCCTTCCCAAGGGCTGCGAGCTTCTCTCTGCAATTTTAATTACCCTCAACTATCACTGGGATGAGGAGCACCCAAAAAATGCTGCATATCCTGATGGTGCTCGAGCTCCTGGTTTTCTTCTTCAAAAGTCCCCTCCCTCAGGCTGAAGCAGCCCTGGTAGAGCTTTAAACTGAGAAATGGTAGAGCCTTATCTGTCATTGTAGGATTAGGGACAGCTGAAATACAACGACACAGACTCTCCATTCTCAGAAGGCAAAGAGCCAGACTTTATTTTACATTGTCTTTTATACAGACAATTTCGAGCAAGAGAAATAATTGGACACTCAGAACAACATCCCTTGATTATTTTTTCCAAGTAAGTAACAAGTCAGAAACAACACCACCTACTCACAGTTTTCCACCTCAGTGGTTTTTCACCTTCCAAAGATTGTTTTTGATTCCTCCTCACAATTTCTCAGGCCAGTGTGAAGAAGTTATGTGACTTGACTTCACACAGACTCAGACTCTGCTGTTGCTGCCTGATTTCTTTTTCTGCTCAAGTTTTCAGCATCCATATCCTGTTCTTTACTGGTCCCTACAAGAGCATCTTCCTGGGAAGAAGTCCCAGCTGGAGCAGGGAATGGCCTCATGTGGCAGCCAAAATGTCCCAGCTTGGTCTGCTGGGTTGTCCCCACACGTGGTTGTCCTCACTCTTGGCCAGAGGGAGTAGCAGACCCAACACCCCATGAGGTGCTTTGTTATGAAACCTTCATAGTTAAATTAATGGAAGGAAATGCAAGGTCCTGTCCCAACCAGAGGCTGGGCAGCATTTCCAGCCCATTCCCTGCCTCCTGCAGCTCCTTTGCTCTCCTCCTGCTGTATGTGGATGGAGAATGCAAATAGCATGGTGAGAGATGTGACCTTTTGGCTGAATGTCACCAAGTCCTGCAGCACTGGGAGTATTTGCACTCAGCCTTTAGCTTTAGCCTCTCCAGCTATTTATACAGATCTCTGTAAAACTCAATGGGATGACTCAAAGATGGCTTTGACCTTGCTTGTGCTGGTGATTTGCAGGCCTTGAATGTTGTGTTTCTAACAGCAGTGTTGGCCTTTCAATTTAGCAACCCCCAACATGGGCCTGGGTCTGCCACTGCCCTGAAAATGTCATCATTCAAGGGTTGGGAAAACCAGCCACGGGCTGGAATGGAGACATCTAAACTCCTGACACGATGTTGTGTGTTGGAAACTTAAAATCTAATGGATTGAGCTTGAAATTCTTGAGGGATTCTTTAATTAATTGTGGAATTGTAGAATCACGGAATGGTTTGAGTTGGGAGGGACCTTAAAGTTTATCCAGTTCCATGCCTGGAGCAGGGACACCTATCCCAGGGTGCTCCAAGCCCTGTCTAACCTGGCCTTGGACATTTCCAGAAATGGAGCAGCCACAGCTTCTCTGGGCACCCTGTGCCTCCCCACCCTCACATGGAGGAATTTCTTCCCAATATCCCATCTAATCCTATTCTCTTTCAATTTAAAGACATTATTTTCCAGTTTAAAGACATTAATTGATGAATCAGCTTCAAAAGCACCCCACAACACCCTCTGAGTGTGTGAAGAACTGGGAGTGACCATGCCTCGTGCTGCCAGTGTTCCTCCAGACTGACAAACACTAGAAACTAAGCCCAAAATGCAGATGGTGCTGCAGAAAACCTTGTCCACACTGCCCATACCTGCAGGAACCTCAGTTCTCCCTCAGCTCTCACCCTCCTGGGAGGGAGTTCCCAGGCTGAGTTGGTCACCAACTTTTCTCCTGTACTGATTTCACGCTGTTTGAGGAGAAAAACTGTTCTCTGCAGCTGCCTCCTGCCTGGGCTGCCTGGCTGCAATAGCACCGTGTGGCTTTTCTGCTCCTGTCCTCTGGCTGGAGCCCTGCTGAGCCTCATCCCAGCAGACAGGCTGACACTGCACGCTGTTCAAACCCATCTCTGCCATTCTGGAAGCAGTCAGCCGAGCCACGAGCACAGAGAGAGACTCCCAGCCCTGGGAGGGGGTCTGGGATGAGCTCTGGAAGCCAGGGATGGAGCAGGGAGGGATCTGAGCGGGGATCCAGCAGCTCAGCCATCCCGTGCCCATCCTGTCAGACTCCATCCTGCCACCGTCGCTTTGACATCCAAACCCTTTCCTCCTCCTTTTCATCCCTAATTTTACATGCCACAGCCATCCTGTCGCCTGCCTCTCAGCGATGTTGCTCAGAGAAATTAGGGCAACTGCTGCACTGGGTTTTTTATTAGTATTGCCAAACTCTTTCAGCATTTTTAGAAAGGGCTTGAAAAGGAGCCAAGTCATTTCTCCTTCCTCTGTTCCTTTTCCTCCACCTCCTCCCTCCCCTCCTCTGTCTGCGGATGCTTTGGGATGAATTAATTTAGACGTGCGGTTTTGAATGTTTTTGGCTCCTGGTTATCGAGCCATTCAGCAGTCCCGGGAGCCTCCCCCATCGCCTGTTATTGAAGCAGACAGAGCGGGGCGGAGGAGATGGCAGCGGCCTGATTTGTTGGCTCGTTAGTTCTGCTCCTGCGGGCCGTCCATCGGCTCAGCTTTCCCCATCCCGGCTGACACGGGCGGGCTCAGCCAGAGCGCTGCTCCCGGAGCCAGACCCGCACGGGATCTGTCGGTGTCACCTGGGCCAGGGGAAGTGTCCCGTGCTGCAAGGTCGGGATCAGGGATGGTCTTTAAGGTCCCATCCAACCCAACGCGTTCTGCAAACAGAAATGGGGTTTTTGTCGCTGTTTTCCCTTCACCTGCGCCACTCCCCTGTCCCCAAGCCAGGCTGTCACTGCTCTGGCACCTCTGTCAAGTGTCCCAGCAAGGTATTTTTAGCCCCAAAGGGAGGCAGAGCTAACCCAGCACCAGCAATGAGCACGTGGAGAACACCTTCTGTTCTGATCCTTCCTTGCATCCCGGGCTGGGTTTGATTTCTCCTCCTTGGGAAGTGCCCCAAAACCCCGGTCCAAGGGCAGCCCTGCTGTTCCCCCAGCCCCACGGTGACCCCCGTGCCAGGGCAGGGCTTGGTGGGCACTGATGTCACCTCTGCTATAGGACAGATGAGCTCTGGATCTCCTGGAGCCCCCCACAATACAGAAAGAAGCAGAAATAACCACTAAATCCTTCTGAGAAGCACCTCCTACCCGTGCCGCTCTGGGGGGTAGCACTGAGACTCTTTAATCATAGGAAGGATGCTTAGAATTCATCATTTTCTCAGCTTTCTTGTAAAATTTTAAAATCCCACCTGAAAATCTCATTATTCCCTGTCAAGGCTTTCTTTGAGTATTCTTCTGCTCTGATTTCATACTGGGCTAATATCTAAGAAAAATATTATCTCTCTGCTTGGCTTCCTGCCATCCCAGCCCTGTTTGGTTTCAGTGGTGATGAACCCACTCCAGTTTATTTATGTAGCTGCTAAAGCCACCCCTGCAGCACTCCCCTTGCTCTGAACTCGAGGCCCAGGTACAGTAGGGCCCGCTGGAAATCTCTTATGGCTTTAAAGCATCCCCATGTGCAAGCCATGGCTCTGCAGCAGGCAGAGTTCTCTTCCTGGAGCTCTGCTCAGACATCTGTGCTTTAGACATCATGGAAAAAGTGCAAACCCCTGATTTGTGCCATCCACAGGGTGTTATTGGGAATTGGTAGGAAGACTTTGGGTGCAGAAATTCCGGTTTTTCATATGTTTCATCAATTTTACTCAAAAGGCTCAAGGTTAAAATGCCAGAGGTGCAAACAGATGCTTTGAGGGGCTTTGGAGCCTCTGTTTTTGTAGACTCACAGAACAGTTTGGGTGGGAAGGGACCTCAAAACTCATCTCATTTCCACTCTGCCAGGGTGCTCCAAGCCCCATCTAACCTGGCCTTGGGCACTTCCAGGGATGCAGGGGCAGCCACAGCTTCTCTGGGCACCCTGTGCCAGGTCCTCAACACCCTCACAGGGAAGAATTCCCTCCCAAAATCCCATCCAATCCTGTCCTCTGGCAGTTTGAAGCCATTCCCCCTTGTCCTGTCACTCCTGGCTCTTGTCCAAAGTCCCTCTTCAGCTCTCTTGGAGCCCCTTTAAGCACTGGAAGGTGCTCGAAAGTCTCCCCAGAGCCTTCTCTTCTCCAGGCTGTTTTAGCAATTTAAGCTCTGATGCAGAGAGGTTTTGAAGACCTAACTCCCACTGTCATGATTAAAAATCTTTCTGAGGTTTGCCACCAGAGCCCTGCTGGGGCTGGGGCTGGGAGCTGACCACACCAACAAACTCTGCAAAGAGTTATTTTCAATTATCTCTTTGGCAGAGGGTTAACACCCCTAAAAATAAAGACTTTTGGCCTCTATCTGAACTGGTTGGACTTGATGGTCTTTGAGATCTTTTCCACCTTTGTGGATTCTGTGCTTCTGAAGCATTCCCAGTGTGGGTGTGAGCACTGTGAGTGTTCACCGCTGTACCTGCAGCTGGAATCACTCCAGGCTGTGGCTAAGAGATCAGCATTGCTCTGTTTTGGGTGATTTCTTTGCCAAGGTTGCTGCCTGGGCTGTCCACAGCCCAGCTGAGACTGGCACTGCCACGGCTGCTCCTCGCAGAGCTCTGGCTGCTGTCCCAAGGTACAGCCAGATGAGAAAATTAACACGAGGTAACCAAAGCTGTGAATTTATGGTGCAGCAGCTGCTCCCTGCCCCTGGCTTGAGCACACATTTACCCCATGGAGGATGCCAGGAGCTCCCTGATCCATCCTGTGGGGATGGGAATGAGCTGCCTGCGGGAAGGAGCAGGGACACAGACCCTGCTGAGCGAATCTCCCAACCCCACAGAACAGGGAATTATCCCGAAATGCTGCACAGAGAGCTCTGCTGGCAAATTCCCTCAGCTCTCGGGGCTGCAGTGGCTGGGCTGGAGGATGCTTTAATGCACTCATCTCACACTGAGGACTTGATGCCTCTTCTCCATTCGAGAGGGGAAGAATAGAGAGGAATGTGGGAGGGCAGAGGAGAGCGCTGCTGCCGCATTGAGTGTCTGGGGTGGGCAACGAGGCACTCTGCGAGCAGCCTTCCTCCAGCTGGGCTCCTCTTTTGCAATTCCAGTGTCTCGTTTGTCAGTAATTTATATCGACAGAGTCTTTCAAAACACTTCAGGCTTGTTTATAACATCGAGCAAGAACATTTTGTCTCATGTCCTTTCCATTCTTAAAGACAATCCTCTCGTCCCTCCATCCCCCCCGCTCCCCTGTGGCTCCAGAAGCTGCTCCCTCGCTCTCTGCAAACCTGATGGGCTGGAAAAGAACTTGAAGATCTCCTTGATGGGATGCTCCTTCCTCTCTAATTGCTAATTAGGTTTTCCAATCAGGGGCAGAGCACCTTTTCCATGGCACAAACCCCCCTGTGCCAGGTGCACTCGCTCTCTCGTGTGCTGTTGCTGGAGGTGGAGTTGGTTGTGAGGGGCTGGGAGCCAACGTGACACAAACCTTCAACAAGAATGAGCACATTTGGGACCTGCTCCAGCATCCAGTGGCATCATCTGGGCTGGAAGTCCAGGATACCTCCTGCCTTGTTGGCTCTGCTGTTTTCTCTTCAAGCACTGAGCCCAAAGGAGCAAGTTCATCCCTCTCCTTTCCATCCCTCCTGATTTCTGCAGCTTTTTGCAATGGTGTGGCTCTTCTGGATGCCATGGTTGTCCCTATTTCCCTGCACATCATCCTCAGAGCATTGGGAAGACAATCCTTTTGTGGAGTCCATCCCACCAGTTCAAAACCTTTTTAAAGTCTCCTTCGGCCTTGCAGGCAGAGGTTTTTGAAAGGCTTGAGGGAAATGAAGTAAAAGCCTTGGATTCTCCAGGCAGACAAATCCTCTCTGCAGAAGCAGCTGCTCCTGGGGCTGGCAAGGCCAGTGCTGGCCCAGCCTGGCAGCCCTGCCCCAGCCAGATTTAGAGCAGCCAGCTCGTGGGGAGAGCAGGGAACAGCACAATCCTGGGAGCACAGAGACCACTGGATTGTCTGGCAAGGCCAGTGCGGGGTGTGCTCAGCCTGCACTGCCCTGCTCCCTCTGCCTGTGCCCTGTTCCAGCCAGGATAAAGCCTGGACACGTTTGACTACCCAAGCCACGATAATCCCCTCTTTTTGCACTTACCTAAGGAGGCCAGAGTGCCCAATTATTTTAGAGACTGCTGTTTAACGTGCTCTCAGCCTTGATTAAGACTTTTCATCTTCCAGGCAGAGATCAAAGTGAAACCTTGAGTTTTGCAGTGCTGCACCACGGGCTGGGGCTGGTCTTGCTGCTTCCTTGTGATTATGGAGCTGTGTGGATGGCAGAGCAGCGGGGAGGGAGCGCGGCGTCCCAGCGGGCAGAGGAGCAAGATTAAGGACACTTCACCAGCCTCCATCCTCCTTTTTTCCATCCTTGCCACCTCCTTCCTTCCTGCCCCTCTCTGAGAGGTTGCCCACTAATCCTGTTAACATCGAGCAGCATTTCCAGGAGGGGATACATTTATTGAGCTCAGGAATGAAGCACTGAACAGTGCCCTGCCCTGCTAATCCCGGCCTTTGGCATGGCTTTTAGCCACTTGGTGCAATCAGGAGCCTTATACCAAAATCTGCAAAGCAATGGAGGTCTTGGCAAGGTGAAGTTCTGCCCTTGGTCTGGTTTTCCCCATCCATGAAGGTCCTGTGCTCCTCTCTGGCCATTAGGAGAGCAATCACTGCAGTATTCCCCCAAATACATCCCTTTCCTATCTCCCTCCAGACTCACCTGGAGGGACAGCTAAGAACCATTTCCAAGACTATTTATGCCCGTGCCCCCATGAATTTCTCTGCAGGGCTAATCAACCATAACGCTGCTGGGAGACTCATTTAAATACAATAAGAGGGGGGAAAACGGGGTGTGAGACTGGAGGAGGCTCCCCCACACTCGGCATCTGGCTGATGAGAGAGCCTGTCAGGAGCTGCCTGCGTGCTGGATGCTCCCTGCCACGATAACTGTTCGGAGTGGATGAGCTCTCTGTCAACAACTTAATAATCCTCGTCTGCCGCGTCAGCCAACACTCCTGCAACGCAGCGCTGATAACGAGGGGGTTAGACCGGGGAAAATGGGCTGTTTTGTCAGCACAACGCTCTTGTCATCAAAAAAAGACTCTGCAAAAGTTTGCTGGCTCCTCTGGAGCTCTCCCGGGGTGATTCCCCAGCCCTGCAGCCCGGTTTGTCCCACGGCCTTTCTGCGCTAGCAGCAGCAGGACCGACAGGAGCCCCTGCAGAAAGCAGATGCGGAGGAGCCTCCTCCAAACTCAAGGAATTTGCCTGGTTTTCATCCAGAAGCTTTTCTACCTCTTCCCCATGTCTCTGCATTTCAAACTACTGCTGTTGTGTGGTAAAACTTCAGATTAGTCCTCGTGAGCTCAGGCCAGGCAGGAATTCTGCTGCAGTGAGGAGTCCCACAGCCCAGTGGAGAAGCCTCTGCTGCTGTCCTGAGCCTCAGTGGGAGCAGCAGTGGGGATCCAGGACGTGGTGCATGTCCCCAGACCAGGTCCCACCTCTGCCTCTGGCTGGGTTGGTGCAAACCTGGATGCCCCTGGGGTGGAAGGGGTGGAGGAGGCTGCTGCTCTTCAGCCATGTCCAGTCCTGCTTCATCCTGGGCTTGTCCCAGCCCCACCTGGGATCACCATGGTCCCACCTCCCAGTCCCATCTGGGATCACGATGGTCCCATCACCCAGTCCCACAGGGATCACCATGGTCCCATCACCCAGTCCCACCTGGGATCACCATGGTCCCACCTCCCAGCCCCACCTGGGATCACGATGGTCCCATCACCCAGTCCCACAGGGATCACCATGGTCCCATCACCCAGTCCCACCTGGGATCACCATGGTCCCATCACCCAGCCCCACCTGGGATCACCATGGTCCCATCACCCAGTCCCATCTGGGATCACCATGGTCCCATCGCCCAGTCCCACCTGGGCTCATGATGGTCCCACCTCCCAGCTCCTGTGCCAGAGCTGGATGAGGTGACCGAGCCCAAGCCCGGGTCTGGGGCCTGGCAGGACACCAGCCCACCCTCATTGCACAACAGGAGCCGTCCCAGGGGATCCTTCTGGGGAAGAAGGAGGCATTAATGCTTGGGGAGCAAATTCCTCTGGCTGCTTGAGGCCGGGACTCAGCACTCAGGAATTCCGGAGCGATAACACGGCACGAGAATGTTTAAAGAGGCTGCAGATGCAAACAGCAACCCCAGAGCCCGTCCCAGGCTGCAGCCCAAAACTCACAGCTCCGAGCTGCTGTCGCAACCGGGAGTGGAAGGGAGGATTCCTGGGGTTTATCCCCTCGGCTGGAATGAGCTGCTTCCCATTCCATGGTGTTCCCTGGGCTGTGCAGGAGCCCAGATCTGGCCCACTGTGTGCAAAATTAGCCCCTCGTTAGCGGTGCCTGCAATCCCTCACGGCAGGGGGAAATGGAAGCAGATGCCAAATTGCCACCTGGAGCAATTTTTTTTTTTTTTTTTTTAACAATTGAATTACAATTGGCTGGAGACAGCAGGAGCTTTTCCTTCGTATCAGCTGAGTATGGAAGCACTGGGAGGCTGCTGCTGCTCTGACCCAGCACAACTCCCTGCATGGAGCATCTCCCTCAAACTTCATCATCCTCCAGCTGCAGGAACCACTCTTGCCTTTCATGTCATCACTGAATGTAAATAAATATAAAATTGAAACGCCCCTTAAAATAAAATGCAATTTAAAGCTCTTATTTTAAATGTAGGAAAACACTCCAGATTTAACTTGGATTTTTTCCCCCACTATTGCAAAGGAATTCAGAATATTTTCCCAACTCATATTTTAACGTTTGGGGACCTCGAAGAATTTTCTCTGGAGTACATGAAAATGTTCAAAGTGGCATCAACATGGCCTTCCATGGAACTCCAGCCCCTCTGGCATGGATTCATAATAAATAATAAAATGATTTGGGCTGGAAGGAACACAAAAGATCATCTTATTCTAACCCCCATGGACCTCCTGATCATGAAACTTGCCCTGGGTCTCCTACAGCTTTATTCAAGCAGCGATGCAGTTTGGATGGGAGCTAATTAGCTGCAAACCAGCCTGATTGTGTCTATAAATGCTGCAATCCCATTTCTGACTGCAGAGAGATACATTCTGTCACTTTTCGCTGGGAAGTTTTTGAGGTGTTTAAGACAGAAAACATTTGTGGGCAGATTTTGAAATGTACGCCCACAAAACCCAAACTCTGTGAAACTTTCTATTTGTGGGGAACACACTGATGTTAATTCTCTTTTTGCTTGTGTAAATTCTTGGTTTTATGGGGAACAGTCCTGGGTTATTGATTTGAAACAGAATTTATATATATATATATGATTCTACAGCTCCCAACACGTTGGGTAAATTCCCCATAAATCCATATCCACTCGTGCACTCAGTCAGAACATTCTGCTAGAGCAGCATGGAAAACCAAAGTCACTTTTGCCTGGCTCAGAAAGAGAAGCCTTGAGAGCTGCCAACATCTGCTTTCATCTTGCTGCTCCTTCTGGAAGCGCCGAGGAGAGAGGGGGAAAGGCTGGGAGGATGAGGGTGTGATGTGGGAGCAACCACAGCCATGGACCCCATGAAAAAACATGATCATCTCTCAAAGAAATTCAAGTTTATCCTCAGTGGGACTGAGTCACCCTCCCAGAGCAATATCCATGGTTGCCCCATGGATCAGGGCTGTCACACCAGGGGCAGGGTCAGGCAGAAATGGCACCAGCAGGATTTCAGAAGCTCCTGCCCCATTTCCTGGCACAAATGGGTGAAGGATGGCAGCAACAAGAAGTGAACAATCCCCATTTCCTGATTTAATCTGGCTTCACTGTGAGCACGCCCCAGCTCTGGGTCACAGCTGGGTTTCTCAGCATGGTGGTTTCTGTACCGAGTCCATGCCCTGCTTTCTTCCCTTCTGTCTCCCCATCACAATGTCTTGCCTGGCTGATTTCGTGCTCAGCAGCAGCACTGCTGTTTTAAATGCTGGCAGCTGGCAACATTTTCCCTTGGAGCCAAAAAACAAAGCGTCTGCTCTCCCAAGCCAGCCTGGGAAGGTTGGCTTTGCTGGTCCAAGCACAAATATTTCTGGCAGGGCAAGCTCGCTGCAAGTTTGGAGTTGATCTCACTCATTTCCTCAGCGCTAAGGAAATGCAAAGGGATTTGCAGTGAATTCTCCACAGCCTCATTTTTAAGGTGAGAATCGTTTCAGCAGAAGGGAACTCGAGTTCTCAAAAGCTCTGCAGAATCACGAGGAGCTTCTGATGCCACAGTGGGATCAGGAGCTGTTCCATCATTGTCAGCTATGAGCCAGTGACACAAGAGGGGTGGCACTGTTGGGCACTGTCCCTGTTTACATGGCTTCAACCTTAGTGGAAATTTGGAGTCATTCATTTCCTGAATGGCTCCCTTTAATGGAAAACATGATGTTTTGGGAAAGACTAGCTGGGCATAAAACACTCCAAGTCTTTATCCAGGTGAAGTAAGCTCATCTTCACATCTCATTTTTGGAAAAGGTGTAGGGATTGAGGCATATCCTGGGAATGCTTAACTCAATTAGGCTCCACTGGAAAAGCTGATTTAACCCCACACCTCACTTCAGACATGTCCTTTGGCCAACAGGACTTCTGGGCATTGCTTAAATTTTAACTGATTGTTGCAAGCATGGCCAAATCAAAATCCAAACAGTTTTTGGGCCAAATGGAGCCCAAGCCCTGCTTTCAACATCTGCCTTAGCACCAGCACTGGGCAGTTTGTAGAACTCCAAGCACTTTGCACAGACTAAAGCATTGATGAGGGCTTCTCCTGGATGGGAAAAATGAGCTGTAAAAGATTCACCTGGAATGGTCTTGGCAGGAATGAGGCAGGAGAGAAGATTCAGCAGCTTTCAGAGTGCAGCTGGTTCTTGGCATTGCTGGGTTGGGGCCTTTCTTGTGTCCAAATATCTCTGAGCTCTTCATGATCACTCAGGTCAACCCCTGCATTTTGAGTCTGAACATTGAATTGAGGAGGCCCCAAAACTCTTGGAACCAGTGGTGGATCTGCTGCCATGAGCAAAAGCTGATCCCATTTCTGGGCTGGCAGTGGGTTATTAACAGCAAGCAGAATCCCCAATCCATCCACTGGTTTAGTCCTGAGGTTATGCCAGTCTCGGGTACAGCAGGTGGGAAGGGGATTTGGGAATGTGCTTCACAGGCGTGGGTGGTTGAAGGGCCAAAATTTGGGAAGTGATGGCGAAACAGGTGGGTGTGTTCTGGAAATTGTCTGCTCTGATTCCCATGAGGAGCTGCCACGCTTTGGAGCGTGTCCCTGCAGGCTGGCACCGAGCTGAGCCAGCCTTGGACGGGGCTGTGCTTGTGCTCCTGCTCTGTGCAGGCAGGTGGAGGTGGAAATCTCCAGCACGGCAGGGGATGGAGGTGGCAGGGCCTCAACACAGACGTCTGTGTGAGTGTGGGTGACACAATCTCGCACCAAACTGGCCTGCAAAGCACAGGAAACAGGAATAGAAACCCATCCCGTGACTCAGGAGGTGTCTGTGGGCTAAAGCTGCCGAGCTGCAGTGCCTGGGCTCAGCCTCTGAGTCTGTGTTGCTGCATTTAGAGGAGAAAGAGCCTTTGACAGCAGCAGGTGGGAGATGTTTCTCCATTCACCACCGTTTGTTGTGATGCTCCTGCACGGTGTCCCTGTGGGAGCTCTGCCTTGGCATTATGGCCATAAACATAATGTAGAATAACACTAATGAGGGCTTTCGTGGCATATCCGTGGCTGTCCAAACCCGTGTGCCAGATCTCCTCATTTCCTCCAGGCTCCTGAGGCATTTTGTGCTCATCTTCAGCCGCTGCTCTCTCTGGAGTCTGGACATTTCAGCTGTAATTACAGTACTGCTTAAAAGGCCTCCTGGCCTCCTCAGTTATGAATAAACCTGACCCTCTGGGAAGACTAAGCCCAGAATTTCAGAAGAAGGTCTTGAGGACAAGAGCTTGGAAAAAAAAGAATAAAACCTCTCTGTCCCATGGGAAATGCTGAAGCAGGGCAATCTCCAGCCAGGATGAAATTCACAGTCCTAGGAATTCTTTCCCTGAAGGGAAAATTCAACATTTCCTTTGCTTCAGTCTGATCAAAACGTCTTCTTTTGACACGGCACAACAGCCTGGGACCACGACAGTCAGCTCAATATGCTTCCAAGCCATCTAAGGCAGTGTGATCTTTTCCAGCTCCAAATTAAGCAGGAGTCAGTCCTTCCCCACATCTTGTCTCCATGGGGAGCTGCCTGGCCGTGCAGGATTTTTGATCAGCAGTTCCACCCCCGGCAGCGTCCCCAGGAGCCCTCCCTGAATGGTTCTCACCCCGTTACCTGTGTCCTCACAGGTCAGCCTGTCCTTACATCCAATTTACAGGCAACTGGGGATTTTCTGACCCTCAGATCCCCTGGTAATTGCTCCTGGGAGGGTTTTGGTCTTTGTGAAGCAAACCTGTTCTGCTTGCCCGGCCTTCCTCAGCCCCGTTACAAAGAGCCATTGTGGGCACTGCCCTTTCCCGGCTCTCATCAGCCTCAGAAGAGGCACCTCTCGCCCACTTAGCCAGGAGATAAAGGCTGATTTGTGTGGAGTGGGAGGCAAGCATCGCCTGTGCCCTTGCCAGGTTTCAGGGAAGTTTCCAGAAGTCCCTGGGATGGAGGAGGCTGCAGAGTGGGGACTCTGCTGTCCCCTCCCCAAAGCTGCTGCCTTCCAAGGGGCTCAGGGTGAGGTGCCCCAGCAGGGACTCAGGGGTGAGGCCAGTCCCCCCAGGGAATCTGGAGGAAAACATTCCTCCTCCCTGCCGTGCCTCACCTGGGCATGAAAAGCAAAGACCCCTCCCTCCCTCCTTCCCAGCTCTGTTTGTGTTTTGGATTTTTTGTCTCCTCCAGCCCCCCTTGGCTGTTTTTCTCGCACTGTGGTGCTGTGAGTGGGTTCACAAACATCCCCTCCAGCTGGGCAAGCCCCAGCAGCTCCAAACTCCTGATTTGTCTGGGAGCTTTGGCTGTGGGGTGGGTATGGGCATCACAGAGCCAAAAAATGCTGTGGGGGCTGCTCCAGGTGGGTTCTTTCTTATCAGTCCTGGGTTCAGCAGGGATCAACACCTCAGTCTGAATACAGCAGGGAAAACCAAGCTGGTGTATGGCTGCGAAGAGCCTTTCTGCATCCTCTCCAGAGTGGCTTTGGGTCCCTGTACCTGCCTAGTGTGAGCCTCCCACCTGTTAAACTGACCAGTTACACCAGTCCCTCCGCCTCTTTGGGACTGGGGGGAACCAGATGTTGGATCCAGGTTCATTTTCTCTCTTCTGTGCCCTTCTCTTACCACCAGAGGAGGAAGGTTGTGCATGGCTGGGTACCAAAACTCACCCAGAGGTCTGGGAACCCAGGAGCTCCCGGTGTTACAGGGGACAGGGGTCAGGGTGAATCTGTCACTGGGGACAGGATTTGCGTGCTGGGGGACAGCAGATTTCATCCCTGACATCTCAGCTGCCTCCTCCAGTCCCTGCCATCAGCTGGGGGCACCGGGGAGGAAGGAAAACCAAGAAAGCTGAAGCTCACACATCACTGGGCAAGTCACATCTGGCTGATGGGGACAGCGGGGGCCCAGCCTTCCCTGGGTGACACAAGGCCACTTCCACAGGGCTGAGCTGGGCCAGCCCTCGCTCTCTGCTCCGGTCACACGGGAGCAGCTGGATAGAGACACACAGAAATACACAGAAATACACAGAAATACACAGAAACACACAGAAACACACAGAAACACACAGAAACACACAGAAACACACAGAAACACACAGAAACACACAGAAACACACAGAAATACACAGAAACACAGAAATACACAGAAACACACAGAAACACACAGAAACACACAGAAATACACAGAAATACACAGAAATACACAGAAACACACAGAAACACACAGAAACACACAGAAATACACAGAAACACAGAAATACACAGAAACACACAGAAACACACAGAAATACACAGAAATACACAGAAACACACAGAAACACACAGAAATACACAGAAACACAGAAACACACAGAAACACACAGAAACACACAGAAACACACAGAAATACACAGAAATACACAGAAACACACAGAAACACACAGAAACACACAGAAATACACAGAAATACACAGAAACACACAGAAACACACAGAAATACACAGAAACACACAGAAACACACAGAAACACACAGAAACACACAGCAATACACAGAAATACACAGAAACACACAGAAACACACAGAAATACACAGAAACACACAGAAACACACAGAAACACACAGAAATACACAGAAATACACAGAAATACACAGAAACACACAGAAACACACAGAAATACACAGAAACACACAGAAACACACAGAAACACACAGAAACACACAGAAACACACAGAAATACACAGAAATACACAGAAATACACAGAAATACACCCTTCTGGGGGGACCCAGCTGGTGCTGTGCTCCAGAGGGATCACTGTGCTCCTGGAGCGCTGCTGTGGTGCTGGGAGCTCCGGGGTAAGTGACTCCAACCAGCCCAGCAGAGCCTTCATCACCCTGCAGAAAGGCAGAGCCCGTGGTGCTGCGCTGCTGCCGCCCCAGCACAGAGCTCAGAGTGAAGAGGAGAGGAGGGATGGCAGCAGGACCTTTCCCAGGACCCCAAACCCCATTTGCAGACCTCTGTAATCTGTGTCGTGAGCCCTGCGGGGAGCCTGGCCCAGCCTGGGCTGGGTGCTGAGCAAAGGAGTTCGTTCAAGCAATAAATAAATGGAGTTTGGGCACAAAAGGAGCCAGGGTGTCATGGAGGAGGAGGTGAGGAGCTTGTGATGGGTGGGAAGCCTCGAAAGTCACACTGAGCAGTCTGGGCTGTGTGGGGGCTGATGCAGAGCGAGCTGGGCTTGTTAGGGGTGCCTCAGCCCTGCCTTGACCACAGCCACAGGTCCTGGCTTGAAGCCAGGGCTGGTTTGAGCCAGTGAAGAGTTTCTGCTTGCAAAATACCCAGCGGAGACACCCAAGAGGGAAGCTGGAGCCAGCCCTGAGCACTGCTGCACTGGAGAGTTTCTCAGGGCACTGCCCATGCCCAGGACATGAAACCCTTTCTCACCCTGACTTTGTCATTCTGTCCTCCGTGGACATTTGTCCCCTTTGATCTTCTGGCTGCCTAAAGATCTCCGCAGTGCCCGTGTCCTTTGCCCACTGACAGCGTAGCACTGGACTTCACCCCCAGGATGCTGCTGCCAGCACTGGGGCAAACCCAGGCTTGAGCAAACAGCAAAGGCACAGACCTTGCCCGTCCCTTCCTGGCTGTCCCCGGGCTGGTCACCCCCAGCCTGCCCAACGCCATCGATGGCATCGCCGTGGCCAGGGAAGGGGTGTGGGAAGACATCACCAGGCTGTGGAAAATAATCGGGTTGTGGCTAATGTGGAACAGTCCCTGGAATTGTTTCCTGATGTTGAGTTGCTCCTGGCTGGGTTCAGAGGGAGAGAAAGCTCCAGGGGTGATGGGGGATCTGGAGCTCATCTCAAAAGGGCAACGCTGAGTTCTTTTGGTCAAGAAATTGAAGGTAGCTCTCATGTCCTCGGTCCTGGGGGAGGAGAGACACTCTGTTATTTTGCCATGGAGAGCTGGAGCAAACTTCTTCCAGTCCTGACGGGGTGGAAACAAAAATAAGTGGCAATGTGGGTCCTCCAAATAAACAGCTCACATGTGCTGCCATAGCAGAGGGAGCATGTGTCTCTGATTTACATGCAGCCTGGGAAGTGCCACATCCGCCTTATGTTTGGAATATTTCAGCTCTCCAAGGCCTGAATTTAACCCCTGCCCTCTCCTCTCCCAGCAGAGCCTGCAGCATCTCTGCTGCTCTTTCTCTTGGAGTAAGCTTGCAGGAAGAGCTCAGTGCTGGAGGGAGCACAGTGAGGCTGACAGAGTTTGTGCAGGTCTTGTCACATTGTCTGGGCATGTCACGACAAAGATCCAAGAGGAGAGAAACCACAGGAGCCAGGAAAGGCTTTCAAACCATCCCTGCTCTGCTCTGAGCTCTCTGGGTCACTGAATTTAAGGGCTGCTCCCACACACCAGAAGACCTCGCTGTTTGTTGGGTAAACCAGGGGAGCAGCCATGTGTGGACATGATTTAAGATCCATTCCTTCCTCCAGCACAGAGCAGAACCCCTGGACAGTGGGACACCGAAGGACATAGCCCAGGAGGGGGAAGTAAAGGCAGATACTGTTCTGAGCTTTTCCTCTGTGTGCTTCCAGAAAGGGCTTTGGCCTGGAAAAGGATGTCAGGACAGGAAGGATATTGAGCTGGCCTCAGCTCTCACACAAACAGCTGAAGTGACCTTTCTCTAGCAAAACACCAACCCTTGCAGGGTGGGTTTGTTCTGAAGGGGGTCAGCTCTGGAAGAGCAGGGCTGTTCCATATGCAGGGGGTGGATAGATAAATAGAGAGTAGACTGATAAACAGATGGGTTAGTTGGTTAGTTAGTTAGTTGGTTAGTTAATGTGGGGGTACAGAAACAGAGACAGAGCAATGCAGCCTTCCCAGGACCTTTAGCTGCCCTCGTTCACAGCCCGGGTTTTGTAGGTTTGGGTGCCTCTGGAAGGGCACTCTGTGTATCTTCACCCCGCTCCTGAGTGTGGCAGTGTTTGCACAGCGTTATTGGCTCACAACAGCTCCTGCCCTCCTTCCCTTCACGCACACCTCCCGCACGGATGGGGAAACTGAGGCACGCAGCAGCAAAGCGTCTTCTGCAGGCGGCAGAACACACGGGCAGCAAAGCCAGGCCTGGCAGAGCCAGGGGCCCAGCCCTCCACGCTCTCCCCTGGCTGTCTCGCCGGTTACGGTCCCCGTCACACTTCTAGGAAGGTGTCACCGCCTCCACAGGGTGCCAAACGCCCACCTTGGGGAGCCCGCGCCCGTGAGTCACGCAGGAAGAGCCGCGAGGTGGGAGCTGGGCACTTTCCAGGAAAAGCTGGGTTGCAACCACAGAAGCCATTTCCTTGCAGGCTCGAGCCATAATTCCCCTGCCAGGAGCGGCTGCTGTGCACACGCTGGGTTCTCCCGAGTGGGGATTTGTCCCCAGATGTCCCCTGGGCAGAGCTGCCCCTTTCCTGCCCTCTGCTCCCACAGGAGATCCTGGCTCGAGGACACCCATGGGAGCATCTCTGCCCCATGGCTCGCCCCTCCTGCAGCTGCCCTGGATTAACAACCCCTCTTTGCATCACTGATCTGATTTTTTAGTTGGTTTTAACCCAAACCAGGCACCATCCGTGAGGAAAAATCGCCAGGCCCCATTTGAAGAGGTTTTCTGCAGGCCAAAACCTCTCTGAGGTGAAAAATCCATGGCTCCAGGCTCTTCCTGCCAAAGAACCCTTTCTTTTTTCTGGGATCTTCCCACCCCTTGCTCTAAGTGCAATTTTTGGGGTGTTATTCCCACATCTGGACTGAATTTATCCCAAGAACATCACAAGATTTATAGAAAAACAGTGTTGGAAGAAGATGGTTTGAGGCGGCTTTCGAGGGAGGTTGTTGTATTTCCTTGTAGCTGAGTTCTGTGCGGGTACAAATGTTAATTTCGGTAATTCCTCATCCCTCATGTCCAGGGGAGGTGAAACAAAGGGAAAAAACCCCAGCCCAATTCTTGGAACACCATTAGATTGCATTGTTTTTCCTAGCTGGGCCTATATCCGTAGACCTAACCCAAGGAACAGTGGTGTCACTCTGAGCTTGGCTGCTGAGACACTGCCAAAATTATCAGAAATACTCTGAAAATGCCAAAATTCAAGGAGTATTCCCCAGCTGCATCTCTCTGGCCCAGCCCAGCTTTCTGTGAGAGATCCCCTTTGTTCCCAGGCCTCCCGACAGCCGTTGTGTGCGCTCCATAAACATCAAATGGAAGAGACGCTTTTAATGTAATTATAATTTAAGCATAAAATATGTCACTTCTGTAGGATTTTGTTGTCTGGTGCGTAATTACTTTATGGCACTATAAAAATATATTGCATTATGATGCCTTGCTGTGCTTTGCTCGAATAATTTATGGCACAGTAATAGTGTGGAACAATATTCCAGACCATTGTATCCAATCTTGCATATAAATAAAACTGTGGAAAATAATGATCTTGGTTAAACGCTCATTTAATTATTTTGCAGGCTAGGCTAAGGGTTTTTATCCCAGTTTCGTTCCCACATCCTCACCAGATTATATTCAAACTATCTAGAGGGAGAGCTTTTAAAGCTCACAGAAAATAGAGCTACATATGGAATTTTTTATATATACTGCCATTTTCAAACAACTGGGGAAAAGAAGCGTTTGCTGCAGGGTGACTGGAATTGCAAAAAAATTCCAAAATTTCTTCCCAAGCAATATGTTGGAAATTTTTTCAGTCTAAGCCCACTGCAACATTTTGGTGGCCTAAAATACCAACCCCTTCCCTTCTGCTTTTGAGGTTCTCAATATTTTTATGCCCTTGAGACAGAACTTTAGTGACTTTTTGAAGCAAGATGTTGATTCAAAAAACCCAACCCCCTTCTTGCCTTAAAAACAAGGAACTGAAACTTTACTGTCTCCTCTCAGCATCTCTTCCTGGGCTTCTGCTTTGACCACAAATGGTAAAATATTTCCTACCTGCCCACCCTCATCCCATCCCTGAGCTCCTGCCCAGATTATCCTCCCTGGAATCCCATCCCATCCTGAGCTCGTTGCCTGTTTTGGGGTCCTCACTCAGATTTGCTTGGTGGAGGATGCTGAGTGTCCCCAGAGGGTTGAGCCCCCCACAGGAAAGGGTCACCTCCACTAAAACCACTTCATTTCTATTTTAATGCCATATTTAGCATTCAAACTGTGGGTGGAGTGGGGAGAAATGTCAGGCAGGAGAACTCCAGGCAAAGCAAGACTCACTGGCAGGGGGTAAAAATGAATTTATGGCTCATAAGGGACTGGGAGGACTCCCTGGAAGAAAGCACTGATCATTTTCCTTTTAATCTCCATGTTTTCCTCCATGTGTGCACGTGAAGCCTCATGGAGATGCCCTCCCTCACCCATCAGGATCTTCCCCATGAGGTCTCTCCCTTGCCTTCTCCATCCTCTTCCTCCTGGAGCTGGGGCAAAGATCTAAAAATAGTGGTGGGCCCTGTATATGCATCTTCAGCAAAGAGACTCATAAATGCAGCCAGGACTGAAAATCAATTCTTTAAAGCTGAAATCAATAACAATAACTAATATTAATAGTGATTATCCTTTCTTTATTGCACTTTGCAGTTGGAAATGAATTGTTTTTAAGGATTAGCGGCAGCTGAACTCTGTAATGCAATGTAAGACTGAAGATTTACTATGAAAACAGAGCTTATGAGGAAAGACCCATTACTGCTGATGGAATACACTTTGGAAAAAACCCTGTCTGCTGCCGAGCACACGGAGCCTCGACCTGCAGTCAGCAGTGGGTTGAGATTCCTGGCAGGAGACAGGGATTTTTGGGCTCTAACCTCGTCTGGTTTTCTCTGAGTCTGACTTCTTCAGTTCCCAGACATCCCAAATGCATTTTCATTTTTGAGTATCTTTTATCTGAAACAGCTTCAGACATGCAAAACTTGGGGGGAGAGAGGAGGAAGGAAGGCAAGTGTGTTAAGCCACTCACACATACATTTATATATTTATCTGAGTCAGCTATACCTATATGAGACAGCAGTGTCTAGAGTTATCTGCTCTGTGGGTCAGATTTTCCAAAAAGCGCAGCAGATCAGGTGAGCACTTCAGGAAAGTCTGGTCTCGAGCATCCCCATGGGAGTCCCCCCGTGCTGGAGCACTTCTGCAAACTCCCTGCTCTGACAATCTGGTTTCAGGTCTGTGTGAAACTCCTCTCTCAGAGGAAGGGCAGGCACCAGGCTCTGTTCTCACGTCTCTTCCTCAGCTGTGGGCCAGCCCTAACCCTGCTCCTTCCCTTTGTCTCCTTTCTCCATAACTGATGGATATTTCAGACACTGAGAGTATTTTGATTTATTTGAATTTCTGTGCCTGGAGAGCAGGAGAGCTTTTCCTATATAATAAGGACCATGGGGCTGGCCATGCTGTTCAAACGATGCTCAACTGTAATTTTTCCTTGGAAAAGGCAATGTCTGCTGTGGGGCCATGGAAAGGCTGGAGCTGGGAGGGGAGAGGAGCTTCACCCAGTTTGTGGGCACTGGGGATGGAGTGTGGCACCTGCCAGTGTGGGAATTCCCAGCAAGGTAACCCACCCACAGCATTCCTGTCACCCCAGCCTGGAGGAGGTGGAAGAATCCAGCCCAGTCTTGCAGGTGGAGGAATCCACCCGCCACACTGATGTGGATTTTCACAAGGGGATATTTGTGCTTGCTAAATGTGGACAGAAAGTTTTCCTACGACTGCCTTGCTCCAGGCCTGGCGCTTCCTCAACCACAAAATCCAGAGGGATGGAGCTGAGGATGACACAGAAGTTCAGAAAAACACAGTGAATAATTCCTGCCTCTGTTGGAGTCGATGGCAAAGCTCCTGTTTTGCTCAGGTACAGCGGGATTTTCCCATTTGGGTTGACACCTCCTCCTCCACCATGCATGATCTTGAGGCCATTTGGATGAGAAGCTGCTGGACCTTTGATTTTGGGTTGTTTACTCACTTTTCTTTGAACATTGTAAAGTTTTTTTACTCTGAGCTCCATGGGCAGAGTGAAAGCCTTTTGCAAACAGCCACAGGTCAGCTGGCCTGAGCGCCTGATCCTGTCGTGTTATCGATCTCTGGTGAAGGGGAGGGACATTTTTCACCTGGCAAGGTTCTTTTATTTTTATTTTAAAACCAGCCTTTTCTCCAGAAATAAAATTGGACTCTCGCCTCCATTTTTTCTCTGCCGTCTCAGTTCATGGTTGCCTTCCAATTTTAGAAAGGTTTTCTTTAGATTTGGCCTAATGATTTTGGGTTTCAATCAGAAAATAGACTTCAGTGGTCACCTCATTCTGGGAACTGGAGCAATAACCACATCCAAAATGAAGGTAGTTGTGGGGAGGCCCCTGTGGTTGCCCAGAGAAGCTGTGGCTGCCCCTGGATACCTGGAAGTGTCCAGGTCCAGGTTTGATGTGGCTTGGAGCAACCTGGAATAATGAGAATTGGAATAAGATCTTTCAGGTCCCTTCCAACCCAAACCAGTCTGGGATTCTATGAATAGGGGTAGCTCAATATTTCCCAAAAAATTCTTATTCTTCCCTCACTTCCCTCAGCTCTCCCTCCTTTCCACTGGGTCCCTTCAGGCACCTCAGAACAGAAGCACTGGGAGCTTTCCCAGTTGGGTTGAGCAGCTCCAGCTCCCTTCCCTCGGTGCCATCCTGCGAGGATTTATTGGTGTTCCACTGCTCCTGGCATGTGGTGTGCAGATGTCTCCAGGCTGGCTCAGCTTTGAACTTGCTCGAACAATTTGATTTTTTCAGTGGTGCATCATCGCTAATTTCCTCCGACTCATCCTCCGAGGGTGGGAGTCTGGAAAACAGCTTCTTTTTCCCAGCTCAGAGTAAAAAACCCTCCTGGGATTTTGAAAAAGCAGGGTGGTGGCTGTACTGACCACCTCGAAAAAGACCTAAAATTTGTTGGCCTGTGCAGATTGGCAGAAGCAAGGCTGGAGATTCATCATTCTTGAGGGAACAGCGAGTCCAGCTGGGAGGAAAGACTTTTATTCCTACTGGGATGGGTAATAAAGAAGGTGGATGTGCTGAGCAGGGCAGCTGGGACTGTCCCCTTCCAGTGTGGCATCTGCTGGGTGCCAGCATCATACTTTCCCCACGAGTGTGTGGCATGAGTCATGCTGAAAGACAGGGTAAACTCTCTTTCAGCACATGCTGCACCAGGTATTCCACAGACCTCAAAACCATCTCACTCCTGACTGGCAGAGTGGGATTTACAAGCAGGAGCCACGGCCAGAGCTTTTTAACACGGGATTTTTAAACTCCTGCACCCTGAGGGTGTTAATCCTCCTGGAGATGGAACCTCCTGAGATCGAGGATGCAGAGCAGGAAGCAACAACCTCAGGTTTCAGAGAGGAAGTGGTTGGTGATTTATTTTTTTCACAGATCTGGGTCTTCTTCCTGGCTGCTGTGCCCTGCTGTCCCCAAAGCCAACAGGGAGGGAGAAGCAGGGAACAAGACGTGGGGACGGACAGAAACAAGGGGAAAATGAAATAACACAGGGATTGATCCGTGCAAAGGTTAAGAAGCTGAACTTATTTAACTCCTGTTAGTTTATTTATTGTCCCCGAGTTATATTTGGGACTGTGGCTGAGCAGATTAGCGCGGGATTGCTGGGTAGATTTAGAGAGTGGCAGCGTTTTTCTGGCTGAGTGTGCACAGGGCCATGTGTCCCTGTGTGTGCACATGTGTGCCTTGCTGCCACTTCTCACCCAGCCAGCCCTTCCCACTCCTGTGCTGGGTAAATGTGAGCACTCATCTGCACAGTCCAGGGCAGAGAAGGGGAAAAATCTCCTCGCTCATTAGCTCAGGACCTAAATTTATGCAGGGTACAACACATGCTCTTTATTGCACCGTGAAAGCAGTGGGTTATAATTCCTCTGTCCTCAGGAACAGGGCCACCAGCTGCAGTAAAAATACATATACATATATATATATATAAAATGTCCCCTCCCACATGTGCGTCATGGGGATGGATGGGAGCTGGAGCTGGGGAGGGCTGGATGGGGATGACTCAGGAGCTGTGGCCTCGCTGGCCCCGGCACTCTCAGTAGCACAGGGAAGGACAGGCTGGTGGCAAAGGGCCCAGCACAGAGCCAAGGTCCCTTCCCAGCCTGGCTGCAGGCTGGTGGTGCTCCCCATCTTCCCCTGCTCCCCCTGTGGGGTGGGTTCAGGGGCTGATTTTGGGGTGGTTCTTGCAGACCCACCCAAAGATGGGGGTCCAGCCCTGTGTGTGCCCCATCAGGCAGCAGGAGCAGAGCCCAGGCTGGGGCTGGCAGCAGCAGTTCCAAGTGGGCTGGATGTGGTGGATGAGGAGTGAGGTGCCTTAGTCAGATGTCTTGGCTAATATCTCCTATTACATCAGTTTCTTTTCTTTCTCTGTCTCTGTAAAAGAGCCACAAAAAACAATGAGTAATTTTTCTGCGGAATTTTCATCTTTAAAAAGCCAGGCCCAGGGCTCCAGCGCTTCCAGCGTGTTGTTTTTCTCCTCTTGACTTTTGAGAGTGTGTCTGGCCTGCAAACCCAGCTGGGAAAAGCTCTAACCTGGGAAGAGAAGAGTGCAGAAGTGGGATGAGAGATTTCCCTGAGGATGCCAAGTTCTGGAGCAGGTGGAAGGAGAAGAGAATTTTAAAAAGGCCACACTGAGGAGAGCACTTGTCTTGCTCATCTGACAACCACAACGGGGTCTCACCATTGTCCATGGCAGCAGACATAAAATCCCAGAATGGTTTGGGCTGGAAAAGACCTCAAAGCTGATCCCATTCCATCCCCTGCCATGGCCAGGGACACCTCCCACTGTCCCAGGTTGCTCCAAGCCCTGTCCAAGCTGGCCTGGGACATTCCCAGGGACAATAACCTGCCCAAGAGCAGCACCAAAACTGTGAGTGTTTACAAGAATGGAAACACACCTCAGAGCAGCATAAAGGCAGCAGTGTGAAGTGCTGTGGTTGAATTTCAGCTTGAAAGAAAGTCCAAACCACAGTGCTGCAGCCAGGTATTAAACTCCTTGGAAAAATCTGTTTGTCTTCTAGCGTGGTGCCACCAGCTTTACTGCAAACACAGAGGAAGAACGAGGTTTTATGGGTATAACAAAAGCCACCAGCCATTTATTTTATTTATGGAGGGGATGGATAATTGACAGGTGGCTGTCTGAAGGAGATGAAGCCCTCCAGCTAAACACTGAAGCTCCAGCAAGGCTGCAAACAGCAGAGAAATGGCTGCAGAGGTGACAGAATTGTTACTTTTAAGACTGCAAGATATATAAGATATATAAGAGAACACGGCTGATCTGCACTTCAGAACAATCTTACCTGAGCAGCGAGCTAATAAAAACTGGTGATTTCACACCCATGTCTACAGCACCTTCCACTGAGCTTAAATTAATGAGTGTTGGTGCCTCTTAAAGGGTCTTGCAAGCCCAGAGGATGCAGGTCCCCATTTTAGGGCTTGAAGTCACCCTGTGCTGGGACAGGAGGGGGAAGAGGGGCAGCATTGGGCTGTCCAGTGATTCTGACAGTGATCCTGTCAGTTTGTCCCTCAGCAAAGCAAACAAGGAGCATCAAAGTGCAGCTTTGTGGTTGCTGGGGAGGAAAGCAGAGGGGGAAATCTTTTCTGGGACCTGCGTGCTTCTCTCATGTCCCACAAGTTGCAGATACTGAGCTTTGTGCATTCTGGGTGGGTTTTTTCCTTCTATTTAATATTTTTCCTCCTTTGGAACCAGCCTGCCTAGGACTTGGAAGCCAACAAATCTGTTCCATGCCTGGCCCTCGTGCCCCTGGATGGATCTGTGCCCAAGATCTTCAGCACTATCTGCTCCTGACTTTTATAAACAAAAACAGAAGCTTAAACATTAACCCCTGCCCATGACACCACCACAACTGTTTGCTGCTCCGTTCTAACACCAGAGATTTCCTTGTGTTTCTTAATTTACCTCCAACTTTTTTTTCCCCCCTTATTTTACTTTTTCCTTTTTTTTTTTCCCCTGTTTCCTCGAGTTTCCCCCCCCCGCAGGGCAGGGGAACGTTTACGATGTAGAATTACCGAGGCTGTTCCCGCTCTGGTGATTCAGTGTCAGGCTGGGAGCGAGGGAACAGGAGCCTGTTACCCGGATCCCTCGGCTTTTCCCACCTCCACAGGGCTCTGCAGCAAATCAAAGTGCAACACAACAGCTTTGCATCATTTTCTTCGAGGAGTCCTGGGCCCTGCACGTTATCTCCAGGGCAGGGTATGTGCTCTAATAAAAGAGGGCTTTATTGCCAGCTGCAACAAAGCCAAGGATTCAGGCACATATTGCCTGGTGGGTTCATTGTAAACTCCTTTTTATGACCCTTCCAGTTTATTGCTAATAGAGATTTACAGTGGGAAGAAGGGGCCGTGTGCTGTAATTAATACTGTTATTAGCCTGGGTGGGTTCCGTGCAATGAGCGTTTGGTGTTTGCCCTTCGTCACCAGCCCTGCAAATGGCATGGGGACAGGCTGCAGGGCTGGTGGTACTGGGGGTACTGGTGGTACTGGGGGTACTGGTGGTACTGGTGGTACTGGGGGTACTGGTGCCTTGCTGGGAGGCAGCTGGACCAAAGTCCTCCTCCATTCAGAGGGAATGTCCACCTCACCCATCACGAGACACCACCTCAGCTTTCCTCACTGATGGAAAACCATTCCTGTTCCAGATGATTTTCCCTCCTCAACAAATAATTATTTTTTTAATGTGGAGGAAGAAGGGAAGGAGGTGGATTCTTTCCAATAGTTTCAGGTATTCCTGGACATGGGAATAATTTATAAGCTGCACACACAGAAGTCACCAACCCTCCCCTGGGTCCCTTTTTGATGGGGTTTCTTTTAATCACTCGAGGGACAGGAACATCAGACACCGTGGTGGGACTGTGCCAAAAATATCCCACACCTGCTTTGTGCTGGGCTGAGGCCATTCACTGAATTTTCTTTTTGCTTCCCTGCCCACCTCCAGCCTCTGGAAACCTTCTGAGCCAAACTCCAGTGCTGCCACCACTGGGGACACTGGAAGTGGCTCCATAAATATCAGCCTGGTTTTTATCACTCCCTGCTCTGCTGGAAGCAAACCTCAAACGAGGCGAATTTCACGTGCTTGCAGCTTTTTGCAGTGAATGTCTCATGTTGCCCTGCCTGGCAATTAAACAGCCAAGAGCCAGGGTGAGAAGAGTCCTGCTAATGATTTGCAGTCAGCTCCTTCCAGCCCCAGCTGCCTTTGCAAAGCCAAAATTGTATCAGTCTCCAGAAGCTACAGCAAAAGTTAAACATTAAGTGGTTGGAGGTGCTGGAAACTTCCCTGGTTTCTGACTGATCAGAGGTCAAGGATAAAGTCATTGAGAGCGTCCTTCATCTCAGGCAAGTGCCATGAACGTGGCCAAGCCCAGAGAGAGACCAGCACCGTGAACCCTGCCCCGTGTGAGTGCTCTGCTGGGCAGGCCCCTCTCATCCTCACAGAAACAGGGAAAACGCTGTCAGCGATGTTCACAAACACAGCAGGGATTTAGGGGATTGACTGCCAGGCCAGGTGGGAGGGAACATCCAGCTCATGATGCTGAGGAGCCACGCTTGGCTTTAAAAACCTCCTCCAGGCACTCAGGCAGCGCCAGCCATTTCAATCCTGAGCACTGGTCCAGTATTTTGGGATTATTTGCCCAAATTTCCACCCCAGGATTTTCCTGCAAAAGGATAAGAAAGACAAACCTTCAGGGATGAAAAAATCTGGGGGGAATTCATTGGGAATTGGGTGCCAAGCTGCCTTTGGGGGTCTGAGCAAGGACAGGGAGGTTTGTGGTGGAGCTCACTGCGTTTTTAGAGAAGGAGCTAAAAGATACCAGGCTCCTTCTCACCACCTCTATTAATATTCAAGCTAATTAACTTCACTGGGTGCTGGAGGAAATTGAATCTCGAGAAGAACCTAAGCTCTGCTTTAGATTTTAAGCCATTTGGATCCTTTGATTTGAAGCTTGTGCTTTTATTATTATTGTTTTTAAATCTCCTTTTATTTTATTATTTTTTCCCTGCGAACACCTGGCTCATTTTAGGGGTGATAGAACAGTAATAAATGGTTCTTATTAATTGGCCATCAGCAGCCAGAGAGCAGCAGGCTCTCAGCTGAACAGAGCACATTTATGGGGGAATTTGAGACAGGTTTGGGGGTCCCAGCGATGTGGGGGGCTCTTGGCTGGGCACTGAGAATGGGGTCAGCCCAAATGGCTGAGGTAAGGGAGATTTTGGGAGGTTAAATTTTAAAAAAAGCTGAAAAAAGAGGAAGCTTTTACAAGCCAGAGCTTAAAGACGTGCCCTCCCTCTCTGCCCGTTTATTAAGTAATAATGAAACACTTTTGTCAAAGCTTAGGCACCAAATTTCTGACACCAGATGAGCTCTAAAGCTAATCAGGGGCTGGAAAAATGGGAATATAATTAAGGCTGCTGACAGCCCTGTGTCATTAACCTCCCAGCTCTCAGGTGCCACACTGAACCACAGCTGCAGCAGATTCTGTATTACAGGCAGTCGGTTCAAGCTGTGGAAATGAATTTGGATTTTAATGGCTCTGGGACGGCTCTGGGGTTGTGGCAGAGGGGAGGGGGAGATGGTCTGTGCTGGGTCCAGCTCGGCTCTCCCCCCTGTTCCTCAGTGGTAAACACCCGAGGCTCTTCTCATCCAGAGAAAATGAGGTTTTTCTGGGTAAAGGTTCAGGCTGGGGCAGTTCTGCTCTGTCCTTGTAATTAATTATTATCATTATTAGCAGCGTGGGTGTCTGCTTTGCCCTATGGAAGGGATTCCTGCCCGAGTCCTGCTGTGGATCTGATCCTCTGCAGGAACCCTGCAGGGCTGATACCCAAACCTCCTCCCTGCCCTGTGACTCAGGTCCCCACCGCACCGAGGAGCTGATGATAATCTTGGGATCTTTGGGAGCAGGGTTGCACTTTGCAACCATGTCCATTCCTCTTACAATTCCTAATTATGTCACTGAAGGAGGCTGTGACAGGGTCTTGGATCCATTTAGAGCACAGCTCTGCCATGGGCAGCACTGGTGGCGGAGCAAAGCTTTGCTTAGGTTGTTTTTTTTTTTAGAGTTATGTAACTTTCCCTTTTTTATTTTTTTTTCCCCAGGATTTCACCGCTCTGAAGGTTAAAAAGAGGGAAGCAGCTGTTCCCACGCCTCAGCAGCACAAACACCTCGAGCCTTCAAACGCTCCTGAGAGGAATCAGTGGGACAGCAGCGAGGGAGCGCTTGGGCTGCTGCCAAAATTCCTCCAGCAGCCAGCCTCGAACGGAGCCGCTTATCTGGGGAATCTCGGAGCCGTTTCGCAAGGCATGTGTCACAGACAGGTACCCTGGGACACGGAAAGGGAAAAAGCATTTGCCTGGGCAGGAAGGCGGCTGCGTCACCGCCAGGAATAGCACCCCGGCATCCCGTGACCCGCTCCAGAACGGGATAAAGCTTCCAGCGCCAGCCTGGGGACAGCGCGACAGCAGCGCAGCGACCCTGCCAGCGCTGCCCGTGCGGTGAGCAAAGGCTCCCCGCTCTCCCTCGATGTGAAAAACACCTCTGGGAGGTGATGGACGGAATAATCCCCGCGCTGATGGAGCTCGGGTGTGATTTGCCGCTCGCTCGCTCGTCCCCCGCTGTCCCCGTGGTGGCATCTGCCGCCCCGGAGTCTCTAAGTGCGTCTCACACTTTCCCCGCAGCGTTCTCGGGTTCTGGGGTGTAAGACTTCGAGCCTCGGACAACAGCAAAACCAGTCAATTATGTCTTCACCCTGTCTGCCTCCAAAGCCCCGGAGTGTGCCTGGCGCGGCCACAGCCAGGGGAACGCAGCAGCTCCCGATAAATTCCAAACAAAAGCACCATTATCCATATGGGACCTCGTGAGTGCTTCACATACTCCAGCAATTCCAAGCACTCCGTGTATGGTTCTTACCCGGTTTTAACTCGATTTCTCTGAGATGCAAATCAGAGGGATTATATTCAGAGGCTGCATCAGAAAGTCTTTAATCCAAATGGGCTATAAGATTTATTTAGAAGAGCCAAATGTCTTGTCTGGGACAGAAGCAACTGAGCTGAACTGAAACAGATGGACATAAAGGAAATTAAGCAACTCTAATGGTCTTATCCAGAGTTTCAAAGTATTTGGTCTTCCTAAAGCTCGAGCTCCTGGAAGCACGTGATGGGATGGGAAGCTCAGGTTTCACTTAAAAACAGGCTTTGCAGTTCACTGAGAAAAACAATAACCATGTTTTTATTCCTCCCGTGGACAGAACGAGGGCTGCCTTCCAAATCCTGACTCCTTGGGTTTGTGTCGTCACAGGAAATATATTGAATGGGAGTTTTGGAGTCCTCATTTTTACACCAATGTTGGCATTTCAGCAGCCTGGATTCGGGATTTTGGGAAACCTGATGCTGGCAATAGGGATCCCAAGTAGTTACAGAACCACTACACTAATTTCCTTCTTCCTAGTTTTAATATTTTATGTTTGCACATACGTAGTGGATGCATATGTGATAGGCAATAATTTACTGTATTACAGTGCTGTGGTTGAAAAACCCCTCAAGTTTATACAGGTAGATAAGTGACAAACAGAAACATTAAGGATTATTGAAATGGTTTGAAGTCAGAAAATGTCAGAATTACTGAGTGTCATTTCAATATTTTAACTATATAATCTTTCCTATATGTGAGAACTTCTCTATTCCCCTTTTCTGGAAATCCTCTACTAGCACACTAAAAAGATGTCACTCTTCATGACACCAAAAGGAGTAACAGTTTACAAAAATAGGGAAAACCCATCCCTTGAGTCTGCTGAGGGTTTGTCCCTTGAAATGTTCTGCTGTTTCTGGTGGTGATTTTTAGGGCTCACCTAAGGCTGGGGGTTAAGCAGGACGCCAGCACTGCCAAGGTCACCTCTAGCAAACGCAGAGTGCACATCTTGGATGCTGATAAACCACCGGGCTGGAAACGTGGACAGCTCAGGCTGTCCCCCAGGATCCCGCGTGCCTCCTCCTCTGCTGAGCTCAGGAGATTTTCAGCTGGCAGAAAAGCCTTCCCTGGAATGTTTGGATGTGTTTGGCCCTGGGTAGTCTGCACAGACAGCAGCACAGATATGAGGACACACTCCCTGCCCTCCCGTCAGGGCATTTCTGGTGCTAAAGATGGTTTCACTTGGGGAGAAAAGGTGAGGTTTGAGTCGGTTCTACCACCTGCAGCTCTTAGGTGCTAAATAATGACAAGGCTGAATTCTTTATGCTTCCTGAGGCTCTTGACCACTGCCCAGTGGTCAAGGAGATCCCACAGGCAGCCTCAACCAGGGAAATGCTTTTGCAGCTGAAACTCCTGACCAAAACAGGGAGAAGTTTTTCTACTCTCAGCCCAAAGCCATCCCCTGGGAAGCATCCAAAGCAGGGGCGTTTCGTGTGTTTGTGCATTTGGTGTCCTTCACCCCACTGCATTTGCAAGTGGATTAAACAAAAGGTGAGAGAATTGGGGACAAGGGGAAGGAGGGAGAGTGAGAAGGAGCTCATCCATTACCATGCCGTGCACAATGCAGGAGGTCTTGGCCTCCTGGTTTGAGTGCTTATTCCCCATAAAATACATCTGAGAGAAATCAATACAAGAAGCGTGCCAGAACTTAAATCAAAGCACAAGGAAGCAGCGCTTGGCAGATGGAATGACCTTGCAGAGAGCTGTCAAAACCGAGGCCCCAGCCCTGTTGAGCACAGAACCTGCCAGGAAAAAACCCTGGAGTGAGGACTTGAGGCTGGCATGTGCTGCCTTGGCATGGCTCTCACTCTGATCTCAGCAGTGGAAAGCACACGAGTGAGAGAGGCTGGTTGTGAGCTGGATAAACGGCACAAGGGCAGCGTGCCAGCAGGCTGCTGGGGCAGCCAGGAGAGCTGATGTGCTCTGTGCTGCCCCTCTGGGCTCCTTGAGTACCTCAGAGATAATGAGGCAGGGGTGGGAGCCAGCTTGGAGATACAGAAAATGCTCCCCACAACCTTGGCCGTGCGTGACCTTGGTCCCTGGGGTCCCAGAGCAGTCCAGCTCCACCAGCTCCACGTCCTGCCGAGCTCAGCAGAGGGTGGAGGGCTGTGCCCAGCATCCAGGTCCCCTCCTGCCCCGTGGCTGCCTCCCGTTGGGATCAGCCACGTCCCCAGGCAGGTGCCTGACCTTGGTGGCAGGTCGCAGTGCCGTGCCACAGACATCATAAATCTGCCAAGGTTTGCTGCAGCCAGGCTCCACCTCTGCAGACCGCGGGGCACATGTTCCCATGCTGGGAAATCTGACCCCTCGGTAGCCTGAGAGACAGGAGAAGCCTGGCTTTGGTGTTTTGAATAAGTGGCTTTTTATCTGAAATCCCTTTGGGAGCATGAGCTCAGTAACCAATGAAATTATATCTGTTGTTTCAAGCAGTGAAGAAAACTTGGCTTGATGTTTATTGAGATTTATGGCTTCCCTTGAGCTTAATTGTCTTTGGGAGCCCTGGATCTTTTTAACGGTTCAGCTAAGTGGTACTAAGAAGGATGGTAATGGTTTGAGCAGTCTGCCCCCTTAGCATATCTCTTTCTCTCACACAATTTGCTGATATTTGGGAAATACAGCTGATACCCTTCCCTCCTGAGGTCACAGCTCTTCACTGGTGTGAAACTTCAAGAGGCTGAACCAGGTGTGAAAAGCTCCCAGTGAATGTTTGCTCTGCGAGGTGCTGACTTCCATCAGCAGGGCTGTGCTTTGGGGAACAGGGGAGGGGGACAGGTCTGTGCCCCCACTGGGGAGGGTCACCTGGGCCCCCTGCTTTGTCACCCCCTCCTGGATGCTGGGATTTGTCTTCCTTGATCTTCCTGGTCTCCATCAACCTGGTGGTTTGGTGTAGATGCTTCTGTGGTCCTCAGCCATGGTGGTTTTTGCATTCCCTCTGCTGGGGGCTCTGGGCTGAGTCCAATTGAAGCTGCTCCTACCTAAACACAGCCCAGCGTCATTTCCTGAGCATCCAAGAGCTCATCCAGATGTGACCACTGGAGTTGGGTGTTGGGATCAACTAATGGAATTGCCGTAAGGAGAACGCCCCTCCTTTCTGCTCCTTGCACTGGTTTAACTGGGAAGGGACCATTTGGGATGCAGGGAAGGATTCTCCTGCCCAGTATCAGACACACCTCCGTGCTGCCCAGCTGGGCTTGGTCCCTCAGCAGGGCACCCTCAGCTCTGGAGGGCTCTGATGAGGAGCTTGTCATCGGGAGGGAAACATTGCCCTTCACACATCATTATTCCTCATCTCTGGAGCTTTTTCATCCCTTATCGGGGTGACCCTGATGGTTTGTTATCTCTCCCCAGCCATCCACCAGAGCCTGTCAGCGTGGGGAGTGACCTTCACCTATTTCCTCACCTCCCCAAGATGCTGTGGTCACTCGGCCGGGCGCTCGTGGCGGTGCTGTCCGGCCGCGGGGATGCTGTGGCCGAGGTAATTACAACAGCTCGTTATGGTTCAGCAGGCACCTTCATTAATAAACCTCAGGTTTCAGAGGTGCCTAACTCGGCCATTGGAAACCACATCTGGCTGGAGCTCTGCAGCGTGTCTAAGCTTTCAGCTCATCTCCCCTGCCTAAGCGGTTTAGGACGGGCAGTAAACAAAGTCTGTTTTGTTGGGGTTTGCGTGCTTTAAGGCAAAGAAAGCAAACAGGCTTGCTGGGCTAATCTCCTCTGCGCAGGGCTGGGGGCTGACAGCTCCTTCCTGGCTCATGCCAGAGGGATTTTTATCTGCTGTGGCTCGGACAAGGAGTGTGGGGATGTTCTGCCTCCCCTGCGTGTGTGGTGCTGGCTCGTGGCACTCCTCAGGGTGCTGTTACCCTCTAAATTAAATGGAATTTAGATGATTATGCTGGATGTGGAGGTATCTTGGACTGTGTTCTCTCTCCTAGTAACTTTTGGAGCCATGAGCTTCCTGTCTTTTTGGGGCAAAGCCCCTAAGGAAGTTCCACTCTGAGGGAGCAGAGGAGCCGTGGGTGAGTCTCACCCTGGTGACATTAACACGTGTCCCTCGCAGAGATGCAGGATTTAAGCCATGTACTGCTCTGCCCACACATCTTTAAAGCTTGGCTCAGCAATTGGGATGGGCTCTCCTTCGTGGCTGTGGGGTTGGAGCTCCTTCCACACACCTGGGTGACCAAACCAGCCCGCAGCCCACGACACCTCTGAGGGTTTGATCATTTCTCCAGAGCCCAGCCTGCTGTGTGGGAGGATGAAGTGCCACAGTGAGGGGAAGGATGGGGCTGAACTCCACGGGGGTGTGAGGAGAGGAGATGGGGTGAGGAGATGAGTTGGGGGATCAAAGGGTGTGGGGAGACAAATCTCCAACCAGCCGCACCCATCTATAAAACATCCCCTCGAACAACCCACGTCCTGCCAGAGCTGGAGACAAGTGAACAGGGCATGGAGTGAGCAGGGACCACCTGTGCATTTCCCAGGTGCTGAGGCTGCTTTCCCACCTTGAGGATTTGAGGAGGAGGTGGCAGTTCTGGCTGGGGTTTGCTGGTGGATTGGCCATGAAGTTTGTGAAAGCCCTGAACAAAGACCACACACGGGAGGCTCGGGAGAGCAATGTCTGAGACCTTGAGGGTACGAGGCAAAAATGCCTCTGTGCCTGACTCACCTGCTGTGTGCTAACACTGACTCATAATTACTGATTTCGATTCAGACAAAAGATTTATCTGCACTGAAACATATGGAAAATGCTAATGTAACCTGGTAGTGGAAAGAGGAGGCTGGGTTGCTGCCTGGCCCCTGTGTAAGGCTTGGGGAGTGCCTGATGGACTGGGACCAGCTCCCCCACCCCAATTTATGTGGGGCTGGGATGAGTCCCCAAAGCTGGAGAGAGTCTGATCACTCTCATCCCTCCCCACTCAGGAGGGATTTGTGCTTGCAAAAGGTGAGTTTTGCAACGAGGACCATTTTTCTGCAGCCTGGGTGGATCCCAGCTCATTTTCCCTCAGCTCTGGGGACATCTTGCTGTCCCAGGAGCTGTCTGACCCTTTTTCCTGCAGCCCCCCTGCAGGAAGGCAGCTGTGGGGATGAAGATGTCAGGCAGGCAGCAGCACATTGCCCTGGCAGTGTGTTTGCACGGTACCTGCACCCCGGCACAATGCGCGCGGCGCAGCGCGCCCGTCACGGCCAGCACGCTCCAAAAGCCTCTCAAAGAAAGGCACGAGCAGCCACAACCCCCAGGAGAGGGGTGGATTAAACCCAGGGCTTTATCCCAGGGCTGCAAGCTCCCAGTGTGATAGCAGAGCCCACAAACCCCTCAGCTCCTGCCTGGTGTTGTCCCAGCAGGGCAAAGTGGATTCTCCAGCGCTGTGCCACCTCCTGCCCTGCCTGTGCCACCTTTCCCTCCGTGCTGCTCAGCGCTGCTGGATGCTAAGTGGAAATTTCCCCCTGTGCCAAGTGTTAAATACTTATCAAGCTAATGCAGCGTCTTTGGAGGTGTGTACAAGAGACAACATGTTACCCTAATTAACGAGCAGCTGGGCTTGGCACCGTGCTCCAGTGCAGCTGCTCCCGGCGCCTTTCCCAGGCTCTGCCTCCTCCTCGCCATGGCAGGGACACAGCCTGGAGCAGGGTCGATGCCTCCCAGGGTCCTTTCTCACTTTAGAGAGCTGGGTTGGAGTTCCCAGCCCGAGGTCTGGAAGTCTGGGGGCTGCCTCTGGGCTGGATTGGGTGATTTGGGTCAGTGAGTCTGTTTGTAGCAGCTTAGACAGGGGGATGAGAAGTTTTGGGGTGCACTGTTCTGGAGAACTTTAGGGAAAGCAGCTGCTGGAGGAAGGTGAACCATCAGGAATCAATGGTTTGGATGCTGGTTTGGCCCTCCCTGTTGGTGTGGCAGCAGCAGCTCCCTGGGATGGCTTTGCTGTGGGAACTGTGCTTGGGCAGAGGTGGCCAAAGGTCACTGGGGTCAGTGTGACAGCTCCAGGGAATGGACACTGCTGGTGGTATCAGTTCTGGAAAGAGAGAGGGGCTGGGATGGGGACCAGGCTCCAGGGCAGGTGTTGGAGGTGGGAACCATTTGCAGAGTTTCTCATCTGGCTGACTGCACCTTCCCAGGGCCCAGCCCCTTTCATCCGGACCAGTGTGGATCAGTTCACTCCTCCATGTGCCCACTCAGCCCTGAGCTGAGCTGCTGCACAAACCCTCCCCATCCTTTTACATTGCCTTGAGCTCCCTAACTCTCCAACCCCAGAGAAGTCATCTCAGCAGTAGATGTTTGTATCATGACCTACATTGCTATTGGGTTTTAAATATAATTTTTTTCCCTGTGCCATATACCAGCTTCCCACATGCAAATTGCTCTGAGTGAACCATTTATCTAGAAAATAAAGGTTATGTTCTCAAAAAGCATTTAGTTCCTTTTCTGAATGATTGAGCGAGTTTTCCGCTGAGAAAACAAAGGTCTTTAGCACAGTCCAAGCCAATGACAGGGAAAAAGGTTCAGGTAAAACCCCTCCATTTATTTAACAGCTCCCCCTTCCTCATTCATATTTACAAGATAAAAGGGGTTCCATCAACCCATTAAAGTTAAAATATGTGTCCTGTCTTCAAGGAAAGCAAATCCCATCTGGCATCCCTGGAGGAATATAACCTTAACTTCAGCTTAATGCCACATTAGGGTATCTTACAGATTCTGCATGAGATTTACCTGCCTTAAAGGGAGATTTATTTCTGGAGCAAACAGGCTCCTGTGACAAATCTCTTTCCACGAGCAACTTTGCAAAGAAGGTGGATTTCTGCCTCACTGGTTCCCTGCTCTCTGCCCAGTGGTGAAGGGGTTGGTGACACCACGGGATCTCTGGTCCTTGTCAGGGGATCCATTTCAAGGCTCCATCCTCTGTCTTGGGAGCTGTGGGGTGCTCTAGGTGCTTGCACTTTCCTGGGAAATCAGAGAGATTTCTGCAGCCCCATGCCAGTGCTGAACCTCATGTTGGATGTAGCCAGGTGACTTCCTCACAGATATTAACCAAAAATGGCTTGGGACAGAAATCACAGCCTCCTCTGTGGGGTCATGGAGATCAGAGGGTTGTACTGCTTATCTGAAATTATTCACAGTTTCCTGGAGGCACCCTTCAGTAGACATCAGTTCATTATTACTGCTAGTTTTACTGATATTCTTAAAAATTATGAAGGCTTTTCTAAATGCCAAATGGATCAGAAATCCTTTTAAGTGTACAATATTCTTATTGAAAGTCATGGGTTGAAAATAAGAGGAGGCTGTGGGGTTTCCCCTTTATGCCTTGGGTTGCAGTTGTAACCCTTCCTCCAGACTTTGCTCCTCAACAAGCACAAAAATGTGATGGATACTCTGATAAAAGGGTGGATTTTGAATTGGTGCTGCTCCTGGGTGGGGTTTGGGGCCAGGGGATGTCCCTGTCACCAGCCTCAGATGCTCGGGTGTTGATGTGCACACTGCTCAGCCTGAGAACGTGAGGACAAGTCAGCTGCAGGTGGGTGAAACCTATCTCCTGTCTACTCAACTGGCCTGCCTGACTGGTTTTTTTATGATTATTTTTTATTCTGTCTCCAGTTAGGCAATACAGTTGCCTGTTAGAAATACTGCCCTGGGCTGCCAGCTCAGCCGAGGAGAGAAGGGGGGTGTGTGTTACTGAGGGAGGATGGGGATCAATCACCCCCTCACCCCTCCCTGGCGTGGGCACCTCTCCCCTCTCCCTCTGCCAACCCTTCCCTCCCTCTGCCATTCCACAGGAGCATCCTTTGGAGGGGATTTTCTTAAGGGTCCCTCCCAACCCCTTCCTTCCAGCTCTCCCACACCCTGAGGATCACTGGAAGTTGTTTGACCAGAGTGGGTGAATTAAACCCAGCCCGTAGTTTGGGATCATTAACCATCCAGGTGCCCCTGGGAAGAAGCAAAAAGTATTTGGGAAAATTTGCTAACAGACTCTAATGACTTAATAATCCCTGTTGGAGGGAGCCTGGCAGGTTATGTGAATGTCAAGTTTCCTTGCTCTGCCCAGAGCTGGCTCCTGGTTATGTAACGGGAGGGTGTGACCTCCAACAAGGGGGAAAAAGGGAAGAAAAAGGAAAGCACAGCCCCGCTTCCATGCTGGGATGAAGAGGGAGCACAGGGATGGGTGTTAGCCAGGAGCCTCATCAGCCTGGGCTTGGAGAGGCCAGAGCAGCTCCCACACTCAGCTCCTGGGATGGTCAAGGGTGGATCAGGGCCCACCAGCATTCCTGGATGTGCCACTTCCAGCAAAAGCATCTGAGACCCCAAGTGACACGAGGGGGTGATGCTGGTGCATCCCTGCCGTGCCGTGCTGCAGAGGAAGGGGGGACACAGGGCAGACACATCCCTGAGCGGGCTCTGACACAGCACCAGCCCTCATCCCCCTGCCAGGGGAGGTCTCTGGCTGCTGCCCCAGCTCGCCAGGTTGTCATTCCTGATGTAGTTCCTGATTTGGGGACACAGGACAACACGCAGCTGCTCAGGGGTCTGCTCGGTGTTCCTCAGAGGTGGTGACTTGAGGTAGCTCTGAGCATCCATCTCAGCTCACAGCAAGAATTGGACAGCAGATGTGATTCCTACAAGGAGCTTTTTGACTCCTCTCAGCCAAGGCTGGCTGGAGCAGGAATGCTGTCCCATTTTGGGGAGGCTGTCGGGAATGTCTCCGTTTGCCTGGCTAAACTCTGAGCGAGGCTCACGGTTTGCTGAGCACTGCGGGGTCTTCCCTTGAAGAAGAAGGAAACACAGAGCTGTGCCATGGTCTAAAACGTGCCTTGCACTACCTGGCACACCCCTGGCACCGGGATGGCCGGTCCTGGAGGGCAGGAAGCTCCAACAAAGCAGGGGCTGCTGCACTCTGCATCCCGCAGGGGCATCACCGCCTCCTTCCCAAAGGCAGCAAACCCTCCCGGGGCTCAAGCCCCGGCTTGCCTGCCATCAATACTGTTCCAACAAGCCCAGTCGCAGACGTAGCTCGGGGCCAAGTCGTGGGGCAGGCGGGAGGAGCGGCCCGGCTCCAGCGGGGCTGCGGGAGGTCCGGGCGGGTGCCGGGCTCTGCCAGCCGGGCTCTGCCAGCCCGGGGCTTTTCCTCCGCACCTGCGGACACTTTGAACCCCGGCCTCGGCCCGGAGATGCTGGAGATGCGGGAGAAAACGTGGGAGAGCCGTGCAGCCGCTCCCCAGCCCGTGTTGGAGTTTTTTTTGGGCACCTCCTCGCCATAGAGGCATCCCGGGATCTTAACGCATCCGCAATTCCAGGCTGGAGGTTCTGCTCTCTTCTTCCCTCCTGCTTTTTTGGTGAATTCCCCACAAGAAATGTGGGGAGGATGCAGAGAGGGGTGGCCCTGGGTGCTGCCTGCACCCACTTTTCCTGCTGAGAAGTGACTGCAAGGGGGAGTGCAGGCAGCTCAGGGAGAGCATGAAACACGCTCCTCTGGGGAAAAAAAAAAGGCAGACAGAAAAAAAAAAAGAAAAAAGAAAAAGGCTTCTGAAGCTTAGAGCTGGATATTTATACACTTGACATAAAGGATATTTCTGCATTGAAGTAATAAGCGTGACTCAGTAAACCAATAGGGAAAGGGTGTTCCCTTTGCAGCAAAACCTCAAAAGATCAAAGAACTCCATGAACAGTTTAACATTTCGAATGTTAAAGGAATTGGGTTCCCCTCCCTCTCCCCTTCACCCCTCCTTCAAGTTTTGAAAAATAAATGGTTTGATCTTAGCTGGAAGGGAATGTTTCAGCAGCTCTGGGGATGTGTGGAGCTGGCTGGGCTGGAGCACCAAGGTCATGGCATGTGTGTCCAGGACCTGGCTCCCTGCTTGGGACAGGGACAGCCCTTGGGCCTTCCCACTCCACAGCTGAGCTCATGCTGGTTTATGGAAACTGCCTTTTCCCAGATTTCACTGTGCTCTTCCCTCAGGCAAAGCAAATGCTGATATCTTTGTGGGTATGTCCAGCAGTGGGGAGACCTTACAGGCTGGATCCTGGCCTCTGCCAGCAGCCAGCAGCAGGAACTGGTGCTCCAGCAGGAATTCCAGGGTGGATATTCACCAAGGAGGGATCCAGCCTGGTCGGTGGCTCTCAGACCCGTGTGCTTCCCTGGGATCGATAGGCTGGAGTAATATATTGCGCCGAGATAACAAATCACTTAGCTTATTGGGTCTTAATTAAGCCTCTTTTATCTCTGTGACAGCCACACACCTGGGCTATGGCCCCGGCAATCCGTGGCCGTGGGGACGCCGTGCTGGAGCCGGGGGATTGATGAGGCTCTGCCGGGTGGAATTACCTCATTGTGTCCGTGGCACTCGGGGCCATCCATCTCCTCCTGCCTCCCCCTTTCCCCATCCCGCACCCGCAGCACCGGGCACTGCCCTCCTTCCCGGAGCCTCACGGGTGGGACAGGGCCAGGGGACAGCCCCAGAGGTGCAGGAGCAAGGGGAGCTGCCCTGTTTGGCCTCTTGGGTAATGGATACAGTTGTTGTAGCCCCTGACAGCGTGAAATGAAGACCTACATCACCATAATGTATGGCCGGGCCGCGAGCTCGGCGCGGCCGCCGAGATGAATGAACGCAATATCTCCGCGTGCGAGGGGGAAGGAAGGAGGAAGGGAAGGCAAGGGAGCTCTGTGCTGCCTCTGGGCTCCAGGCAGAGCCGCTGTGCTGTGAGGCTGGGGAAGAAAAGGCATTTTTTATTTGCTGAGGGTGTCTGGTCCCTGCAGAGCTGTGACAGACGTGCTTGCACTGAGTGAACGGCCGCAATGCTCCTGTGGTGGGTTCATCTGGCTCTGAAGCCACCTTGCCCCACGTTGCTGCCAGCTGGGACAATTTACTGCACTGGGGCCAGACAGATGAACCCCAATTTCAGCTCATGTCACCCAAGGATGGAGGGGAACCTCCCAGACCTGAGAGGCCCACGCCGCTGCAAGTGCGCGTTCGCAGCAGCGGGAATCAGAGGCACGGGCTGCATGCAGTCATTGGAAAGTAGGACAGTTTTTACTCTGAAGTCTGACTGCTGCTGCGCTGACTTGGAGTGAAATAATGAGGGCTGGGAGTTGCAGGAGACTCACAGCTGAGCAGCCAGGTCCTGCAGGACCCTCTCTTTCTGCAGCATCACCCTTAGGTGGATTCTTAAATCCTGCTCCACCTTGGACTTGTCCTTCCTGGCAGGCACAGCACAGCAGGAAGCATCTCTGCTTTGCACCCTGGCACTGGGGCAGCCTGGTAGAGGCATTTCCAACACCAAAACCAGTTGGAAATGACACAGATATTCCCAATATTCAGGTCACACTGTGGTCATGGGTTGATTTTGTGACCATGGGAAAAATTGCTTTGGATTTCTCCCTTTCCCAGCGTATGATGTGTCACTGGAACAGGGAAGTGGTCACAGCACAGTTCAGTGAGCATCCAGAGGATGCTCTTGGTCATATGGATCAGTCCTGGAGTTGGACTTGATGATCCTTATGGATCCTTTCCAACCTGGGATGCTCTGGGAAACAGCAGTGGCCAGATCCAGCCTCTCCTAATCATTTCTGACACTTCCAAGAGCAGTTGCAAGGTGCAGAGTGGGGACTGTGCTCTGACAGGGCACACATCACATGCTGGCAAATAAAACAACTTAAAGCAAGAAAAGGAGGTTCTGAGCTGAAGGACGAGGAGCCAATAATTCATCTGAGTGAAAAACAAAGTCCAAAGTGCTCACATTACACCAAATCCAACCAAAGGGCAACACCCTTCTCCTGTTCCTGAGTTTTCATGGCTATTTACAGGTTTTGGGATGAACATGAGCAAGTTGATATAGGAATGGCCAAATCCCATAAGCTGTGGGTGAAATCTCCCCTGCACACTGGTTCAGTGATGTTATTAAAGCCATTCACAATGGTAGAAGGTTGCTCCTGATCTCTGGCCTCAGGGAGGACAGAATTCCCCTCCATCCTGTGGGATGTTGCAGTCTGGGCTCTGCCCAGCTTTTGGTTTCCCCTTCCCCACAGCTTTTTCCAGATTGCTGCTCGAGGGGTGGTGGGGTGTGATGGGCAGGGCTCAGGAGGGGATCAGAGCAGCCCCACCAGCTCAAACAGCAGGATTAGACACTGATGCCCAAAGTGATGCCACTGAAAGCCCCTCAGAGCATGGCACAGGTATCTCTAATCTCTGCACTCATTTCCCAGCTTTGTATCATTAATAACTGAGCAACACCTTCAGCTGTCCCATCAGCCACGTGGCCACTGTGTCATTTTTGGCCTCTCCCTCTCCTTCCCACCAAACTCCCTGAGCACAGGATGCTGCTAGAGAGCCCCAGCTCTGCTTTTTCTCTTGGCTGGAGTGGTTGCTCCAAGTTTTTTCCCTGAAAGGTTAGACCAGCCTTGTTCAGAGCCCATCTCCATGGCTGATATACGATGCCCTTGTAATCTCCAGTGACATAAATTTCGCTCCTGTTTGTGTCCCCGTGTCACATCCTTCTTGTGCCGTGTCTGTTATTGTGTCAGGCCTTGCAGTGGTGTTTCAGCATTTTCCCTTGTTTGTCTTCTTCACCTGAGGAACTCCATTATGGGATGTAACAGCTTTAATAGCTTGTAAATGGGAGACTGGAGATTTTATGCTTCAGGGAGTACCAGTCATGGCAGCCGCTATTCAGGAATGGCCTTTGCCAGTACTTAGTACCTAAACTGGCATTTTCATCCAACTTTCTTTCAAAAAAAAAAGGGAAAAATAGCTTGTTTAAGGTTGTCAATCCTTACCAGAGGTCAGGTTTGTCCCTGCTGGGATTTGGAGATGGAAGCTGGGGCAGACTGGTGTGACTGGGAACAAACAGTGGCTGCTCTCCACATCCAGCACCAGCGCTGGATTTGTCCCTGTCACCTGCACTGATCAGCCTTGAACCAGAGCTTGAAATGTCCAGCTTTGCCACTGTCTTCCCAAAATCCTGCCCTGTGCCTGGTGGAGCTGCAGCCCAGGCTTGGGCTGTTTGACTTTCCCTCATCAGCACGGAGCAGCGTGCGCTGCAACCAGGATCTAATTAAGCTGGCTAATCTGAAGGAGGTACTACATCTCCATGGAAAACTGCTTCAGTTTGGCTTCTCTGAATAATAAACAAAGCACTTGGGCAGATGATAGGGTATTTAAGTGTTTACTCTTCAGAGCATTAAGTGCTAAATTTGTTTTTAGCTCCCCTATGAAAAGCCCTTGCGGAGTAAAAGCACACAAGGGTCTCAGTCATCCCTCGCAGTTTTCCTCCACTCCTGCTGTGTCCAGGGGAGAGCAGCCAGGAGCACCGACCTTTAGGATCACAGGGTGAATCTGCTGCCAAGGGGCAGGGATAACCCAGAGCCAGCCCCAGATCCACCCTTGGGGATGCTGTGTGCAGAGCTGGCCCAGGCAGGGGGGCTGTCTTCAGTTACTCCAAACTGCCACGGCCATCCTCTTCTTTTTTTAATCCATTCCATCCATCACTTAGTGTAATAAATTCCCTAAATGGAAAAGATAGAGACAAAAACCTCGGAGTGAGCCAGAGCACAGAGCTCATTTCTCCTGCTTCCTCCTCCTTACTGTGACAGGGCTCTTCTGGCAGCTGAGGCTTGGGATGAAGGACCTGGGCAGGATTCAGCCTGGAGAACGTGGAAAGGGGAGGAAAAAGGGTACTGGGATGGCTCTGTGCAACCTCAGGCGTGGAGAGGTTGTTCCAGCCCACGTGGGGCTGTGCTGGTCACATCTGGCCACTGCTGCCCAAAGACCACGGCAGGGAGGCCTTGGGGGCTGAACTCGCTATAGAAAGGGAGCACAAAACCAACAAAACAACTTTCCATTTCTAAAGCTTGAAGGGGTTTGCACCCTGCCATGCCGGGACAAAGGGAGAATTAGCAGCCAGCAAAGAGAAAAACAACACAAAGCCACATCACAGTGTCAAGAAGCCAAAAAGCCTTTTTCCTCCTTAACGCCCGGGTCCGGCTCTGGTTGCGGATGCGGAGCCGATGCGGTTCAGCTCTGCAGAGCTTTGCATTCATCTGCCTGTGCCTGGGCTCAGCTCTCCCCGCTGCTGCTTCAGCTGTGAATTTTTAAACCCATTTTGACACATCAAAACCGATGCAGGATGACTCAGAAGTTTTCAGACAGAACTTTCTCCTTGCAGCAGGGGAAGGAGGGGGCGCGTGCATATTTAGCAGCAGCCGCCTCCTCTAAATCGACCTTTTTTTCTTTTTTTTTTTTTTTTTTTCCTTTTTTTTTCCAGAAGAATATTATGGTTCAGGCAAATTTGGGATGTGTCTGAACATGCTTCCCGTCCACATCGCGGATTCAATTCCAACGCAACACTTTGCAGATTTCTGTTAAATTTTAACTCGTTTCACATGGGTTGGGTGAACTTTGCCTGACATTTGGAAGCAGGCAACTTGTGTCATCAGGTTACACTCACACTTATCTCTGCAAACATATCCTTGTACCCAGCCCAGCACCAGCACAGCCGTGGATGGCATTAATTGGACCTGAAATGTGCCTTTCCCGCGGCGTTTGGCTGCTGCCTGCTCAGGGAGGGAGGGAGGTGTCACCCTGAGCTGCTGACCGTGTGCTTGGGTGTGTGAGTGGGATGCAGTGACTGAGCACGGGCAGGAATTGTGGCACTGTGGTCTTCTGGGAGGTTCTGGTGAAGGACAGAGCTGGAGCTGTGAGAAGGGAAAGGTTTTGAGATGATCCTGCTCCCTGCCAGCCTCCAAACTGCAGGGATGCACCGGTGGCAAAGACAAGGGGGTGCAGCTGGTGGCCCCAAAAGCTGGGCAGTCCTACAGGTCCATGGCAAAGCAGTGGGGAAGGGCCTCTCTCCTGTCCCCAAAGCCAGGCAGGGCAGCGTGGCCGGGTCACTCTTGCAGGATCAGCCTGGCCATTCCCTGCTCTCCTCCATCGCACCGAGCCTTGGAAATCCAGTGCTGAACATCTCCTTTGAGCTGGAGGTCTTTGAGATGCCTGAAAACCCAGGTGTGATCAAAGCCTGGCTGCTCTCCTGCTGCCAGGCACCCACAGGGGGAAGAGGGAAATATTAAAACCCCAAGATCAGTGGCTGGTTCTGATTTCAGCTGCACCAAGTGACCGGCGCTGCTGATCAAAGGCCTCGCCACTGTTGTTTTAAAGGTGACATTAACATTTAAGGAGCTTTTGAAAGCCCTGGCTTGCAATAAAAGGCCAGACACTCAGTCACAGAGCAACTCAAACGCAAGTTTAATGATAATGAAACAGCCTTTTGTTCTTAAGCTCAAAGAAGAACCACAGACCTATTTATAGTGTTTATAATAAGGACTGTGAAGCCTTTTACGCACAATCCAGCAAACCCATACCTGCGAGTTACCCAAGGACCCAGAGAGATTTTGTGCTTCTCTTTGGCTTCCAGGCACAACTGCCAGGCTTCCTTCCAGGCAGTGATGCCAGGCTCTGGCCAGCACCAGCAGTGCTGTGAGGATGCCTCTGCCTGGCTGTGAGGCTCTGCCAAGCTGTGGTGCCAGCCTGGGATGCATGAGCGTGTCCCCAGCCTGGGTGGCATGGCCTGGCATGGTGCAGCTGGCACAGCGTGGCTTGGCAGGGCTCCTCATGGCATATTTTGGCACAGCCCTGCTGCTCATCCCATTCAGGACATGTTCCCACCTGGAGCCCCAGCCCTGCACAGCCGTATTTTGGTCCCCATTGGCACATCAGGCACCAAACCTCTGTTTTACACCAGCTGCAATCACCATCCTCCCCTCTCTGCAGCCCCCCAAACTCCCTGGGGGTGTTCCTGGTGCAGAGCAGACCCAGGTGCTGGGGCTGCTGCTCCCCTCTGCTCTTGGAGCCGGATCTCCAGAGATCCAGGCACATTTGGCAACGTGGTGCAGGCAGCCACGGGGTGCTGGGGGCTCCGTGCTCACAGCCTTCTGCCAGCACCTGGGTTATAAATAGCCTGGAAATGGGATCCGAGCAGATAGGAGCCATGGCTGGGTAAGAAAATCCTCCTCTCCCTGCACTGGTTCTGGCTGTTTTGTCTCTCACTGTGAAGCTCTTTGCTTTATGGCTCCCAGCCCTGTGCCAACTCCTGCTCTTCACCTGGGAGCTCCAGTATGGGCAGTGGCCAGTGCCTTCCTTGTTCAATGCCACTGGAAATCTCCAGCCAATTCCCTCACCCTGCAGAGTCCTGGAGAGCCTCTGCTCCACTGCACAGACATGTTTTTATGGCAGTGTGTTACATCAAAGATCTTTTTTTACGCCTCCTCACCCTCCTAGATGTGGTAAATAGCGCTGGGTCCCGATCACATGCATTCCCTGAGCAGGGAAAGAGCTGGAGAGCCAAGCAGGAGCAGGGAAGGGAGCTTTGCTCATCTGGTTCCTCAAGGGCTCAGGCCTGGCAGGTCAGAGGTTCCAGCAGAAGGAGGAGTGGAGGATCAATGTCCTGCCATGCTGCCCCAAACCCTCCCTGCCCACAGCATTATCCAAGGGGGAATTCCCTCCTCTGCCTCTTGCAGGATGACCTGGGATTATGATTTCTGTTTTCCAGAGGGATGAGGAGGCATTGCACCCCAAGACCTTGCTCTGTACTCTGACTCTGCACCTGGTTGGAGCTGGGATGCTCCCAGAGCCAGGATGCTCTCAGCTCTGGGACGCTCTCAGCTCTGGGATGCTCTCAGCTCTGGGATGCTCTCAGCTCTGGGATGCTCTCAGCATGGTAATCATTGTCTCAGAGCCCAAGCTGGGAGCCAGGATCTCCCCTTTGATTTCTGAGGGCACGGATAGCCAAATAAATTAGCAATGGGAATGTGAGGGGGTGGGGGAGGCAGGCAAGGGAGAGCTGGAGAGCTGGAAGTGACCCGGACCCGGGGAACAGATGCAACTCATAACGTTAAGGAGGGGTTTTCCCCTCCCCAAAGGCACTGCACTCTTGAGAACGGGGGGTTTTCTATCCCATGGCAACACCAAGCAGGGAAAAAATGGGCCTGGCTTTTATTTCATTTTTTTGTCCTTTACAGGAATCGCAGGCAAACAAAAGCCCTGAACAGATTTATCATTTTTCTTTCTCCCCCACCCCCTCCTTTTCTTTCCTTTTATATTTTTTTAAAATAGGGTTAGAACAAGATGGATGGTTCCCCAGGCCCAGGGAATGAGCAGATCGAGGCAATCCTGTCGTCTCTGGCATCCCATTAAGCCAAGCTCTGCGAGGAGGCCGCCGTAGGACTTATTAAATTTGCCCCAACCCAGACCCCAAACCCCATCCCCAGCATGAGGCTGCCCCAGCTCGGCCACCTGAGTCCCACCTCACCTCCCACCTCCAGCACCTCTCCTGCATCCCCCCAGAGCATCCCCAGCCCTGCTCTTGCCCTGCATCAGCCCGGGAACACAGCTCCATCCATTCTTGTCAGCCGAGGCTGATTTGTCACCGCCGGGGTGACAAGTGCTTGTATGGCTCTGTCAGCCCCTTGCAGCCCGGCCTGGGCCCCCTGCAGCAAAGCCAAGGGTCCCCCCGGGGAGGGGGCTGGGGGCAGTGGAGGGGGGCACGGCCAGCCCCGACCTACCCCTGACCCGGGGGCTGCTGTGGCTGGAGAAACACAGCGATGGAGGGGCAGCACAGAGGGGGAAAATGGGGGGGGAAAAGCAAAAATAAGAGGTAGAAATATAACCTGAGCCCTCCCAGGTCTGCATGGGACAGGCTGAGCTGGTGGGCAGGCAGAGACGATGCTCCTCATCCCCATCCCCATCCCCATCCCCATCCCCATCCCCATCCCCATCCCCATCCCCATCCCCATCCCCATCCCCATCCCCATCCCCATCCCCATCCCCATCCCCATCCGCATCCCCATCCCCACCAACACGGATATTTCCACTTTAATACTTAACAAGGCTTTAAAACCCTTCCGCAGCCGGAGTTTGTTCTCGGCGATAAATTTTGAATAGCTTATAAATTATGGACACCACCCGGTGTCTGTGTCTGGGAGCGAGGGCCGGCCCCAGATTGCTGCTGCGTGGTGTTAAAGCCGTGCTGGCATTCCTGGGAGCTGGATTTGGGATAGAACATTGCCGGGATCAGCTCACATCCCAAAGCTCGGTCACGTCTGCCTCACACCTCCCTGAAACCATCCCCCAGCAGGGAGGAATGGCAGGGCAGAGTCACAGGGGAGCAGAGCAGTGTCCAGCACCTCTGTCCCCATGGATAGGGGTATACATAGCCAGGGAAATGTGGATATATGGATATATATAGCCAGGGAAATATGGATATATGGATATATATAGCACAGGGTGGAGGGCTCAGGTTGCCCAGCTCCTGTTGGCAGCCGTCTCCCAAATGCCCCAGCTCCAAACCAAACATGGCCTTGCCACAGGACCCACAAACTCCAGCTAAAATCCCTGCAAACTAGATCCCACTGAAACCTCCTCAGCTCTGGGGCTGGAGGGGATCCACCCTGGACAGAAAATCCTGGCTGGGAGAGGTGATTTCATTCATAGCAGTCCTGAAAGCCAAAGGGGGATGTGCAGTGGGCCTTTCCCACTTTTTCCCTGGCACAGTAATTAGGTTCCAGCTGTATTCCCAAGCTCTGGTGTCCAATAAATGTGTACAATGTTCATATATGTGCCTGCAGTACATAAAGGCTGGAGGAAAAGGGCCAGTTTTCACTACATTAATTCATAAAGCAGGTCAGGCTGGTCTGGCCCTTTACCTCACTTGTTATTTCTATTTATTAGTAATATTGATGTTTCAACCAGGGAGCAGGACCCTATCGAGCCAGCTTTAATATCAGAAAAGATTTAGCAGGAGAGCACTCTGGAACCAAGCAACAACCCCAACACCGAGCTCCGGCATCATGCAGCTCACAAACGCTGTTATTATTATTTGTGATGATGTTTTAGTTTGCATTTTGCTTCCGTGGCAGACCCAGAATCTCTGATTACCCTGCCTTGGACACGTCAAAGCCCGGCTGCACCCTCATCAGGTTGTTAAAAACCCCTGTCAGGACTGAAAACTAAAGAGGTTTAAATGTTGTGGAGCCATGGTGATAACAGGGCAGGTACCCATGGGTGTACTGAGGTGATCTGAGCTCTGGTAATTGCCTGGGGAGGGTCTGGAAGGGCTGCTGGTGTGGGCAGGGACAGGGACAGGGACAGGGACAGGGACAGGGACAGGGACATCCCCTTGTCCACACAGGCCTGGACACCTTTCTCCCCATTTTTCTCCTCAGACTTTGATGGTTTCTGTCATGTCCCTGCTGATGCTGCAGCACCCTATAGAGAAACCTGGCCACCCACAAAATTCTGGATAAAACTGAGCTGTGGCTGCAGAACCAGGGATTGTTTGGGAGCAGCCTGGAGCAGCAGGACTGTGCTTGCCTGGCCCCAAAGGCAGCACATCTGGCAGGGCTGGGGATGGATCCCTGCCCGGAGCAGGGCACGCAGCGCTCTGGGGTGGCACCCGTGGCACTGGCACACTGCTGAGCCTTGCTTTCCACACAGGGAAGGTGTTCAGGCTGAATTAGGGGATGATCACACACTCAGAAAGCCAAAACGAAGTTGTTAAGGCCAGCCCACTCGAGAGGGATACAAAGGGCAGAACCACATCTAACCCAGCTTCAAACTCTGTGCCTGCTGAGATGCTGAGCAAGAGCCAGTCCTCAGCCCTGAGTGAGCCTTTCAAAGCCAAGATACACTCACTTAACCCGGGTTCATCTGGCAAAAAAACCTGGAATCACTGATCCCTGAGAAAAAACAGACATAGGAAATAAAACTGTCCTGGTCCTTGCCTTCCATGTTGCCCATCAATGCTGAAAACCTTCAGCAAGGACAGGCCAGTGGTTCCTGCCTCGAGCACATCTCCTGTGGCTGATGCTGAATTGGGGTCTGGAAGTGGAGGATTCCTGTTCTGCCAGGCAGCAGGATCCTATGTGCCCCTCTGGGATGGATTTTTGGAATTTCTTTAGGATGATAATGCTCCCTAGAGCATGGTAGACCAAACTGTGTTGCAGTGATGCACCCACCAGCAGGATTGAAAACTGCTTGGAGCTGCAGCAAACCCAAAGAGCCACAGGAATTGTTACCTGCCTTGCCCATCCATGGCCAGGGCATTTCATTGTCAGGCTGTGCCAAACTCTTTGAGGCTGAGCTGGGATTTATTGTGTCTGTGGAGCAGAGTTGTGCCAGGGGGCACAAACCCCTGGGAGCTGAGGTCAGTGCTGGGGGAGGAAACCAAGAGATTCAAGAAATTTCAGGAAAAGACTCTTGGAATTCCAACCTTGCTAACTAAGCAAGACCTCAGGGGTCAGACCCAGCTCTCAATCAAAATCCGAGTGAAACTGGGAGAATCAGCCAAGGTCACTGCAGGCTGGGAAGTGACGTCTGACTTCCCATGGTGTAAATGGCAGCAGAATCTGCCCCCCACAAGGCTGCTCTCCATCCCCCCTCCTACCATCTCTTTTGAAATATTTATGTTGGATTGTCCCACGATTTACACTGGAAATCCCTGAGCTGGGTCTCTCTCCCCGGAACGTGCGGCGTCAGCAGCTGGCAGCAGGATCCCGGGATGCATCCTGGAAATCACAGTGCTGGGAGAGGGAGGCACGAGAGGGGAATCATCCAGGCACTGCTTTTCCAAAGTGGTTCTGGCACTTTTGGAGGTGTTTACAGGATTTGGGCTGTCGGGGCAGGGATTGTGCCCCCAGATCCACTCACAGCATCCTGGGCAGCCACAGCGCCCCGGGACTGCCCCTCCTGGTGTGTGACACAGCCAAGAGGGAATTTTTCTGGTGGACTTTCAATTTCGCAGGGAAATTCCAAAGGGCTGAAATAACAGAGCAGAGAAACCCTCCTGGGCTCTGGAGGAGGAAGAAATGGGGGATTGTGCAGTGCAGAGGTCAGGGCTTGGGCTGGTGAGACAGAGCCAAGTTCAAGATCTGCTACCTTGGGGACCATCCCGGTTTGAGGGTGATTCTGGTGGGCAGGCAGAGAGGATGCTCCTCATACTTTTCATGTCAGATCCTGGGGTTCTTTACCAGCTGAGAACAGGAAAAAGCTCAGCATTTCCCCTGCAGTGACGTGAGGGGTGGCTGTGCTGCAGCGCTGTCCCTGAGCTCAGACGAGCAGGGCTCCTCACCCCCACAAGGGCTGCATTACTTACGCCTCGTGGCAGTGCCGGTGATTTTCCTGGGATAATTTTGCAGGGAATATTTCGCAGAGGCAGCTCCTTTTTCCTCCTTGTGGGAATACCCAAGGGCACCTTGACAGAGCCGAAGCAGGGATGGACCAGGACATCCCTCAGTGGAGCGAGTGCCACACCAGCATGTGGGACACGAGGAGCAGCCCTGGGGACACCCCTGGGGACATTCCCAGGTCTCTGTGCCCAGCCTGGCAGGAGCACAGAGCCCTTTTCCCCCGGCCCTGTGCTGTTTTCTGCTTGCTCTGCATCCTGGCCGCGGGGCACGGAGACCGCGAGGCCGTGCGAGAGCGTGGCGATGAACATCTCGCCTGACCTACTTACAGCCCGGGCCCTGGGACTTCCCGGGATTCATCCTCCCGGAAACACAACGTGTAATTTTAGGGCAGCAGAAATCCGTGCTGGGTGGGGATGGGGATGGGATGAGGATGGGGATGGGGATGCTGGCCCAGCCTCTGCCGTGTCCAGAATTGCCGTGGCTGCCTCAGAGCAGATATCAATGCACAGGCTCCATTAGCAGCTCTGATTGCCACTGATAGGCTTCTCATTAGATCTGGGGCCTCACACATCAGTATTTCATTTACAGGATGGTTTTTGTTTTGCCTTTCTCTTAATTCGTGTGTGTGTCCCCCTTCCCCGCCCCTCAAAAAATGAATCTCATTAAAACGTGGCAACTGAGAGCAAATTGTGCCTTAATCCAACCTGCCAGGGAAGCCAATCACCCTGGAAAAAAATCTCCTTGAAGTCTCCGTGCAGGGGCAGGCAGAGGGGGAGAATAATAAAAAGACATCGAATTAGGAGGTGCCGAGGCTTGTTTGAGCGGAGAGGAAGGGACTGTGGCTGCTGACAGGATAGTAATGCAAATCCCCTTTGGAGCACCCAGAGAATCAACCTAAATGGATTAATGTGAGGACAGAGAAGAAATTACTTTAGTTGTTTCCCCTAATTCGATTCAATTTATTTTTATACGGCATTTCCATAGCGAGCATCTCGCAGCTGCGTCACCCAGAAGAGGAATAATAGAGCAAGGCTCTTCTGGCAGAAGTGCTCACAGAGCAGCAGAGGAAGGGATATGAGTGCTGGCCTTGAGGATTTGATTTGCCAAATCATCAGGAAATCACATGCCTTTTTTTTTTTTTTCTTCTCTCTTTGTTTGTTCCCAATTTTGCTAATTTCCTCAGGCTTTCCTCAAACCATCTCCATAAATACCGAGGCTGATTCTAACCTCACACTGCTTTTATAGCACTGTAACTCTGAGCTCACACTGGTTTTACACTGGTGCAGCTCCACTTATTTCAGCTGAGTAAATACCTGATTTATGTTCGTGGCAATGACAGCAGAAGCAGGCCCATGGTTTTCCCTGGAGCAGTGCCTGGCTCACACCAGGGTGGGGAAGAGGAAGATCAGGTCCCTTGCAATGCAAATGATGGGGAAAACTGACATTAAATTACACCTGGAATCTTACTTTCAAACAGACTTTCGCTTTCTTTTATAAAATGTTCTGTATTGTCAGAGTTAAGAAGGCATGGGAAGAGATCATAGGAAAGGGAGGGCTGGACAGGTGGTTGATGGAGGGTGGGTTGTTCCCCTCTATTTTTGGGGTAAAATCATCCCCCCTTCCTTGCCCCAGTTTCATCCTTTTGTGCACAAACCCTTCCCTGCTCCCAGCTCTGTCCACTGGGAGCCTGGTGCTTTGGATTAAATTAAAATGTGTGCATCCTGTTAGCTTTAAAACATTTAAATGTAATCCTGAGGAATGAAATCCCTTCGGGGAGGGGTGGGAGAGGTCAGCCTGCAGCCCTGCACCCCTCGTTAGTGCCGAGCACACGCGGGGCCCTCCGCACAGCCCCCTTAACACAACTCTAATTAATTTATTTTTTAAGGCTGCACACGAGGGAGCTGATCAATGCTTCGCCCTGAGGTCTGCTGTGTTTGGAGCACATATCACTGCCTTGATTTATTCCCTGTGGTGTGGAAGGATGGAGCCAGCATCCCAATACCTGCTCCTGCCCCTTGACAGGTGCAGCACCCTGAGTTAACTCCTCTGAGCAATGCCTGATCCCTGGTAGAGGCTCCCTTTAAAAGCAGGTCCCTAGATGGACACCAGACATCATTTCTGGGTGTGATCTGGGCCTCTGAATCCCCCCCAAACCCTGCTGGGTGAGACCAGGCTGTGGCATCCAAGGGACCTGAGCTGGGCTGCCCACCCTGACAAGTCTCACCCTCCCTTGGTTCTGCTCATGGAGAAAATCCAGGGGCTGGTGTGATTTATGGCTGTGGCAGCCAGTGGTTTACCATGGATTTTAGGAGGTTTTCCCTCTATTTTTGCTCTAGGGACAGAGATGGGGAGATCAAGGCAGGCTGGGAGCTGGTTCGAGGTGCCTTTATCCACCCTCCTGCTGCTGTTCCAGTGCTCCAGCAGACCCCTGGCTGGGCAGACCTTGGGTGTGGAGGGCCAGGAAGGGAAAGGAGGAGGATCCAGATGCCCCACTCCTGTTTCTGAGTGCCAGAACCCCCTTTGGGGAAGCCCAGTGAGCATAAATCAGTGTGGCTGCATCTTTTTTTGCAGGGCTGTGCTGATTTATTCTGGCTGAGAATTTTGAAATTTTGAAATTTTTGGAATTCTGACCTTTGCCACGGTTCCAACTTCACACCCAGAGTGGCACCACAACCCTGAGCCCCTCTCTTGCTGCTTTTTGCCTTCCTCCTGCTCTGTGGAAGAACCAACACCACCCTCCCAGCACACACAGCCTCGACAACAGCCCAGGGCTCTGCAGGGACCCTTTGCCCTCCCCAGATAGCCCCAGGGGGATGAGATGCCACAGCCTGACATCAGCAGAGTAAAATATGGCCCTGGCAGTAATCTGAGAGAATGTGATGGTAATTTGGGGTGGGGGGAGGAGAGGAGGAGGCATTGAAAAAAGGAGGCATTGAAAGTACACTTCCTTTCAGTGCATTGCTGGGAAGACCATTAGGAAAACCACTAGATTATTTTTCACATTCTTCAGTGCAAAACTACTGCATTTTATGACCACTATCAATAACAGCTATCATATTACTAATGCTACAGTTGCCACATATATAATATTTAAATCACATTTGTGGCTGACAGAGACCTATGGATATTCTCGATCCCAACAGGCTATTACAGTTCATATCATGTCTGTCATATAAATATTATGAATCATTTCCCACTATCTTTATGGGGGCTACATTGACATCATCAAAAAGGCTCTGGGTACTGCCGGATACTGCATATTTATACACACCTTATGTATATGTATGTGAATGGAGGGAGATTTATACGACAATCACGGGTAATAAATGCCCATGATAAAGCATATTATCTTCACACTTCATTTGCAAAGTGTTTTGTATGCAGGGACCAGGGGAAGGCCAGCAGAGGAGCTGCCTCGGAGTGACTGAGGCACATCCTCAGGCCCTGGTGTGGATCTGTGCCAGGGTGAGCAGTTTGGGGTGAGCTCCAGCTGCTGCCTGGGCACTGCCCGGGTTCCTGAGCTGCTGCTGGCTCCCTCCAGGTGAGGTTTTGGCTCCTGTCCCCTGGCAGGGTGGGTGATGCTCCCTGTGCTTTCCACCCACAGCTGTAAATCTCCCAGCCCGTGTGCTGCGTTTCATCTCCCATCCCTTAATGCTTTCTTTGCTGGCTTCTTTGGCAGCCAGGCCCCGCTCTGGGTGATGAGCTGGAATAAAGAGATCTTAAGGATAAAGGTGTTCAAAAAGGCAGGAGTAGACTCTCCATTTGTAAAGCCATTTTGCTAAGCAGTTCATTAAACCACTGTCCCTGCAAGCCAGGTGAGACATGCCAAACCCAATCCACCAGAAAAGCACGGGGAGAGGATGAAACCTCCCTTAGGATTATTCAAGCTGGATCCAGACCAGAGCCCAGGTGCCCTGAGACCTTTTCCCCAAACCTGTTTTTAGAGCCTGAACACTCTATTAACGCTTGTTCTATATGCAGAGACAGACAAGAACAAATGCAGCTTCATGGCTTGGCGTTTGGAGGTCACTAATAAGCATTTCATGTCCAGTTCTGAGACTCTCCAGTTCTTGCAGCTCTGCCTGTGCAAGAGAGGATTTGATCTGAGCAGTCCCCAAAAGAGGGGAGGATGCAGAGTCTCCGTCCTTGGCGTGGGAATGCGGCTCTCCAGCAAACCAAATAAATCATGTGCATCTCACTTCATAAACAAACATCATCAGCCTGTTAAATGCTGCTGGGAAACCAAACAAGGCAGTTTGAATCTGCAGCACTGACAGGAGTGGCCTGTCCTGGAGTTTGCTGGTCTGTGCAGTGTCTCCCCTCGGAGCAGGACCCCCTCAGCAGCTGGATGGGTGTGGATGTGTCTGAGGGATGCTGAGAGTCTTGGCAAGGCTCTGTTCAGGGACTAACTCCACTTTTGGGCTCCAGGATCTCTGAACTGTCCCCCAAAATCTTGTTGTGTCTCTCTCTCCTTCCTAGTGGGAAGAAAAGCAACCTGTGAGCTCCTCTTGGCCCGAAGAACACAAGGCAGGTGCTGTCCTGAACAGCTCCAGAGCCAGGCAGGACGCTGCACACTGGAGGGACTTTTCTCCTGTAATTCTGCTGGGAGACTCAGGGAATACAGATCCTGCTCCTGGCACCTGCAGTGACTGTGGGAGAGCAGTTTATGGAGGTGAGGACCAGCCTGGGACAGTCCCACAGACTCTGCATGAGTGGAAGGTGCCTTTCCTTGGCTGGATTTGGTTCTCACATCACTGCAGTCCCACGCTGCCTGCTCAGGGAGGGATTCTGTGGCCACAAGCCCCAGGCCAGTGGCCACAGCCACCCTTCCTCCCATATCCTGGCACCTCTGGCCGCCTGTCACAGGCTCCATGTGCAGGTGGAGATGGAGCCCAGGCACTGCCCATGAGCTTCTTCTGTTCTTTCTCATTCAGATTTTGCATTTATTCCTTCTTTCATTTGTAACAAAATGCAGCCAGGCAGGAAAATAGATTTTTGTTTTTTCCAACTCTGTAGGAGGACATAAAACAGTAGGGGAAGCACAGCAGGTTTTGCTTTTGTGTCCCCTCAGATAACTCAGGGTTATGGGCAAGAAAAGCTGGAACCACTTAGAAAAAATCATAGAGGCTGTGATTTCCAAATTCACACACTGGGCCCGAGTGCCCAGTTCTGAATGAGGTCCCAGCTCCCAAAACATCTCAGTGCTGTCTCCTGCTGAGGCCCAGGGAAACCTGGATCCCTCTGGCCCAAAGGGATGGCAACAGGGTGGCAGCATGGATGGAAGGAGAAGCCTTTGCCTGATTGTTTATTTGGTGAACACAGCATCTCTCTGTGCCAAATTCAGCCAGAACTGAGCACTGGCACTGAGAGCTGCTCAGAAACCCCTCAGATGACCCCATTTTATCAGCATGCCTTCCTCAGGAGCCCAGGTAAAGGGCGTTTGCATCACCCAAGGGTGCAGAGGACAAGAGCAGCAGTTTGCCAAGCCGGCTCTCCCAGCCAGCACAGGACCTTCAAGCATCCCTGCATCAACCAGATGTACAAGGCAACGAGCTGCCAAAATTACCCGAATGTGTCCCCCCCGTGATGATTGAAGTCCTTCCTGGGAAGTGCGAGGCTGAAGGTGAGCACAGCATTAGGCAGCTTATTAAATTAATAGTGCATTAAAGAACTCAGGGGAGGTGGAAGGGAGGGGAAAGGGAAAGAGAAGGGTTGTAACATCACAGAAATATCCTGGCTTACCTTCTGGCATCTTCAGGAGACTGGAAATGTGGGACTGCGTCCAGCTGCCTTCTCTGGGGCAAAATTCCTTTGGCTTCTGTGGGAGGTTTTACTCAAATAAGGATTGCAGGATCAGACCTGTTATTGTCACTGCAATTAACATTTAGATCCACATCTAACATGAACTGTTACAGCCTGGTTAGGGAGAAATTTAATTTGCTCTAAACAGCTTGATGGGAGAGGAGCGTGAAATGTCCTGGTTATGGTAATTTCATGTGTTGGGAGTCTGCAAAGGTGGATTTGCAGCCCTGGCTCTGGTCACCCCGGGATGTGCTGCAGCCACAGAGCTGAGCCTGCTCTGGGGTGGGGGTTTGGGGCCAGATCCCCACCCCATGTGTTGGTGATGGACACATCCAAAGCCCTGCAGGCCTTGGGCACCCAGCGGGGTGGGGACAGGTGGGTGAGAGCCCAGCTCTGCCCCGAGCTGTGTTTGCCCTTATCAGACAGATGAGCTTTAGTTTGTCTTCAGGAAACTGATTTCTGCCTTTGAGCTGTCAGTCTCTACACAGATACCCACGAAATCTGTGATTTTTGCACTCTTAGATACTTTGAACCTGCATTTTCTGACAACCCCCAACTTTCCTTTATATCCTTGCGTATTTCCTTTTTTTTCTCACAGGAGTTGATGCAACTCACTCTTAAAAACTGACTTGGAGATGAAACTTGGCATTTAAGGTCCCAGCCCGGGAGCAAATGAAGTTACCAGTTATAAACACACACACCAAAATCTGTTTGGACATGCTGAAATTACAGGAGCAGAGGATTAAAAGGATCCAAGACGCTTTACTTTGTTTTAACTTCTGCAGCTCCACCTGAGTGTCAGTTTGCAGCCGCCTGCCTCACACAAGACGGGTCCTTTTTGGTGTTTTTAATTCTTCAGGTGGACTGCAATGGATTTTTTGTTCTAAAGCAGATGGGATTTGGTGAAGAGGCCCCAAAGTGGGATCCTGGGGTGTTGCCAGCTGTGTCCCCCTCATCCAGCCATCCCCACGTGGATCTGCCCTGCAGGAAGGGCAGGGTCTGGTGTTCTACAACAGAAGAGTTGTAGGAGAAATGCAGGTGTTGGGGCCTTTCCAGAGCCTCTCCCGTGTGCTGGGGATCCCACAGCGACACGGCACGATGAGGGCACGCAGGGATAGAAGAGGCCTCACTCTTCCGGGAGGAGCTGCTCACTCACTAATATTCATGGCACGAGACGCTTTGCCAATTAAAGAATAAATCAGAGCAGATAAAGCTGGGGAGCGTTCCACGCACCTACCACACCGGGAGGTGATGGCACAGCGCCTGGGACAACCCTGATTGTCCCCATCGCCCCCAGTCCACTCTCTACAGGAGAGCTGGGCTCTACCTGTGCGGGCAGAACCTCCGCCAGCAGCTGTCCCTGGTGTCACCCCTGCCTCGCTGAGTGCCCAGCCTGGCTCCCCAGCGTGTGTGAGCAGCTGCAGCGTGGCCCCAGCCTGTTTGTTATGCATGTTACCGCCGCGGAAAGCCAGGGTCGATACCACGTTTAATATGCTTCATGCATAGCGGAGTCGCTCTGGTCCATCAAGCCACTAATACACATTCTTACAGGGCTGAGTATCATTTATTAAACCTGGAGGCCTGCCTGCCAAGGGGGGCCGGGGCTCTGCCGAGCTGCCAGCGGTGCTGCCGGGGTGGTACCGGCGGTGCCGAGGAGGAGGTGAGAATTTGCGGAGAGTTTTTTGTCGTGCCTCACGGATGGGAAATGAAATAAATGGTGCTGTGAGCGCTGCCCGCCGTGTGACACAGCTCAGGGGCTGGCTGGCTGCTCCGGGGTTGGGCACAGCTGGCATTGCTCAGCATCACTCGAGGAACCCCCCTCTTCCCTCCCGAGGCTGCCACTGCAGCACCACGCATCGGTTTTTTCTCTCTTCCCCTCTTTTTTATCTTTTCCCCTTCTTGTCTCACCCTTTTCACCTTCCTCCTCTTCCCCCCCTTCCTTTTCCCCTCTTTTATGCTCTTTCCCCATCTTTTATCCTCTCTTTTTCCTTCTCTTTTCCCTCTCTTCTTTTCCTTCTATTTCTGCTCTTCTTTCCTTCTCTCTTCCCTCTCCTTTTTTCCCCTCCTTTCCTTCTCTTCCCCCTCTCCCCTTTCTCCCCATCTCTAATTTCGCCTCCTAGCCCCCTCTTTTTTTCCTTTTCCTCATCCCTTTCGTTTTTTCCTTTTATTTTTTCCCCTCTCTCTCCCCACTCTATTTTCCTCCCCTTTCCTCATCACTCTAAATTTTAAAAAAAACCCCAACAAACCAACCAAAAAAAAAAAAAAAAAAAAAAAGAAGAAAAAACAACCCAACCAAACAAAACCATCAAACACCACGACACCGCCAACCAGCAGCGCAGCGCTCTCCGCGGGCCGGCGGGGCGGGCGCGGGGCGGCGCTGCTCGGCTCGGCTCGGCTCGGCTCGGCTCGGCCTGGCTTGGCTCGGCTCGGCTCAGGCACGGCTCGGCTCGGCTCAGGCACGGCTCGGCTCGGCTGGGCCGGGCTCCGGCGGGCGCTCCCGCTCCCCTGCGCGGGCCCCGGCGCGGAGCCGGGCGCGCCCGGCGGAGTTACATTGTTGGAGTTTGCCACAACTCCGCCGCCTCGGCTGCGCGGGGCCGCCGCTGCGGGGCCGCCGCTTCCCCGCTGCCTCCTCCTCCTCCTCCTCCTCCCTCCCTTCCTCCCTCCTCCTCCTCCTCCTCCTCCCCGTGGGTGTTTTTTTTTTCCTCCCCTCCTCCCCTCCTCTCCCCCCGCGCTGATTTCCCTCCCCTCCGCCCGCCCTGCCTGTGTGTTTTCGCCGCCGCTCTCGCCGAGCCCCTTGGCATGAGTTAAGCACCAGCCATGGACACCAAACACTTCCTGCCGCTGGGTGAGTTCTGTTCCGAGAGATTCTCCGTTCCTGCCGCGGGGGGTGGGGGGTGCTTCGGGACGAGAAAATCACCGCCTGTCCTGCCGCCTTCCCCCCCGGCCCGGCTCCGCTGCCCCCTCCAGCAGCGCGCACCGGGGGGCGGCGGGCGGGGGATGCGCTCGCCCCTTCCCCGGGGAGCGCCGCGGCGAGCGCGGGCCGGCCCCGGCCCCTGCCCCTGCCCCCGGCCCCTGCCTCGGAGTTGGTTATTTTTGTTTTGGTTTGCTGTTGGTTTTTTTTTTCCCCTGTCGTGCCGCAGCCTTAGGGACGGCGGGCCGCGGGCGAGGAGCCGAGCCGAGCCGAGCCGGGCTGGGCCGGACCGAGCCCCGGCGGGGCAGCGGCCCCAGAGGCGCTTTGGAACGGGGCAGCGGCAGCCGGCAGAGCCCCCTCCCTGCCGGGGGCCCGCTCTGCTCGGGGCTCGGCAGCCTGCGCTTCCCCCTCTTGCCTTCCCTCTCGGTTTATTTATTTATTTATTTATTTCTTCTTTAATTTTTGACTTTTCTCCTCTGTTTTTTTTCTTTTTTTTCCGGGGCGCGCAGCCGGGCAGGGGGAGGCAGCGCCCGCGGGGACCCCGCGCCGGCCCCTCCGCTCGCATCGCCGGCTGCCAGACCCGCCGCCGCTGGGACCCTCCTGCCTTTTTGTTCTTAGGGGTTTTTTTTCCCCCCCTCCCTTCTCCTTTTAGCTGCGTTTTAAAACCTATTTCCAGCCGGAGTTTGCCATCGTTTCGGTGACTTGAGTCAAGTCCTGGCTTGTAAAGGCGAAATGCCTCCTGCGTCTCGCTTCCAGGAGAAGTGATATTGCAGAGCTCAGTGCTCGGGGTGGGGGGAAGAAAAGTTTGAGCGAAGTCGCCTGGCGCCAAGTCCGGGCGAGGGGGAAGAGGGGCCAATGCTGCCATCCCTGTCCCTGCTGAGCCCTGTGGCTCCCAGCCTCCGGCCGAGCGAGCCATGGCCAGCGAGACCATCCCTTCTGGCTTCTCTGGGCTTTAAATCTGTGCTCAGCCTCTCCAGCCTGCGGGGCTGTGTTTTGTTTGTTTCTTTTCTTTTTTTCCTTTAATTTTTTTTTTTGCTTGTTTTGTTTACAAATTGCAATTTCAGTTGTTCCTTTCAAAGAGCAGGATAAACACAAACAACCGTCACAAGGTCTCCTGCAAGCCCAGCTCGCTGAGAGGGTTTCCAGGGCTGTGGTGGTCTGGGGGTTTTGGCAGGGAGACCCTGGCCCTGTGGGCTGGCAGAGCTGGAGGTGGCATCTCTGTGCCCTCAAAAATCCCAGTTTCACGGGATTTCAGCCCCTCGTTGGCTGGGAGATGCTGCTGGGGCCAAAAGCATCTCACCTGCACTGGGTCCTGATTCCAAATCAAACCAGTGCCTTTTGGTAGGGTCCAGTGCAGCTGTTGGGGCTCATCCCAGCAGAGGGTGCCTTGCTGGAGTGAGGGGTGGCTGTTTGGGGGATTCACATTTCCTTGGGTGCTCTTTTGAAAGACAATCCAAATTGTCTCTGTTGATCCAGGCAGGCTCAGGCCTCTGTGCATGTTAACTGTGTTTTCTATCAGTCCTGAACTCTGCTGTTACCCTATAAATGCTAAAAAAATCCCTTGTGTTATTAGTCAGGTTGATTTGAGGGGGTAGGAGGGTGAGAGTCTGTGTGACTGCTGGCTGGGGGAAAGGTTTTCACGCTGGTGCAAGTGGAAAACAACTGATTTATCTGCTCCTTTAGAAATGTGTGCGTGGCGGGGCTGTGCCACACACCGTGCTGCACACCAGGAGCATCCCCGGGGAAAACAGGACAGCCATCCTGGGGGAGCGTAAAACTTCTCATCCTTGTCTCAGGAGGAAATCCATCTGTCTGTGGGAGCTGTTTGGGGTGTGTGGTGTGGGATTGTGCTGCTGCAGGTGAGACTCCCAAACTTTCTCCGCTGGTGTTTCGGGCACCGATTGTCAAGAAAAATCCCTTTGGCTGCAAGGGCAGTGGTTGGTGCAGGTTTTGGAGGGGGAGATCTTGGTCCTGCTCTGGGCACTGCAGGCAGGTTGTGTCTAAAAGCTTGTGAGCAGTTTGAGGGATTGAGGGGAATGTGAACTGAGACCTTCCCAGTGAAACCAGAGCGGAGCTGGATGAGCCATGGGGCCTCTTTCGAGGTAGGATGGTCCAAAACCCACCAGGTCCCAACTTTGCAGAGTCCCAGGGTGTTTCACCAACCCTACCTCATGTCATTTTGGAAAAACCAAGGAGAGAAAAACAGCCCAGCTTGTGGGGTTTGCTTCCCTGCACACCAGGACAGGCCTGAGCTGGGCAACAGCAGCAGCACGGCCAAAATCCGACTCTGTTCCATCCCCATCAAAATCTCAGCTCAGTTTGGCCCAACAAGGCCAAACCTGGTGGTGGTTCCTGGCCAAGTCCTGCCCGTGGTTAGACTAAGATAACCCCGCTGATGTCATGGCTGGAAGTGTGGCCAGCACTGGGCACTTTTAATAGTAGTATCTCATTTTCCTGCTTCTCTGGAGAGCTGCTGGCAGATGCCAGCCAGAGGCTCCCCGTGAGGACAGCACGTCCCTGGGCATCTCCCAGGCTGGCTGCTGTCACCAGGCTGCCATCCCACTGCCAGGACAACCTGCAGCCTGTGGGCACAGGTACCTCCACAGCCCTGGTGAGGCTTAAAACACCTCGGGGTGCAGCAGATGCTGCCTTAGAGCCATCTGGAGTTACAGTCCTGCCTTTACTAGGCTTAGCTTGCTCGGGGCTGTTCAGCTTTTGCTCCTCTGTGTTGTGCCAGGTCTCCAGGAGGAGGAAAATTTAGCAAAAATCTGTGGTGCAAGTTCTTTTGAGGCTGTGGGGATCACCTCTGATGGGGTGCATGGGTTGAGGCCAGGCATTCACAGGGCACTGATGTGCAGACCAAGGACTCCGTTCTTCAGGTGGCTGCTTCTTCTCCAGCTTCTACGATCCTCTTAGTGCTTTTTTTGCCCCTTTGCCCATTCTCTGGGTATCTCTGGGGAGGAAAAGAGGGGTGGTGGACTTGAGGAGCTCTCCCTGGAGGCTCAGCTTTGTGGGGGAACAAACAGTTAATGGGTGTCAGCGCTTCCCTCCGGAGGTCACTGCAGCGGTTGTCACCTCTGTGTGTCCCTGTTCCCAGCCCTGCAGCCGTGCCAGGGCCGGCTGCAGCTGCTCAGGATGTGGACTGAGGACTGGCCGTGCCTGGAGCAGGAACACCTCCGAGGAAAACAGCAAAACAACCCCCGTGTGCCCAGCTGGGACAGCCCAGGGGCTGGGGGCTGCCTCGTGTGGGAGCGTGAGCATCCTTCAGGCGCCCTCATCCTGCATCCCTGGGCGTGGGGCTGGGATGAGCCTGGATTGGAGCTCCTGGGTGGGACCCTGTGTTGAGCCCTCACCAGCGTGCTCAGTCCTGCTCTTTATACCAGAATATCTCTTTATATTAGAACCTGACAGCCGATGGGACAATCTGCAGGGAGGAGAACTTTGGAGAGGTGTAGGAAGAGTCTGAGCATCCCAGTGAGGAAGGAGGGATCCTCTGCCCCACTTGTGGTTGTCTCCCTGGGGCTGCTGGGCTGGAGCAGGGCCTGGCAGGAGCAGGAGATGGAGTCTGGTTGTGTCCTGGTCTCTCCTGCTGGAGCCTCGTGTAGGGCTCGACCTCTCCTCGCTGACATATGCAAAACGAGCCGGGAAGGAATTCCTGCCTTTTCCAGAATCTGGGCTGTGACAGTGACATAAATCCCGAGAGCGTCCCTGAGTTTATTCCACGTCGTCCTGCTGTGTTGGAGGGAGCGTTTGTGTTTCTCAAATTTAGGGCATTTTATTTATTTAAAAGAGAGCGGGGGAGAAAGCCACAGAATTTGAGTTATTCATTGCAAATATTATTATTGGCGTTTTGCTCCTTTTGAGGGGGGAAAAAAAAACCAACAAGGGGGGAATCAAAACATTTCACTGGAAAATACACCCTGGCTTTGTCCCACCCACATCTTCAAGGCGAAAATAAATATTTATTAAGAAATGGGTTAAAACCCTTTTTGTTTAGTATTGTTTTCTGGGAGCAGGGGTGGGTTCCCATATGCCACCAGGCTGAATTTTGGATTTTTTTAGTTTTTTTGGGGGGATGGTTAAGGGAAGAAACAAACAGAGGAGCTGTGGGTGCTGCAGGGCTTTGGGGTGTGCTTAGGTCCTGCCTTGTCCGTGGGCTGTGTGTTCCTGTGAGCATCCTGGTGCCTTTTCCTGGGGATTGTGTGTGCTCAGAGTATTCCCCGAGCTCCCAGCTGCCTGAAATCCCCGAATCATTCCTGCTATAAATATCCCAGCAGTGAGACAGCAAGAGCTGGTGGCCCTTGGCAAGGGGCTTAGCAGGGGGGTGGTGCTGGTGTGGGGACACTGAGGGGTCCCTGTGCCTCCTCCACTGAGCCAAAGCTGGGATCCCTCAAACCCCTGCTGGCCAAGTGCTGCAGGGAGCTTCTCTGCGAGCTGGGCAACCTAATTGGGCTCTAATTAATCTTCCTCTGGCTCCGATCCCCGTGTCAGAGCCATCAGCACCTCCCGGGAAGGAGCTGGGGCTCTCCTCGCTCTGACCTGTGGTGTGGAGGGATTTCAGAGGGGTGCTGGGGGCTTTGGAAGGAGCTGGGCACTCTGGAGGGATGCTCAGGAGTATCAGAGATGCTCAGGAGTATCAGAGATGCTCAGGAGTATCTGATGGGTACCTCCAGGGATGCCCAGCACCGTGCAGGGATGCCCAGCACCAGAGGGATGCGCACGCAGCCAACACAGGATCCATCCCAGCACTTCTCTAATTGCTCCCTAAAAAGCCCAGGTGGGCTCTCCGAGTCAGTCGAGCTACAAAGCAACAGGGGAGGCAGCCTGGGTGGTTTTATTTTAATTGATTTTGTCAGGAGTTGCTGTATTTTATTACATTTAAAGACTAGACTCTGGAATAACTTTGAACGTTTGACACGCACACAAAAAGCAGCTTTCTGACATTTTCCTCTTTGCTTGTCTTTTATTTTATTTCTCCCCTCTCCTCCTCCTCAAAGGGAAGCGTGTGCCTGGAGGGAGGACAGAGGAGGAGGAGGGAGGAGCGGCTGTGTCTCTCCAAAGGCTGCTCAAACATCAAGGCAGCGCGAAGCAGATGAAATAATATTGCAAATAAGGATTTAAAAAACCCTACAGAAGGATCCCCACACATGCCAGCCAGCTCAAACTGCCAGAAGATTTTCAGACACAAGCAATTTAGCCTGGGAAAATGCTCTATTGTTGAGATGGAAACTGGCTGGGAGAACTTGCCTTTTCTGACAAGGTTTGGCTTAGAAAAAGCAAAGCAAAGTCAAGGAAACAACCTGAGTTTTTATTTAGAGGGGAGGGAGCTTTTCAAAATGGAGGGTGTTTTCTGAGATAAACAGGGAACAATTCCCTTGTGAGAAAGGGAAGAAAGGGCTCAAATTAAGCCCAAATGCAGCTCCTCTCCTTTGAAATTTTGTTTGACGTGGAGTTAAAAAATAATCCTGTTCAAACAGACCATTCGTAAGCACGAAATGCTTGGGCTTTTTTTATCCCCCCTCTTCTCTTTCCCTTTTCTCTGACTGTGATCCACAATAAAAGTTCCAAGGTTACACCTTGGGGCTGTAATTCTGGTCGCAGCTGTTCCTGTGCCAGCCCCTGCCTCTGCACATCAGGAGGGGATGGATGTGGCCTTCAAAAATTCCTCTGTCTGCCCAGATGAGACCGATGCAGGGTGGGAAACTGAGGCACGTCTGAGCTGGGAACGGGGCCCGGAGCGAGGGCGTGGGGTGGTTGTGAAACCTCGGCTGGGCCAGGCTGATCCCTCTGGGGTGGCAGCTCCACACAGCTCTCCTGGGCTTTGCAGGGTCCAAAAAACACCTCCCCCCAAAGCTGCTTTTTGGCCCAGGAGCAAAGAAAAGCTCCCAGGTGGGGTTTGTGGGCGAGCCAGGTGCTCCCAAAGCACAGGGCAAGGAACAAACACCCTAAAGATTGGGGTAATTTGGCAGCAGGATGAGGGCTGGCATCCCCTTCTGCTCTAGCAGGAGATAATCCCTCGCACTGTGGTCCTTGCTCCTTCTCCCATGCCCTGGGGGATTTGATTTTTTGGTCAAAGATTTGATTTTTTGGTCAAAGATTTGATTTTTTGGTCAAAGATTTGTTTTTTTGGATGGCCCATGAGTGGAGGTTGGTGTATTTGGGGTTGGGTCTTGCCTTTCCCTGGATCCCATCAGCTGCGGGATGGCTGCAGAGCCAAGAGATAAAAGGGGCAATAGCGGGATTGGGGACCAATAAAATGGTAATGGGATTCCCAGCTGGTTGTTACTTCTCATGGGCTCCTCTTTTTGGCTTTCTTCAGCTTTACAGACATGGGAAAAAAAAGGAAAAAAGCCCAGGGAGGGGAAGCTGAGGGAGCCTCCTGAGATTTACAGCCCCCTCAGCTCGGGGAGCAGATCCTTTGTGCTGCCAGCAGCCGATTAGGGAGGGATGCCCCGTCTCGTTTCTGCTGGGCGGGAAGGCAGAAACATTTGATTATTGTTTTTCCATTTCTGGCTGACAAGTGAGTGCTGGAGGAGAGTTGTTTTCTTTCTCTCTTTCCTTCTTTTTATTTTTTTTCTTTGCTGTGAACTCTGTGGGCTGCTGCGAGACAATTTTGTTGTGGGCAGCGCGTCTCCTACGTGCCCGTTCCGGAGTCACAGTGAGGCAATGGCAGTGGTGAGGCAAGAGAGGAAGGAGAAGTGCAGGAGGGGATGAGCTTCCAGCCCAAATCCAGCCCGAGGCACGGAGATGGAGGAGAAGGAGTGAGCTTCCAGCCAAAATCCACCCTGAGACACGGAGGAGGCATGGGTTGGGATGGGAGGGGATGGAGGAGCTGAGCGGGTGAGTGGTGGCAGAGAAGAGTTGGATCAGAGGCAGGAGCAGAGGTGTCACATGGAGCTGGGGGAGCTGTTTGGCTGCTCCTGGGGATGGGAAGGATGGGTGAGAGTGGTTTGCCAGTGCTGCAGCTCCCCTGCCCTGCTCCCAAGGACCAGATGTGGCTCTTGGAAAAGGGAGATGAAAGAATGCAAAATACCCTTTCTGCACTGGTCATCCTTACCAGACCAAACTGGGCTCCCCTTCTGCCCCCACCCCTTCTTTTTTCTGCCCCATTTGTGGGAGAGGAGGGATTCTACCAGGCCTGGGGAGCCGTGGCTGTGCCCGCAGTGGAGGAGCTGAGGTGACAGTGTGGAGCAGGTGGGGATGCTCGAGCACACTGTGGTGGGGAAATCCATGATCCCACACTGCATCCCATCAGTGCTGGGGCTGCTTCTGGAGACCCCTCAGACCCCACAGCAGCCCTGGGGGTGATGTTTATGGGGGTACCAAGGAGGGTCCCCAAGGCCTGTGAGGGACCAGGTGACTCGAGCGAGTTGAAAGCCGCTGCCTCGGAGCTCTGCACCTGCGTGACCAACCCTCCCTGCTGACCTGCACTTGTTCAAGTGTGACTTTCAATTGATCATAAAAATCCAGCGTGATTCACAGCGTTCCTGCCCTGCAGCCTGCCGGGCTCTGTCTCTCCTCATTCACGTAGCGTGAGAGAGCAGATTGCCCTCCAGTTCATCCTGCTCAGCCTTAATGGGGAGCCGCCGCTTACTGGGCCTCCTCCCCCCTGGAATATATTAAAAACAGTGGCTTAGCGTTTTAATTTAATTTTTTTTCCCCTCAAATGTGGGAAGGAAACTCCTCTCCAGGCCAGCTCCCAAAGCTGGGGGTGTGGGGAGAAGGGAGGGAGGTGCAGCTCCCCGCTCCATCCCGGCGCAGCCCCCGCGTGCGTGCGTGTGGCTCACAGACAGTGAAATTGCACCCTAGAGTTATAAAGCAATTGTCTAGCTCAGCAGCAGAATGAGCATGAAATGGTGCAGAAAGCAACTAAATAAAATTGGGTAAGGCAGATGCATGAAAATAATGACATCTCTATCCTGTCGTCAGGCGCGCTCGCTCTTCCTCGCTGATAAACTTTTATAACAGACTTTGCATTTATTTTCCCGGGAAACTCTCCTGCCGTGGAGATGTGTGTTGATGTGGGGTGAGCCCCTGCACTGCCTCCTGTTTTTTGGGGTTGTACATCCCTGCCCCTCTCCTTGCCCCTCTCCCTGCCCCTCTCCTCCCCTGCACTCTCCACGTCTCCCTCTCCTTGTTTTTGTTTTCAGAGCGGGATTTTTATGCTCAGTCAAACACCAAAGCGATAACCTTTGCGACTTCATTTCCTTTCTGCTGGCCGTGCCAGACTGAGGGAGCCCTGTGAGCTGGTGGCTCTCAGGGTGGCCTCCCATGTCCCACGCAAATGGGCTGAGGGATGCTTTCCTGGTTTGCTCTCCCTTTGGAGTTTTCTCCTTTTTCCTGTAAGGATGGGACTGAGCAGGCTGTCATGTGGGGTTTAGGACAGCACAGCAGGGATGGAACTCCACGTTGGTGCACTGGCTGTGTCATCCCTTCCCCCCGGTGATGGCTGGTGACACCAGGGCCACCTGCTCCCACACTCTTTATTTATCCCACTGAGTGGGTTAAAATGCTCCCAGTTTGGGCCTGGAGAGTTGGTTCAGCTGTGATTCCTCCCCAGGCTTTCCCTGGGCTCTGTGCTGCTGTCCCTGCTCCTGCTGGCCTCAGCTTCCCCATGCACTCCCAGGACACTGATGCTTCCAGCACAGTCCAATGTTTTGCTCATTTTGTGCCAGGATCCCTGTGGAGACTGGGAACAAGCCGCTCCTCTTCCCACCCAAGAGGCCCTTTAGGTGACATGAAGGCTGTGTCCCCGCTGTCCTCATGTCCTCCTGCCTCTGATGGCATTGCTGGGCATTTCTCCACGTGCTTGTGGTGCCGGGGATGCCCTTTGTGGACGGGATTTGCCTGCTGGATGCTGCCTGGATGCTTTGGAGTGCTCAGAACTGAGCTGCTCATGGATTCTTTTCCGTGTCTGCAAGGAAAAATCAGCCCTGGGCTGTGCTGGAGCCTGGGGCTCACCACCCAGCGCCTCTGCAGCAGAACCTCCATCTCTGGCTTTGCTGTGCTGTGTCCCTGGGGTCCCAGATTAGCTGCTCCAGTGCCTGCCCATCACACGCAGCCCAGCGTGGATCCCATGGGTGCGCTCAGCCCCGGAGCACAACAACACAGGACACGGCGTTTTCCCCTCCTCCTGCACAAACCCAGCTCCTCTGGAGTGAGGCAGAGCAGGAGGTTTCCCTGCAGGGATTATTCTGGCTCTGGGCAGCCGGATGCCAAAGCCCTGCCAGCTTTTTTTGCTGGTGTGGTTCCGCAGCACCGGAGCGGCGAGGAGGAGGAGGGAAATGCACGCGTGCAAAAATCAGTGTGAGAGCATAAATCAGGCCAAGAGTGAAAGGTTAAAGAAATCCAGAGGAAGCAGAGCGATGTGCGTGATAAAAAGGGGTTTCCTGTACCTACAGAGGCCACCCAGGCTCCCTTCCTGCCGGGGCAAACCAAAACTTTCTGCACCCCTAAGCAAATCGTGGCTGGCTGCTTGGGCACGCTGCGAGCCAGCCGTGCCAGCCTAGGTGTTAATGCCTTGTGCTTTACAGGCTGCTCTCCCCAGCCCCAGCCGTGGGATTTATTTATAGGATGCCCAGGCAGATGCTGGGAAGCTCTGCAGTGGGGAGTAGGGCTGGGAGGGCAGGATGCAGTGACCTGTGCTGCCCTAAATCCGCGTCCTCTCCACTGCCAGCCTTGCTGGTTTTCCACACCGTGCTCCTCATCAGGGCCCTGACATCAGAGGGGCTCCAGGAAGAGTTAAGGCTCCTGGGACAATTACCTGCAGGCCCCTATTTAAGCACTTAGGAAGGCTTAGCTGATCCCAGCTGGAGATAGCCTGGCCCCAGGCCAGCGGGTACCTGTTGTGTGCAAATGTGGGAGACTTTAAACAGCGCTTCAGAGCCGGGACTTGCTGGGAGCAGGACCCCCAGAGGGCAATTTGGGGTGGCTGCTGCTGGCACCCCGAGTTACACCCTGCCAGCACATTCCTCTGCTGTTTATAAACTTGGGAGACACAGATTTTATTGGCTGAGGGGGTTTTGGCAGTGTTTGGAGCTGTGTTTTAGTAGCGGTGCTGCCGTGCCCTGGTGCTTTGCCTTGGAGCGTCACCCTCCTCTCCGAGAGGGGGAAAACCAGCAATTCCCTTCTGGCAGGTTGCTCCCTCTTCATGCCTGGCCTGTGGGGCAGGTTTGTTCTGTGGGAATCAGAGGCCATCAGGCTTTGTTAGGCTGCGGCTCTCCCTTTTTCCCCCGTGTTTTTCTGCCTGGGATGGCCGAGGGGTGCTGGGCGCCGCTCCCTGCGGGCACCCGGCCGTTCCTCCGGTTGTCCCGGTGTTGAGCCATGGGAGCTGAGGCTGGGCAGGCGAGGAAAAACCACGTCTGGCGAGGTTTCACGGCCTCTAGGTGTGTGCAGGAAATGTTGCAGGGCAGGGATTTCTTGCAGCAGGCCCTGGGTGGCAGGTAACAAACAGCAAGGTGCCCATCTGGAGCCCTCACCCACGCACACCAGGGGAGGCTCCTCCTCTGCCGGCGCCTTCCCGAAACCCTGGGGCAGCTCAGGGGATGTGGGGCTGGTCCAGGAATGCTCCAGGTCTCTTTCTTGGAGCAGCTGAATTTGCCCTCAGATGCTGGAAGGTGCAGCACCATGCCCTGGGGACACAGCTTGGGGACACAGCTTGGTGGAGGTCAGCAGCACCCCAGGGATGGTGGTGGGGGAACCCCAACACTCAGGGCTTTCCCAAGCAGGCAAACCTTAGGATACAGCCTGGGTAGCAATGCCAGGGAGGGTGGAGCTCATCCTGGCTCATCCCTGAGAGCAGAGAGATGCTCCAATCCTGCCCAAAATCCGGGGACCCCAGAGCAGCCCTGTGGAGGGAGGACAGGATGCACTGGGGTGGAAGAGTGCTGGGTAGGAAGGGGTGAGCCTGGAGCTGGTGCTGGGATGTGCCCGCAGGGTGGGAGCAGCCAGTCCTGCCAGTTCTCCCAGGCTCTGGGAAGTCCCTCAAGCTGCAGTCGAGGCCGGGATGAGGTCCCTGGTCCCTCTCTGCCACCACTTCCAAGGGCTCTTCCTTGGCTGCTCAGTTTTAAGTCTTTGAGAGCACAGGCTCTGGTAAAACACCGAGAGCCTGGCCCTGGCTGGGAGAAAAAGCCAGCTCTGCGTGGGAAGGGAAGGCAGAGCCAGTGCACTCCAAATTTAAAGCACCTTTACAAGTGAATAAGGTAGAAGTGACTCTTGCAAAAAAATTTAAAAAAAGCCAGCCCCAATGCATTGAGCTGCCCTGTAATAGTCAGTGTGGAAATCACGGGCACATGAGGACTTGCAGCGAGGGATTAAATCCACAGCCTGATTTCCAAAGAGCAGGAAACGAGCTCCCAGTGCTGATTTTGGGGTTCCTATGAACCTTTGGGCAGAGGGCTTTTTGTCAGGGTGGGTTTTTGTGGACCCTGTGGCAGGATCTGGAGCTCAGCATTGATTTCATCGAGTGGCTTCAAGATTGCGTCAGCTTAACCAAGGACTGGGATTGACCCGCAGTGATTTGCTGACTTTATTATTAAGACAATGATGGGGCCGAGCTGGGGGAGAGGGATTTCAGTGTTCTCTGCCTGGTGGGATGACTTGGAACAGCACTGGCAGCACTACCCCAATTTTTCAGCCCTTTTTGCTTTGAGGAGGTAAAATCCTGAATGTACCTTGAGGGTTCATTGAGGAGGACTTTCCATCCCAGCTCTTGGCCCTGTCAGTAGCTGCAGAAGAAGAACGTTATAAGGAGCTATTCATCATTGCAATTATTTTATTAAGAGAACACTATGTGCTTGGGAGCTGGAAGAGATGGAGCTTTGGGATGTTTTCAGCATTATAAATACGGGTTGGTTACATCACCCAGCTTTTAAAAAATGGTGTGTGTCGTCCTAGTGAGAGAGGATTTGCAGACAACCTTGGAGAGGAGAGCCAGGTGGCTGTTCCCAGCAGGGACAGCAGTGCCACTTGTTTCTGCCTCTCCCTCAGGAACAGGGAGAGAAATCTCTGGGCTGTGCCAGGTGGGAATTTGAGTCTGTTCTGGACGTGCTGGAATGGTCTCCTTAGGGGCAGGCACATCATTCCCACGTGAGGTGGGATAGCCCAGCGCTGCTCCCGGAGCAGCCCCACACTGCCAAACCCCAGAGTGCTGCTCTGGGGGCTGCTTTGGAGATTCCTGCCCTGTGCAGGTTTCTCAGGGCTCGCCCACCTCGGTGCCACCTCTCCCTGCTGTGCCAGGGCTGGTGGCTGGTCCCTCTGGGGCTGGCACCTCCGGGTGCGTTATCGCGGCCGCGCGCCGGGGTAAAGTCCACCATGGGAAAATGCCTGGTGGACTTTTAACTGGAGTCCTCTGGAGAGCCCAGCTTAGAAAGCTTTAACTGTTTCGTGGCAATCTCTGCTGGAAGGTAAAGAGAGAATGGAGGAGAGGATGGGCTGCCCAGCTTGGGCAGTGAGGGCTTGCTCGACCACGGTGGTCGTGGGGGCAGGGCCAGCTGCTCCTGGGGTCACCATTGCGTGTCCCCACCCCTCCACTGGTTTTGCTGTCATAGCCTCAGCTCTTGGCCTGGCTGTGGTCTCCCAGAATGCTGCTTTGGGCATGAGGGGCTGCTCAGGGCTCACAGGACTGTGCTCCTCAGGACACAGCCCGTGTCCCTGCCCTGCTCTCCCCGCTGCTGTGTGGCCTCAAAGGATGAACCCTGTGGACGGGCAGGGATGGGCATCACTCTGCAGCATCCTCATCTATGGGAAGCTGCATCTGGAGGTTGAAAGGGGCCTTGGCACTGCCATTTTTGCTGTCCCACACTCTGATTTTTCCTCCTGCTTTAGCCACCTGAGCATCTGGAGGGATTTATTTCAGCATCTTCATCCTTCTCCCATTTGCCCTTTCCCTTGTTTTTGTTTTGCAGCTTTTTTTTTTCCCCTTCCAAGGTGTGAGTCTTGTTTGCTGTGGGTGGGTCTGTGAGCCCTGAGCAGGTCCCCACTGCCAGCCCAGCTGGTGACAGCAGCACAAACAAGCAGCCACCTCTCTGTGTCGTGGGGTGATCGATCCATTCTCACTGGGGAGAGGGCCAGGCGTGCTCCCAGAGGGATTTACAGAGGGAAATTCATGCAGTGTAGGATTTTTGTCCGTGGAGAGCAGCTCAGCGTGGGGTGGCATCGCTGGCTGTCCCTGCAGGCACAGCTCAGTGGGGCAGTGGGGAAGCCCCCATGTGCCACCAGCTGTGCCCTCAGTGGATGTGATTCCCAAGTGAGAAATCCCCGCTGTGGAAACCTTTATTACCGGGCAGAACTAGGTTTGTTTTGTTTATCATCCATTTACTTGGCTTTGGAGGCAAGCCCAGCCTTCTCCAATTTTGTGTGTGTGGATGTGTGATTTATTAGGATTCAGGGCTGGGGTTTCTTTTTTTTTTTTTTTTCTGGTTTAATTTCACTTCCTCAAACTGACAGGCCGTTTGAACAAACTTCTTTTGGATAATTTCCTCTATAGTTTTAGAGGGCCTCCTAAAAATAAAAGAGACAACGTTGCAACATGGTCGATAATTAAAAAAACGCCTTGTCTGTGACTGGCTTGGGCCCTGATTTTGGTAACGGAGAGAGCTCGGAGGGTAGGAAAAAAAACATGAGTTCTTTTTGGGTACTTGGAGCTTTTGACAGCACTTCAGGGATGGCTGGCTTTGCTTGTTTGGCTGTGGAGCCGTGATCCCAGGCACACTCGGGCATGTTCTCCCCATCCGCTCCATTAGCAGCGCCGTGCGTGTCCAAACCCCTGCCAGAGAGGTTTCCTCTCCTTGGCTCGATCTGTTCCACAGCAGTCAGGAACAGGGAGGGGGGGAAGAAATAAATAAAAATCCATTTAAGAATGGATGTTCTCACTGGAGAATGTGATGGGAGGCTCCAGGGAGCAGGTAGGCGAGGGCAGAGCACCTGTGCTGCCTTGAGCTGGGCTTGCCGGCGGGCTCTGCCCGGGGTTTTTACGAGGATTTCGCAAGCCAGAGTTTCGAAATGGCTCTGAGAGGGCTCTTGCTGGGCGTTCTCCTGGTGCTGGGAGGTGCTGGGGAGCCCCGGCAGGGTCGGGGCAATGCTGGGGGCACGCAGGGTCCCGGGGGGCTGCGCTGTGCCCGTGCCTGTCAGCACAGAGATTGAGATGAAGGAAAACTTCCTTTCCTGCTGTCCCAGCTATAAAAGCATGAGAGAGCAAGAGAGAGAGAGAGAGAAAAAGATTTCCCCCAGGGATCAGCAGTGATAAAAAGGCTCTCTTTTGAAAAGCAGTGAGAGAAAAGAAGTGTGTCTAATCCTCACAGAGAAGAAAGGGAGAACATCCCTCTGCTGCGAGCTGGGCGGGGGCTGGAGGGACCCCGGTGTGGAGGCAACAACTCAGAGCTCCTGCCTGGCCAGATCCTGCCTGCTGCAGAGGAATCCTCTGGGCCGGAGCAGGGAGAAGTTTTATTTCCTGGGATCCATTTGGGTGGGCTTGGAGGAGCTGCTGGGGGCTGGCTGTGGTGCAGGGTGAGGGCTGGGGAGATGCTGCTGGCTCATCCCCACGTTGCTCAATCCCTGCAGAGCAGCTCTGCTGCTGGCACCCTGCGTGGGAGAGACTTGCACAGGTTCTCTTTCCCCTTTTCCCCTTGGCCCCGGGACTGGAGGAGGCTGGAAAGGGGAGCTGCAGCCCCGAGCGAGGAGGGATGTGTGTCCCCAGGGCAGGTATCCCAGGGCCTGCTGCAATCCTGGATCCCTTTTTCCCGTGATACGGGGCTGTGCAGCTGGCCTGACTGGCTGTGGCACCTTCTGACTTTCCTTTCCTGCTCCAACCCTGTCACCATTTCTTTGGTGACAGCTGCAGTGTCCAGGCTTGGCACAGGAGCTGCTCTGTCACCCTGTCAGTGATGGGACAGTGGTGGCTTGGCCACTGGTCCTGTGCTCACCACGTTCGAGCCGAGGCCACCACGGTGCTTTTATTGCTGTTGTGGTTGATGATTTATTTCCAGCAGCATCCGCCCCGTCTTGTGACTCGATTAAAAATTAAAGCAAACAGAGCAGAGTGCTGTGGTGTGGCTGCTGTGAGCCCAGGGTCCCTTCCCCGAGCCCTGTGGGGTTCCCAGCCTGTGGACTGGGACAGGGAAATCCAGGAATGGGAGGGAAAAGGTGGATGGCAGTGGAATGAGCTGTGTGGCCACGAGGGATGGAGAGGTGGGTGCTGAGTGGGAGCTGTCAGTAGGATCAGGATCCTTTCACGGACTGTAGAGCTTGTGAATGTTTATTTGTATCTCCTTGGGCTGAATAATGGTAATCCCCGGCTAATAAAGCCCTCATTAGGCTGAAATTAATGAGTTTATGTTTCAAAATACAGCAACAGCAGCACTCAAACCCACAACCCTGCAAAGGGAACTCCATCAGGAAGGGATGGGAGGATGGGGCAGTGGTGCCAGGGAGCAGCTGGGGAGGAAAACCAAGCTGGCATTGGGGTGTGCCTGCTCCCTGCAGAGCCTGGTGGGCAGTGGCAGTCACAGGGGTGCTGCAGCATCGGGATGTGCTGCTGGGGAAGGATTTTGGAGACACCCATCAGCGTTTTGCTCCTGCTGGCTGGTGGGACCAGCATGGAGCATCCTTGTGTGCAGCCTCCTGAGCCACATGGCTTTAGAGACAACACCTAGCACGTCTCAGTGTCACTGCTGCTCTTCTTGGTGGCAGCAGGAAACCAGGGCAGAAATTCTGCAGATCATCCTGGGATGTCACAGCAGACAGCTTCAGGGAGCGTCTGCTCCAGCTTTTTGGGGGGCTTTGGCAGAGCCCACCACCCTCTGCTTGTGTAAGGAGGGATCCAGTGAGTCACCAACCCCTCTCAGAGAAAGGGGAGCAGGAAATTACCTCACAGCTCTTGTGAAAGACAAAAGCTGGCTTGATACCTATAATTAAAGCGGGTGTCAAGGAATGAGGTGCAAATTCCTCAGGGGGCATCTCACCGGGAGGGAGAGCAGCAGCGCCTGCTCCTGCCGGGTCAGGGGCTGGGGAGAGGCTGGTGCTGAGCCCCCAGGAGCTGATGTGAGCCCCCAGCTCCTCTCCTTCCCAACAGTAGGAGCTGATGTGGATGGCAGGGCTGTGTGTGTCCTGTCCCCACCGTGCAGCTCCAGGCAGCACAAGGGCTGCAGGAGGGTGCCCCATGCTCAGTGGGGTGGTGGATCTGCAAAAACCCTCCTGGGAAACGTGTGGGACCTTACCAGGGGCAGGGCTGGGGAGAGAAGGAGGTGAGGGGGTTTTGGGGTGTGGTTTGGGAATTGCAGTTTGGGAGCAGGGGCAGAAGCAGGTTGTGGAGGCAGCAGTGGGGTGATCTAGGGGGGAGACCCAGATGTCCTGCATCCCCCTGGACACAACACCCCAGCTCTGTCCCTGTGGTGCCTTCCCAGCAAACACCAAATCTGCTGAGCAGATGGAAAAACCAAAAAGAGGAAAAAAAAAAGACCCAACACCCTACCCAATAATATGAGGAAGAAATGTTGGTGTGTCCTGGGTGGATTAGTCGAGACTCCTTGCTGGATTCCTCCGAAGGGAGGTGCTGGTGCTGGAAGCCGGCCACCAGCAGGGCCTGCCGCATTTTTCCTGGATTCTCTTACCGTTTGGGGACTGAACTTTGGTCTGAAAAATAGGTATTTTTAACTTGGTTGTGTCTGGAGCTTGTCTCGGCTTCGGGCTGCTTGGCTTTCTCCTGTCCTGGCAGGGCAGTGAGATGGATGTGGTGGGAGGTGAGGACCCTCCATCCCCGGCTGGACCAGGAGGAGGAAGCAAGAGGAGGAAAGGTTTGCTCTGACGCAAAGAAAAGCGTTTCAGAAGGTTCCTCCTGCTTGGTCCAATCACCCAGGAGAAGTGTGGAGCAATGGGACAATGGCAGCAGTGATGGAGACATGGGCGAGACAATCTGCCGCTGAGATAGCTGTGGAAAACAAGGAAGGGATGGGTGTCTGGGAAAGGCCTGTAGCCCCAGCATGCAGGACTGATGGACCCAGACACCATTGCCTTGGAAACAGCCACTGAAGTGTGCAACATTCCTGTCCCTGGGGGCTCCTTTCCCTCCCTCCAGCTGCGGAGCTGTTGCAGGACGCTGGCACCGCTGGCCCGTGCGTGCCACCCGGGCTGGCCCTGGGCCACGGGCTGGGCTCAGCCTGGCAGGCTGATAAGGCTCTGCTGAGGGCTGTGCTCAGCTCAGGGCTCTGCAGGGCAGGGCGGTGGGCCCGTTGTTTATTGTAGGGTTGCTGGCCACAGTGGCTCTGCAGGGTGTCACTCACTTCCCCTGCTTGGGGACAGAGCCTGCCCAAGCCAGCGGGACAATCCGGGCTGTGTGTTCGTAATTAAAACAAATAAAACAAACCCATGCACGGCCTTATTTACAGTACGGGCTCGGGAAGAGTCAAGCTGAATATTGTTTCCTCGCCGAGTTTTTCCCTTTGTGGCTCACACACGAGTTTGTTGTTGTTGGCTGCTCCCGAGGCCGCGGTCTCGCGTGCCGGGGCTGCTGCCGGCCCGCAGCGGGCGGCCTGGAGAGCTGGCATGGGGTGGCCAGGGATGGACTTTGTCCATGGGCATCCCTGGGAGCTGGCGTGGGGTGGCCAGGGCTGGGCTCTGTCCATCGTGGGCATCCTGGAGAGCTGGCATGGGGTGGCCAGGGCTGGGCTCTGTCCAGTGTGGGCATCCTGGAGAGCTGGCATGGGGTGGCCAGGGCTGGGCTCTGTCCAGTGTGGGCATCCTGGAGAGCTGGCATGGGGTGGCCAGGGCTGGGCTCTGTCCAGTGTGGGCATCCTGGAGAGCTGGCGTGGGGTGGCCAGGGATGGACTTTGTCCACGGGCATCCCTAGGAGCTGGAGTGGGGTGGCCAGGGCTGGGCTCTGTCCAGTGTGGACATCCCTGGGAGCTGGCATGGGGTGGCCAGGGCTGGACTTTGCCCATCCTGGGCATCCCTGGGAGCTGGCATGGGGTGGCCAGGGCTGGACTTTGCCCATCCTGGGCATCCCTAGGAGCTGGCGTGGGGTGGCCAGAGCTGGGCTCTGTCCAGTGTGGGCATCCCTGGGAGCTGGCATGGCTGGCATGGGGTGGCCAGGGCTGGGCTCTGTCCATGGGCATCCCTGGGAGCTGGTGTGGGGTGGCCAGAGCTGGGTTTTGCCCATCCTGGGCATCCCTGGGATCTGGTGTGGGGCAGTGAGGCCTGGGCTCTGCCCCCCTTGCTGCTGTGGCTCCTGCTCCATGGCCCATCTGGGATTATCCATGGAGAGCCAGTTGGGAAGGGTGACTGTGCACAGCAGTGAGCGTGGCGCCTTTGTGAAGGGAAAGGTTTTTGCTGCTTGTGGGACTTGCTGCTGGCACAGCAGGGATCTGTTTGGGGTGAAATCTTGGGGCTTTCCTGCAGAGGGGTGGCAGGTGATTTTCCAAGAGGCACCAGCATCATGTGCTGGTTTTTGTTGCCTGCAGCATCCCTGAGAGAACTGCAGGGCCCTGGAAGTGCCACAGCACCTGGCAGGATGGACCTGTGGGCTCTGGGAGGGAGCAGCTCTGGCTCCAGACTCCCACCCAGGGCTTTGGGCCAGTGTTGTCCTGAGGGTGGAGAAGGGGACGTGGAAGGGATGCTGCTGCAGCCCTGGGGTGTTGCACCCACCCAGCAGTGTTCGTGCAGCCTCAGGTGATGCTGAAGGTGATCTCTGGCTGGGGAGAGGGATATGCCCACGGGTCTGTGCGCCCAGGGAGGGGACACGGATGTAGAATTGTCCAATTTTCACCCTGCTCCTTTCGGGCGGGTACCAGCACAGCGAGGCCGGGCAGGGAGGGCTGGCTGGGGTGCAGAGGAAGGTGAGCACCCCCCTGGTGCCGAGCTGCAGGCAGACACGTTCCCGTGGGAAGCATATGGCAGGTAATCCAGCGCCAGATGGGAATTGGCTCCCGCGGCCCCCGGCGCAGCTCCCGCACGCACAGCCAGGCAGCGCTCGGTGTGGTGGCCCCAAAGCCACCCCTGGGAGGGTGGCACGGCTGCATGGCCTCGTGCAGCCCAGCAGGAGCACCCCCAGGGGCACTGGTGCTGCTGCCTGGGCACTGGTGCTGCTGCCCGGGCACTGGGGCAGCCAGCTGGGCACGGGCTCTGCACGCACCGAGCACACCAGCCCTTGCCTAGTGGGGCCCGGCTTAAAGCTAGGCTTAGGAGGTCAAAATCTGGCTAATGAGTTAATGGCAATTAATTAACTACGGGGCACTTTGCAGATATTAACTAATTGTTCTGCTGTGAGCGCGGTGTGTGCGGTTACCCCACCCGCCAGGCTGGGGTGTGGAGGAGCTTCACACCCGCGCTCCAGGTGTGTCACCAGCAGGGCTGTGACTCGAGCCACGGCTAATTCTGCTCCTCTTGGTGTGGTGAGAAGGCTGCAGGCACTCAGGATCAGACCCCACCGTAGATCCCTCCCTGTTTTTCCAGGTTTTTCTCTGCACCCACAGACTTCAGAGCCTGAGCATCTCTCTGCCTGCTCCCGTCCCCGGGAGCGTTTTAGGGGCAGGCAGCTGAAGCCACGATGTTCCTGGTAACCACCACCCACGCAGGCAGTCCTGTGTCTGCTGGCTCTTCCCTGAGCTCCCCAGAAGCTGCAGCAGCATCTGAGCAGCGTCTGTGGTACCCACAGCACGGTGGAGGGTTTGCAGAGAGAGAGGAGCCCTCCAGAGCTCAGGCTCCTCGCTGGGTGCAGGAGATGCTTTGGTGCAGGTGCAGCTATTTTTAAATCCCTCTGGACAGAGTGGTTTGGCCCCTGTGCACTTTCTGTTTGTTTGTTTATTTACTTTTTGGCGGCTGAGGAGTTTGTAGAAGTGACTCAAACGTTGACTTATTTTGTCAGCTTCTGGGGAAGGGATTAAATCTCAGAGCTCCATTGTGCGAGCAGATCTAATTTTAGGCCTGTGATCTTAAAATAGAAGAAAGGAGAGGCAAAAAAAAGAGCAGTAATTAGGCGTTTTTCCCTGGGCCAAGGGAAAACAGGCTGTGAGGTGGCCCCAAGGAAGAGATGTGGCTGCCTACAGCCAATGTCAACACTTTGGGAGGCGGCTGGAGCTGCTCCTGGCTGGCACCAGGAAAGGGCACAGCACGGTGGTGTGGGGACAAGGTGAGGATTAACCCCCTGGTCTGATGGCACCGGGAAAGGGCACAGCAGAGAGGTGTGGGCACAAGGTGAGGATCAGCCCCCTGCTCTGATGGCACCCGGGTATTTTGGTGCTTGGCCAGGGTGGGGACCCACAGCGAGGTGGGCATGGTTGCTCATCCCACCCTGATGGCTCAGGGCTGGTCCAGCTCCTGATGGAGTTCCTGGCCAGGCAAGGTGGATCTTGTGCCCACAGCCCCCATGGCCACATCACCCTGTGCAGGTGACCCTGGCTGCTCCCAGCATCCTTCCCCACCGACAGGACAAAGGTAGAGAGGAAATGTCCCTGTGATGGGGGGGACACAGAGGTCAGGTCCCGTTTTGTGGCAGGACTCGTCATCCTGTGAGCAAATATTCTGGTGATATTAAAATGCTTGGGATTTTCTAGCGAATCGAAGCTCTCCCAAGCAGTGCCAAGAACAATTCAGCAGCCTCCAAAAACAGCTTTCCCTGAGGATTACTTGTTCCTCGTGCCAGAATGATTGATGAGAACGGGGAGGTTCAGTCCGGTGTGACATGATGGTCTCGTCCCTGCACCCGGCAGGGGCTGTGCCATGGGATCCCTGCTCTCCCTGCAGCCCCTGCAGGAGGCTCATCAGATCTCAGAAACATCCCATGAGCTTGTCAGCACTTTGTAATCTCCTTTCTCCCTCCTCTCCAGGAAATTTCTTGCAAAGGTGTTGACAAAGTCAGAGGATGCAGGGGCAGCTCGTGGTCAGCTCTGTCTCCCCGAGCATCCACCAAACCCTCCTGCCTCTGTCAGAGCCTCTCCTCACCTCTGGCAGCCTGGCTGGCTTGGAGGGGATGGAAACCTGCTCCTACTGACACTGCAGGAATAATTCTGGCTGTTACCTTGATAGCAAAACCAGCAAACTCCACGAGCTGCCTTCAAACTGCCAGCAGGAGCAAAAATGCAAGGCATGTGTTTAGGGAAAACTTCAGTCTCTGGGTGTTTTTCGGGAGGAAAAAAAAAACATACACAAGACTGTTTGCTTTTGCTCGAAACCTCCTTTGTGATCCCCCTCTCTTGGATGGCTCAGTGACTTTCGACAGCTCACACTGTAGGTGGATGTTTGTGCTTGGAGATGTTTTTCCATATGCTCCTCACAGCTCCGCTCGCGGATTTTGCACATGGGCTGCAAGGGAGAGGTAGGCTGCTCTAATATCATATGATAATGTGAAATTAGCTCCACTTTACATAAATTGAGACACCCAGGCGCTTCTAGGCCTGGGTAGGGCACGCTGAGGGTTCCTGCCCTCCTTCCCCTCTGCTGGGAGGGGAGGCAGAGCCCCGGGGCTGGCTGGCAGCAGGATCCTGCAGCTCCCCGTGCACACAGGCTCTGCTCTCCCCTAATCCACTGCCAGCTCAGGGTGAATTCCAACCCGTGGTGGAAATTTAGGTCAAAGGTGCTTTTGGTTCAGAGGAATACGATCAAATTAGGGCCTTTTGTGTTTGCCTGTGTTGGTTTGTTGGGTTTTTTTTCTGAAGGGACTTGCGTAGGCGCATAGCTGGGCAGATCCTGACCATCCGTAAATCAGGACAGCGCTGCCTGTGCCTGTGGCAGGGCTGGAATTTCAGCTGGAAAGGTCACAACTGGTCCAGGGCTGGTTTTCAGCCAGGGATATCTTTCTGGCTCTGCCTGGAAGGGAGAGGTGTGGGCAGAGCTGGCAGAGCCCCTGAGCCTGTGGTGTTTCCCTGAGCCCACCCTGAGGGAGGGTTGGCTCAGGGACTGCTCTGAGGCCCAGGAGTTGGAGGGATTAAAATTTTATCCCTTGAGAAAAGCAACGTCACCGTGCTGGTTGTGAGCTGGGAGGTTCCCACCAAAGCCCCTGCAGTCCTGGGGAGACTTTGCTGTTGCCACCCCATTGCCCCAGCAGTGCTGGGATAAACTGGTGGGGTGCTCCCTCACCCAGCATCACCCAAGCTCCAGGTGCATCCCATGGGAGCTTCCTCTGGTCCTGCTTGTGCTGTGACTGCCCTGTGCTCCTTCTGTGCCACCCCCTCGGTTTTCTATGTTCCAATGAACCAGGCACTGGTGTCATTTCCAGCTCTGGGTCCCCTGGGCAGCTGCTCACTGGAGGCAGCAGCACTCTGGGCTGGCAGGAACAGCCAGGAGGGAGAGGAGGCACAGGGAAATCCAGCCTTCTGCTGGCAGCAGGCGTGAGGAGCAGGGAGGAGAGCAGGAGTTAGGTTTGTGGTTTAGTGCCTCATCTGCTGGGACCTCTTTGCCCAGAGGAGATGGCTCTGTGTGTGCCAGAAATCAGCTGTTGTGGCGTTGGGGTGTTAATCAGCTCCGTGTCTGCAGGACAGGAGCATCCCCACAGCCCTGGGCGTTCCTGTTGCATGGGATCCTGCATCCCACTGCCCTCCTGCATCCCACTGCCCTCCTGCATCCCACTGCCCTCCTGCATCCCTTTCCCCTCCTGCATCCCTTTCCCCTCCTGTGTCTCATTGCCATCCTGGCCCCCATTGCTGTCCTGCATCCCATTTCCCTCCTGTATCTCATGTTCCTCCTGCATTCCACTTCCTCCTGCATGCCATCCTTCATCCCATTGCTATTCTGCATCTCTTTCCTCTCCTTCATCCCGCTGCCATCCTGATCCCACTGCCCTCCTGGTTCCCATTTCTCTCCTGATTCCCATTTTTCTCCTGATTCGCATTTTTCTCCTGATTCCCATTTCTCTCCTGATTCCCATTTCCCTCCTGATTCCCATTTCTCTCCTGATTCCCATTTCCCTCCTGCACCCTGCTGCCCTCCTGGTTTCCATTTCTTTCCTGATTCCCATTTCTCTCCTGATTC